>NC_091827.1:77641970-77976970 GCF_038994185.2 Dermacentor albipictus
AGACGAACGAGTACAGTTGCAGCGTTGCCTTGCACTAAGCACTGTGCCAGGAAACATTACATTCCGGTTTCGAATTGCTATTTAGTGGAGCTGCTACGTCCAATTAAATGGAGAACCGAATTGTCGAGGAAGGATATACCTGTGATGCGCCCCAGGCTGTGGCCAGTGATGTTGCGGAAGTGGCGACCGCAGAAGCCAGCTACGTGAGCCCCGAGGCTGAATCCCACCAGATGGACGTGGCTCGCTCTCGGGAGAGAGCTCTTGAGGATTTCTTGAAGCAGCAACGAAAGCTGAGCCCCGACCATGGCCGTGTTAGCAGCCGCAGCTCCGTAATTCGGGAACTTTGCTCCCTTCCACCAGTTCACGGTGACTACGTCGGCGTTAACCTGACAGAAAAGTTAGAGACGACGCGCTATAATTAACGAAAAGCCTGAGAACGCCCTCTCCATCCGCACGCACGTACTAAGGCCAGTTCCCAGATCTATTACATTCCTTTCCTACGAGGTCTCCGTGGCATAGAGACTCCAACAAAAATTACCACAAGGAAATCTGGGCGCTATAAAGTATCTGCCTGATGTGCGATGTGCTCATGCAGCTCGCTCCATCTTCGGCAGATACGTGGCTGCGTGGACTGGAGCTGAGGCGTCATTGGATGACGAGTGGGATTTCTGCTTAATGCATGCAGGTATAATGGCAAACTATGCATACGTTTCCCTCCACGAAGCTTATCGGAGGCAACCTTGGAGGATACAGCGTTTTGTCGCCGAGCACGCGGCGCGGTCCCTGACCTCGGAGGCCGCTTGCGCTCCGCCGAGGGCGATATGCGAAAAAAGTTGCGGCACAAACGATCTCACGATGATAGTCGATTTTAGCACAATTAACACTGAAGCATTCTAGTACGATTAACACTGGAGCAATGCTGCGACACACCGCACTGCCACTGCCGAAACGCGTCATGCATGAGGCGCGTGCTGCGACCGAGCTCCTCTCCCGCACTTCCGTCCGAACGCGCTGCGCCATCTGGCGACGCCACCGCCAAGTCCGTGCGTGGCACATGTGTGAACATATAATCAGATAAGATTGTATGAATATCTATATATCACGCGGGCTCGATGTCGGCTCGGCGCCGGACCACATGGCACACACTCAGCGATGCAAGTTGGAGTGAAAGAAAGAGCTTCGATACAAACGGACAAACAGAAAAGTGGGTAAAGTGCCAAAACAATGTTAAACTCATCATCGGCCATCAAACCTAGCGTTATTGCTGCACGACATGAGAAAAATTTTGCTGTGTGTCGCGACGTCATCACGGTGTCAGTGACGCAAAGACTGGCGTATCGAGACCAACATTATGTTTCCCAGCCTCCAAGCTTGCCACGTGTCATTCCTTTAAAATACGAGAGGCATGTATGGCAGATTCTACAACTTCCAAAATACGCGTCACCACTCCTACGAGGAGACAAGATATGCAACTTTTTTTCTTCTGACCTCGTCCAGGAGAGCGTTCTTGAGGTTGGTCACCCACGGTACACCGCCGTGCTGCCTGAATCCGTGTATTATGACAACGAGGGGCTTTCCCCCTAAGTCCCACTGGTTGATGCCGGTACGCATTGCTCGCAGCAAGAGTTCGGCGTCCACACCGCCACTACGGCGGTCTTTGTAGAAACGAAACTTTGTCCCCAGCTCTCGGGGTGACGCGGGGCCACCGATTTCCAACGCCATCCTATTACCCGGATGGAAGCATCCTAAACGGGGTAACAGACGTGGCCTGCCCGCGGCTTCTTGAGGATCATCTGCGAAGGGAAAGAAAGGACGATTGGCGCTGCGGTTTCGGTGTATGTTCGCCAGGAAAGGTAAACTATGCAGTTTGGCACTAGTCACGAGACTTTAAGTTCTTTTTATTGTATGATGGAAACATTGCTGGCACCCCAAAGTTCAAACCGATCAATCAATCAATCTATGAATTCTTCGTAGAAGTGTTTCAGCACAAACAAACCGTTGGGAAAAAAATCCCATGCCTTTACACATTGTGAAGAAGGATGATCGGCAAAGCTGTGAATGTGCGCCCCTTAATGGCGAACTGCCCCTCCAGCGCGGGTCGGCCTGGTATTGCACTATCTTCGGGATCGGCCGACGTACGAAAAATTGTTGGCCTATGTCCCCGGAGACGGGATCTGCCAGAACCCTATAGCCATAAACAACTTCGCTGTAAAAACAAACAAATGACGGGACAGAGTACTGCACTCTGTCCTTTCTGTTCTTGTTGTTGCTTTCCTACACTTTGTATATGCTGAAACGCTGCCACGGAGAATGCGTCACACAGTGTTCGCAGGGAGGACACGGTGTCCTCCCTGCGTGGAGCCTAACCGACTCTGCAGGGATTTTCACTAAAGTTGCTCTCTCTTTATCTCTCACAGTGTTCTGCTGGCAGACATTGTGGAAGTTCACTGTGAAGCCATCGTACCTTTTTCAAAGCACCGCTGTTCTTCTTCATAAGTGTGACGTTCAAAGCCCGCACAAGAGATTTGTAACTCTGGGCAGCGGGATTCCCCGAAGTCAAGTGTTCTGGTTCTTCGTAATGCGCGAACCGCTGATGAGCTTTGTGCTCCAAGAGTTTTGTCACTTCCTGCGTTAAGGATGCAAAAAAAAATTTAGTTTTGATGCTTCGCGCCGCCTGTATAAAGCACGTAAGAAGAGAGCCATCAATTTCGCCGACAGGAAGCAAATGCCTAAAAAAGAAAAAAAAAACTGACTTCGTTTGGTTTGCAACCTCACGAACACAACATGTCCTGAACGTGCTTGAATAAGGGCGAGGACCGGGATAAGAAATACGAAGGGACCGGCTTAACCACGATATCTCAATTTTACTAAGGAGGAGGGGGCGAGGCTCTGTAGAGATTTTCTTCACTTTCACATCTACTGAGCTTGGAACAGGTGAAATTATCTTCGGTTCACTCTCGGAACTTCTGTTGGCACAATAAATTTTAATATTTGAAGAGCACTCATGGTGTAGTACGTCTACCGCGAGTTCATTGCACTATATTAATGCGATCCGGAAACGCCGTCGCTGTATAAGAACAGCGAAAGTAGCGCCTAACCGGGTAAATTTTTATGACGCTGTTGTGTGCATTGAGTGCACGTTAAACAATCCTCAGGTGGTCAAATTTTATACGGACTCCCCTACTACGCCAGGCCTCATATTCACACCGTCGTTTTGGCACGTAAGGACCCCAGAATTTTTTGACGCTATTCTATCATCTGCCCCATCGTCAATTTAGACATTGTTCTCTATATCGCTGCTGTGCACAACATCATACTGTAAAAGATCAAACGAAAAGAAGTAGACCCGTGTAAAAATGGGTTTGAGCTGTAAAAATTCTTTTATACTGAAAGTGTTACCAAACGAGTACACATTAAAGCCAAGAAAATGTGCTAAATGGGGCGCTCTTTTTCTACCTTGCATTCGATTACTCAACGGCGAAAGAATATTGTGCACTTGCCTCAATTGTATCAATGGTATCAGCACGCGTTTCCAGGCGATGTTGGCCATCTCCTGCATGTGAAGCCCCTCTGACTACTGCGTCATTTTTCTTATCGTAGTTGTGTTCAGTGGCACTTAATAGTTTAGCTGCGGAGATAGCTGAAAAACAGGAACAGGAAACGGAAAAACAGGAACAGGAAAAACAGGAAACGACAAGCTGCGGGAACTTGAAGGGTCGTCGCCACCCGTCTTTCCTTCTTGCGCTTTTTCTGCCTTACTAAGCGTATTATCGTAGTAAGAATGGTGTTTTTGGTGTCCTAGAGAGGTACTTTCAGATGCAGAAGAAATCATTTTTCTCTTTAGTGTCCCTTTAATATAACTCGAAGGACCGCTGAGCGGGGTTCCATCCGACATTAATGCCTTCGCATTCACAACTCATAAGAAGCGCTTAGGTGTCCTCGTGCAATTTTTTTTTCCTCTGTGCCATCTAAGAGACCGCTAGCAAGCGATGTGCTTTAATATTACGGCTAAGTGCTACGCGCTTATTCTTCCACCACATACAACACGTTTACCTACCGCACAGGAGCGCCGTCGCCGCATGTACGCGCATTTCTCTCCCGCTGCGACGTCGACGTCAAACTGCACAGGAGGGACGCACCGCCAGTCAGCTTTGTATCGACCTTTTTCGGTTATCAGCCTCCTCGTTCCGACGTCTGCCGAATTCGCGGATTTTGTAGATAGAACGTTACGTCCTTCTATTGTTACAAGGTATTTAGGTAGTAAATTTCGCATTCGAAGTTACTTGCAGTCCGAATTACACTCTATCTCACTCGCCGCTGATTTCGCAAAGCGAACGTACGATCACGCAATGTCACTGACACAAAGCACTATCATATGTACGTATAGAGTGTTCCTTCGGCCGATAACGATCGGGCCGTTTACAGTGCTGTTCGTTCGGCGGTAACGTACAGACTTCGATAAGAGGAATCTCTACTGCGGATACATCTCGATAAGGCTTTTTCGTAACAGCTTCCCGCCCGCATTGTTGTGATGAAAAACAATGCCACTTCAAGTGCCACCACACCCCCTCCCCGAAACAGTACTCCACAGGCACACATCTTTCTTTAACGCCCACGGTGTCCAGGCAAGTGCGATCACCTTTGCAAAGTGAGGCAATAAAAGGTGTTTCAGGCGAATGCCACATAATAAGCGGGGCAATGCGCCCAGTCGATAGACGAAGCACGTTTCCAGTTCACGAGCACTGAACGTGAACGAGCGAGGCAAGAGCCTCACTCGTTCAACCCGTAAGTCCAGCCCCTGCATCACGCTAGAGTCTTCGTGCAGGCGCAATTTGGTTTCAGCTTTTATTTGTTTGTTTTTTATTTAAAGAGAAAAGCTCTTATTCAAGTGCCCACGCGAAGCGCCGTAAAACATGTTCTCAATGAACGAAAGCTGATGAAAAACTTTATTTATCCCTCTTTAAAGGGAAGGGGGCAAAGGAATAGAGGGTGGGGGACGAACTACTTGAAGTAGGCCTCCTTTATCCTCTCAGCCCACTCCAGGATGGCCTCTTGAAGATCGGTCCTGTAGCTGCGCAAGGCAGCCTCCCACTGCTCCTCACTAGACCCATTGCCCAGCAAAACGCCCTACTTCCAAGGAATATAAATTCTAATAAATGCCTTATATGTTTCACTCCTAAGGTTATCAATTAATGACTCAGATAATATAATCGGTAGCTGCCATCTAAAGAGACTAAATGATTAATAATTCTGTGACCAAATTTTGTCGCATCTATTACACACAAAGATCAGTTTCGATTATGGCTCTCACAAAGTGCTTTCAACGGTCCCTATAGAATTTAACTTTTCTTTAAATGTCGAAATTTTGCGAGTATCCGCATTTCAAGAATAGTCAGATTCTAGTGACCATTGAATGCAGTTACAGTTCATCGTAATGCCACACGATTCGAGTGGAGAATATGGTGCTCCGCTGTGTCCAACGATTTGATCGATCTAACAATAACAGCAGCGTCATGTTTCTCCCCTGATCAATGACGAATTTTCACGATGAGCGCGCAACAAAGGCACGGTCCAATCACTTAAATGCAGGAACACAAAGGAAGCGAGCCGTTATTAATAGTTTAGCCATTTTGAATGACAACAGAACAACAGCTTATACCACGTGTCTCACGTAACTTGTGCCAAAATTCTAAAAGACATGAAACTGCCACGTAAGTGGACAGAAACCAAGTAATGTTTTTACCCGCCGCTTGGAGCAAGTCAGACTATTTTCTTTGAATTTCGCCTAATTGCATAATTAGTTATTGATAACGAATTAACTTCTGAAATATGGCATTCAGAACAACAGTGTCAATGAGGAAATTGTACACCATCCTGAAAAACGCCCGATCCAGCATTCTGTTGGTCAATACGTGCTATATAAAAGTTTTTTTTTTCGAGCCTGAAAGAAAGTCAGCGAAAAATGAAAAAGCGCAGCGCTACTAGGCGCGACTAGTTAATAACCAATTATGTAATTAGGTGAAATTAAAAAATAGTAATCAATGGCAAAAGTTACCAGTATCATGGCCGCCTTCGTTCGAATATGAGAGGTGGTGGTCTTACCGTGTATGTAAAGAGTTGTTATGCACAGAGTGTGTTAGACGTTCCTGTAATAAATTCCAATGTTGAGTGTTTAGCCGTATCACTGTCCAGTGTCATTGTAGCTGTTGTATACAGACCTACCGCAGGGAACAAACTACCTTTTTTCAACTTTCTCGAAAGCTTACTCTTGAACCTCGCCAATTCCCGGCTGCCTTTTGTAATAATGGGTGATATTAACATTAAACTCACGCACGATGATCACAGTAGCGCGAATTATGGCTGTTTAAATACTATAAACATCCCTACTAGAATTAGCGTTGCTACAGCTTCCCTACTGGACGTTTGTGCCACAAATATGGTGTCTCCAGAAACGTAGTGTGGCCTGTTATCTTCTGAAATCAGTGAACACATCCCGATTTTTTTTCTTCCTGTGAAACGCATTAAGTCAGTATCCAAAAATGCGTCGAGGGTAACTTGGGTCATTTCTGATGAAAATCTCGGCAAATTTATTACTCTTATTCAGAATATACGTGTTGGGAAAACGTATACAGCCTATCTGAAGTCAACGTGGCGTATACTGCTTTTCTTGCCAAGTTCATGGAATGTTATAATGCTGCGTTTCCTGCAATCGAGGTAAAACACAACTTCCGAAAATCTAGAAAGCCGTGGGTTGATAAAGTGTTATATAACAGGATACGTATTAAAAATAAAATGTATCATGACTTTGTACATACTCGCGATGCAGCCCTGTTTAGATAGCCGAAAAAATTAGGAATAAACTATAAAGATATCAAGTCTGCAAAAACAGCTTATTATACAAAACAGTTCTCCAGAATTTATAATGACCGCAAGAAAGTTTGGACTGAGATAAACGAACTATTAAACAAACACAAGTGCAGGGACCACTCAGAAATCGCTGCATCTAATTCCCAAGCTAGCGGAACTCCAGTTATCTAACACCATAAACCACTTCTTCATTGAAGCTGGCAAGCCTACATTAGATCAAGCTATATCTAATGCTCCTGTATGCAACCTCATTATCACTTTACCTAACTCTATTTCGTTGCTGCCTGTGATCCCACAAGAAGTAGCTACCTAAATTGGGAAAATAAAAAAACAATGTATCAGCAGGCCATGACGACATCAAAGCGATACCATTGAAGTATGTGTCTGCATTAATATGCGAGGTTCTAGCGTATATTAAAAATCTGATGTTCACAAGTGGTGCGTTCCCAGATGAAGATTGCTCGTATTTGTCCTATATATAAAGGAGGAAATAGAAATGAAATGACGAACTATCGTCCCATCTCCGTGTTATCAATGTTATCGAAGGTATTTGAAGAAGCCATTAATAGTAGATTATAAAAGTTCTTTAGCATTCATAACATTGTTAACCCCTCTCAGTATGGCTTTTTGAAAAATAAATCGTCTGAGCAAGCTTTAGTCGCCGTTAAAGAAAAGGTTATTGATAACATTGAATCCAGAGCATACACTCTCGGCCTGTTCTTAGACCTCCGGAAAGCTTTTGACTGCGTACAGCATGGAATTATTTTGAGTAAACTGAATAGTTACGGGATACGCGGAATAGCTCTAACCCTGCTGAAAACTTACCTAAATAACAGAATACAATACGTTATATAGAATAAGTTTGTTTCGAACCGTTGCGCATTACTCAAGGGGTTCCGCAGCGATCTATATTAGGTCAACTTTTGTTTTTATTGTATATAAACGACATCTGTAACCTACCTGATTCTCCAGATTTGGTTATGTACGCTGACGTATAAATATTTTTTTCACATCACGTACTCTGCCGGAATTAGAACTATCGTGAACGCTTATTTGGTAAAATTAAACCTTGGATGCAGGCGAATAAGTTTAGTTTAAAGTTGTCAAAAACGAGGTACATAATTTTCAGACCTATTAATGCCTCTGTTCATTACACACTTAACCTAATATACGCCAACACAAAACTGCAACAGGTAACAACTCAGAAGTTTCTTGGTGTCTGGTTTCATGAACATCTATCATGGAACACACATATTTCAAAACTTCTTAACGACCTTAGTAAAACTGTTGGTTGTCTTTACCGGATCAGCGATCTCTTGCCCGTTTCCCTAAAAGTGTCCATATACTACGCAATATTTTTTTTCCCAAATTGTCCTATTGTGCACTGGTCTGGGGCACTACAACAATAAGTAATTTTCAGAAGTTATTGCTTTTGCAAAAGAAGGCATTGCGGGCTATTGAGGGTTACCATGGTAGGCTGGTAAACCTACCAACATTACCACTCTCTCATAACCATTATTTAATTAAAGCAAACCATGTTTAGATATTTCGCCTGTTACAGTACATCCATCGTAATCGTTTGTATTCCATTGCTCCAAACCACCCTCCTACTAAATACCCCCTTCGGACACACAGAAACTTGGTCCCTAAAATGAGGACAAATTACGGCAAATAAAAGCTCGATTACAAGATTCTAGTCGTTCTCAATAACCCATCTTTAAGTGTCATGTTTGATCTCCCTAAGAACAAATTTTAAAAAGACATCAAAAAGTTACTAATCAGCACTGACTCAATATAATCTCAGTTTTTTACTTAGCGAAGCATCTCTTGTTTTCGTGTCAAGTTGTTTGTGTGTGTTTTCTTTAGCGACGTCATGCCATGTTTATACAGTGCCTTTGATTTATGGTGCACTGTCTTTGGATCAAAAGTAATATTTCTCACGGTAATAATGTCGTTTGATGCAATGTACTTTTGTTCACTGTCATACAATGTTAATATTTATTTCTGTGTTGCTCACTGTTGTATCGACTGTTTTTGGGGAACTGCGACCTCTGAACTGTGAAGAAAAAAAAAACATTACCTTGGTTCTGTGCAGCTACGGCGCATTTCCATATCTTTTAAATGTCGGCACAAGGTATGTGAGTCACATATGGTAAACATCAAATCTAAACTTAAACATGATTGTATTATTTGGGTCCGACATACTAAAAGAATAACCTTGTCCAATTAGGAAGGGTATAAAAAAAAGCCGTCAGGTTTACTTCCGGGAAATATAAAAGACGTAATGCAAAAAGAGGTGAGCGCGCAGAAAGGACACAAGAGTAGAGAAGTGGAACACATTAACGCCGACTATCAACAGAAGGGAACAATGAGGCGAAAAAAGAAAGAAGACACAAAACTCATCTGCACAAGCTCTGGAATGGTATCACCACGTGTCAATCGGGTACATGTGTCGGTCTACGTAAGAGATAACTGTTAAGGCACTTAATCTCTTACTTATGTAAAGTAATCGAAGGCTGACTCACGCACGCACTTCCACTTATAGATATACCATGCCTCTACACTCTTAGGCAAAGTTACACCCTTTGACTTGCCCCTTCTGCCACACAACAATATTCGTTATCTGCCTTGATGCGTTTCCTTTCTTTAAGGCTGCGAGCCTGGAACTTTCCAGTAACGAACGGCACGAATAGTGCCTGCGCACCACGGAGGAATTGGGCCATAAATATAGTGAAGTGCCTGCAAAGTCCTCGCTAGATTTTTGCTTTCTTTTTCAAGTGAAGCTTCCTCAGCAAACTCCTCCCGTACTTTCTTGAGCGTGGCTCGCGTACTTAAAAAGATACATTGAATTGCGTTCCCGACGGTCGGATCGAACCTCGGTCTCCCAGCCCAGCAGCCCAATGCTCCAACCACTAGGTCACAATCGCACGTGTACTTTTATCGGACAGCAACTACAATTATTTGAGAGTAATCGCCGCGTATGTGTGCGTCACATTGCTTATATATATAGAGCCTTATATTATATATATGGGGCTATATAGAGCCTTTGCGCCAGTTTCCTTTAAGCTGAAGACGCAGGCATGAAATGTGCAAATCTATAGGATTAGATTAACCGCTTCAGGGAAGCTTCGCTTCACAGAGATTTCAAGTTGTGCGCTTTTTGGATATGCATGATTTTGTTTTTCATTGCGAGCCGGCTGCCATGCGTAGATTATTGGGCTTTCGAAAAACTAGACCGCTGTAGGTCTGAAGACTTCGAAGAATATGAGAAGTGCCTTACGCAGCTTCGCTGCTCTTGATGTATGAGAGTGAGTGAATAAACTTTCACCAGATAGATACGCATTAGATTACGAATTAATTTTGACCATCTGGGTTTCTTTCTTATTTGTTTAATCTGCACTAT
Organism: Dermacentor albipictus; assembly: GCF_038994185.2. Lineage (NCBI taxonomy): Eukaryota > Metazoa > Arthropoda > Arachnida > Ixodida > Ixodidae > Dermacentor > Dermacentor albipictus. The sequence continues at coordinate 77,652,241 of NC_091827.1, forward strand.
GCAAAGTTCACGAGAGTTGTTTGCACTCCGCGCCCATAGGAACGCGGGCGGGTCCGGCCTGGACCGAACCAGCGACCTCGTGCTCAGGCGCATGAAGTCATAGCCACTGAGCCATTTGCACAACGGGTCGCATGTATGAGTCCCTCGAACTTGCATGCATATATTTCTGTCTCTTTTATTTATCATTGACGGGACTTCACGCCGACGTTCTTCTGTTATGATCTGCTCCTGGAAAAGGAAAGAAGAAAACAAATCATCCGCAGCAGGCCCTTCGTTTCCACGCATGAAATCCCGCAGTGCTATAATAATTTATCAACAACGGCCGAACGAGGGCAGCCACATCGTTCGGCTCACAAAGGGGAGGGTGCTTGTCGAAACGTTGTCTTCAAGCAGAGGCTTTCCTCTTTCGGCCACTACTTATGCTTATGCAGCTTAAGTAGCCATCCTTCCGTTTGCCTCATACTAGGTGAAGTGAGTGTGCATAGTGAACGTACCGTAACGCGGTGATCGCTGTGCAAATTTCGAGTTCTTGTGGCAGCTCTGCCGCGAGTGAAAGAACAAGACAATGAAAGAGTGCCCGAAGCTATTGCTTGAGCCTACAACCACCCGATTCTTGGCCCATCCCCCACCACCCTCCATTGCGGATACGTGCCATGTTCCGAAGGCACAACAAGAGGGCGAGTCGAGGTCAGGTGGCGCGCGACAACATCCGAGCACACCGGCAAGGACAGCTGTGCCCAGGCAGACCGTTTCCCCGTTGTGCCACTTTCTTATGTAAAACAAACCGTGCCTGACCTTCCAGTTGTCCTTCTTTTCACCCGTGTGCATCCGAACAAGATTGACGAATGTCCTAACCATTAAACCAGGAAAAGGCTTTTAACAGGAAGCTTTAGCTTGGGGAGAAATTCGATGTCGCCGATTTAAATTTATGTAAAACGCAGAAATGCTTTCAAGAGACAACCCCTGAACCGATTCGAATGAAGTTTGTTGCATTTTAGAGAAAACGGTAATTTCCGGTGACTTAGGAAGCAGAATTTTGATTCAGCCTTCGAAAGTTCCTCAAAGAATTGCAAAAATTGATAAGCTTAAAAAAATTGAAGCGCGAATTTTACGAATCTGTAACTGTATCAGAAACACATAATGCATTTATGTAATCTAAATACCTATAAATTGCGTTCATCCGTTAAATAATTGGATTTTGCGACCATCAACAAAGCGAGTCTAGCCAACCTATTTATCGGTCCTATTCAAATACTCAACTTTCCGATGTTTCTTTTAGTACTATCCTTGGGTCTTTTTCACTTGAGATGTCAATTTTGTGTGATTGAAAGTCATACTCGTACAAATTCACTCAGCTACCTTCTTCCCTCCATGTGTTGCAAAATATATTGCAGTGAGTACAAGAAGGCGTGAGTCACTGTGCTGGCGATAGCCGCCAGACTGAAGCCAGGACTCGTGTCTTTTGGCTGCGTACTTGGTGCTCGCCATTGACCAATTTGCCTTTTTTATTATATGGTATTTAGGAGATGTTGTCGCCTTTAATTGGCACCGGCTATTCCTTTTCACATAGGAATATGAAAAAAAGAATAAATCCCAATAAAAATAATGAAATCATAACAACACAAATTCCAGTCACATAAGCGCAGTAATGCCCCACTATATCTGAAAGTCAACTCCAAATCACAAAAACACAAAATCCAGTCACTCAGCACGGATCACGGATTAAATTCATATGAAGGCCCGTAAAACCAAGCATTGGATAGGCCAAAGTCGGGCAGAAAAGACAAAGAATGCGCTTATTACATTTAAACACTCTGCTCAGTACTTTCCGAGAATATTGCTCGCTTCTAGAAATCTTTGAAGGGGCAGTAACGCTCGTCTTTGCAACGAGTGTGTTGGCCAAGGACCTGAGATCTTCCTAAGGCTGAAGGGCCTGCGATCTAATACCACTAGATCACGTGCTAAGCGTTGTCTCTGTGTGTCTTGTCACGGACATTCTACCGGAAGATGCTGTACATCTTCATCCGTGTGGCCACAAGTGCACTCCACAATAATAGCTCTTGAAATTTTATGCAGAAAGTATCGAGCCGCAGACTGGGAATCAGCGCTCCAAAGGCTCTGGTTGTATTTAATGTGGACGGGATTCTGAATTGGAGTGATTAGCCAATGTGAAATAAATCTGAAGATTTCGGGTTCGGATCAAGCCGTGTCGCTTTGCAACCACGGGCTGAGATCTGTATTAGCATGTGCTCCAATTTGTCTTGCGTTAGAGGGGGACCATACGTGGCGTTATTAACATGCGCTTTTCCAGTTGCCTTGTCTGCCACAACATTCCCAGGGAGATTGCAGTGGCCAGGTATCCATTGGAAGATTACCGTGCGGTTTTCTTCACTTGCTTTTGTGAGTTCCTTTAGTGTCTCGTAGACTAAAGCCATGTTTTGCTAATTGCGTATGTCACTATAAGTGAAGGAAAAGCTACCAGCGAGTAAGAAAGGATGACTCATTGTCCCCCTTTCTGCGTTAAATTTACGTAGTGTAGCAAAGACAATATTGCAAAAAGCTCTGCTGTTGTTGATCACGTCGCGTGAGATAGTTTAAACGTTTGTATTTGGTTCTATCCTGGAATGACAAATGCAGCTGTAGAAAAATTTGTTTGGCAAGAACCATCTGTATACCCTTGAATATGCCCAGGGTATCGAAAGTATATCTCGTGTAACGCCAGTTGTGCTGCTAGCATAAACATATCTCGTTTGCGAATAATTCCCTGAACCGAAAGTTCAAGTTTTGGAGCTACGAGTCGCCGTGGAGGGTAGGAGATATCTGAGAACCACAATTCGTGATGTGGTAGTAGATCTTTGTGCACCTGAATCACCGAATTGATTTTCGCCCTCTCTCTCTCAGTTAGTGCACTGGCTAGTGGGTGCCTTTTGTGTTGCACTGAAACGCGAAAGTACTGTCGACAGGTTTCAACCTTCCTCATAATAAGAAATGGAGGATGACGTTCCTCTGCAATTACTAAGGAACTTAAGAACGCCTAAGCATAATCTAGGGCTCCTAGCTATTAATCGTTGGAGTCTCTCTTCAGATCAACGGGAGATTCCATGCAGAACAGGTGAAAAATATGCCATCTTTTGCTTTATAAGTGCATTCAGTACTATTATTGTGGATGAAACCGACCCTCCCCATGTCGTGCCTGCTACACGGCGAAGAATTTTTATTATTGAGTTCACCTGTTCTTCGAGGGCATTAATCTGAGAATAACAAGAAAGTTGCCTGTCTAGTATTACCCCCAAAATTTGCGTTTTTTCACTATGTCTAAAGGTTGTTCCTCAAGGCACAGCTGAAAATCCTTTAGATATCATCCGGCGAAAGGCAACACAGCCGTCTTACTGTGAGACAGTTCCATTGATCTTTCCTTTAAGAATTTGTCCACAATGTTTAGGTCTTACTGCAAAGTTCATTGAACAAGGCTGGTACTTGAACCAGAGGCCCAAATACAAATATCATCCGCATATATAGAGTAGTGTATAGTGCAGGTGGAAATCTCCGTGGCAAATCCGCCATCAAACAATTAAAGAGAAACGGGCTTAAGGCACTGCCTTGTGGTACTCCTTGAATATTATGAGAGGAGCTTCTTCCTTCGCTTGTTTCAATGAATACATATCGATCTGCCATTCAAGAAGTTGGATATCCACCGTAGCGCCCTTCCAGAGACTCCCAGTTTTTGCCGACCACACAGTATATGAGCATGGCTGACTGTGTCGAAGGCTCGTTTATTGCCTCAAAAAACTGCTATTGTGGCATTCCCCCTTGATCATTCATGTTCAACATATGTAACGATATTCGAAGTTGCATCCATGGTGCATCGCGGCCTTTGAAATCATATCATGTGATCGGAAAGTGTTTCTGTTTGCTCGCACCACCATCGCAGCCTAGTGTCAATCATTTTCTCCTTGACCTTGCATAAACAGCTCGTCAGACAAACAGGACAAGAAGACTCAAGAGAAAGAGGTGTTCTGCCAGGCTTCAATATAGGTACCACACGTGCCTTTTTCCAAGAGTCAGGGACAGGCTCCTTTTACCACAAGTCGTTGAGTAATTTCAAGAGTGCCAATGGACCTTCGTGTCAGTATACCACGTAACCCAATAACTGGCTTGTTAGTTTTCTCCACGACGTTTGTGCTTGCCTTTCGTTCGGCCTTGCTTAACAGCGCACGAGTTTAATAACAAAAATCATTCCTGATATCTGATCTCTAAAATGTTTACTTACCGCTTGGAATGCAATAAGGAGCGGAACCACTTGTTTTTAAGTACTGCGGATCTCGCATTACTTTTCTTGTGCAGTGGTAACCCATAGCAGCCATTTCAACGTGTCGCCTGTCCAGGAGACACTTTCTGTATCCATCCCATCCATGCTTGCAGGCTACGGCTTCGAAGGAACAGTTGTGATTCGTTATGGATTCGGTAAACAACTCTGTAGCCCTGAGATGACTGCAGGTTAGATCTAAAATATCTGAAAAAAAAAGTTTGCCTTGGATTGATTTCTGTAATTACTGTGACTTGCGTGAAATCCACAGATTTTTCTTTTCCTGGCAGGAAGACGTTTAGAATGTAGCCAGTAAATGATGAGCTCTGCTGACCGCCAAGAGGTCACTGTTCTTGGAGGCATCGTCACCCTCGATTACTCGAAGAAACGGGCTCTTGCACAAGAAATGCTTCAAAACATGCACAAGAAATGAAAGTGCATAAATGATTTCATTATTATGTTTACTAATCAGCTTTTAAACTCATTACCTTGCAGCTCATCTCTACATTGCAGCCTACGAATTGAAGCCAGTAAGTTCTCGAGGTACATACACTTTGAACGAATTTTAAATGTAGTACCTTTCTTGAGATAAGCGCCGTCAAAGTTGCGGTAGAAACGCACTTTTGCATCACTTTTCTTATCTTTAATCAGAACGACTGCTTATGCAATAAATCACCAAAGTTAACTACAGTGCCAATGTATTTGATCGCGCTTTTTGGGATTGAATATATCGAAGCAGGCGTCATCCTGAGAATTTGATTCAAGCGGTCACGCCTCGCGGACTCACCCTCTATACTTTGCAAGCTCTGTGTACCCGGGAGCAAAAGTATACGGACCACAGGGTCGTGGAAAAAAGTAAATATCTTTGTAATTACCACGCATAAACTGAAGCTGTCAAGTGCACTGGAAAGTTCACAATGCCAAGTTTGGACTGCAGTCCCCAATTTCATATTCATTTCACAGGCAAAGAAAAAAAAAATCGGCTTCAACGGGCAATCCCAGGTCCATATACTTTTGTTCACGGGTGTACGTGCCGTAACGTAACTGGTTAAAAACTTAATCAGTGAAATTCCTCGTACCACTAAGGTCCACTTCTTGGAGTAATCCTGCACAATAAAAAACCGCCGTGGCTTAGCTTGGTTAAGCATGGTGATTGCGAAGCAATACATGGGGTCATGATATCCCCTCCCGCCCCTCGTGAGAGGAGCGGGAGTTAGGCCACCGTTGGTGGCTACCGCCTCGCCTTGCGACGGCGTGAGATGGGGCCTCGTTTTTACACAGCTGGTGTGACGTCACACCGACCGTAGCGCCCCGGGAGTTAGGCCGCCATTGGTGGCTACCGCCTCGCCTCGCGACGGCCTGAGATGGGGCCCCGTTTTTACACAGCTGGTGTGACGTCACTCTAGGTCACGTGGTGTGACGTCACGCAGCGAGGTCACGCTAAAGGTCAATGGTGCCTACCACCACCTCGCCACGGAACGGGCTGAAGTGCGACCTAAAGTACTATTGCTTCGCAATAATAGATTTGTGCTATATGCTACAGGTGATTTTGAAAACTTTTGCACAGCCTAAAACAAAATACACGGTATAGGTTATTGTTTAGTGAAAATAGTAATGAACACTAGACCAGCATCCCTATATTAGGGTGCATTTTTCTCCGCACAGTTTGCAGAGATATTTAACAATGTCGTGAATGTTTGCACATATTTTACCATGTGTGCATTTTGGCTGCTTGGATCCACCGTTCGGGTAGAAGTCGACGTGCCCCAGGTGCTCCTGTATTCCAAACTTTAGTTCGCTGATGGGGCCGGCGTTTGTGTGAATCACGTCTACAAAGTCAGCATCCGCCCTCGACAGAGAGACGTTCGTGCCTTCAAACAAGGGACCGGCGGGATCGAGGCCTAAAGAACAAAAGGAAGCAGCGTTACGTGCGCCATGTGTTCTACTGGTCCACGCTCAATGCACATTCAATGTACATGCAGAGTGCGCGTGAGACCCGGAGTCGCCGGCACCAAAAATTTGATCTAACGCAAGCACACGTAGCAGATCCCGTACACACTCATTTTCACTGCCTTAATCATGTCCGTCAGTCAGTTTGAGATTAGGGACTTGACCTCGCTGTTATTTTGTAGTCCAGTTTAGGCGACTACAGCAAAGTGTAGGACAAGCCCACACCTGCTGTATCGGTCAATAACCGGAAATGAGGCACGCGTATGGGTTCCGCGCGAAGAGGGGACGCGGGCAACACTCACGCTTGAAGAGAAAGAGTATTAGTGGCTGCACCGTAGAAAAGGCACTAGGACTGCACCCCCGCTCGGAACAAAAGGGTAAAAGGCCCGAGCTGAAGGGGAGCGTTCGGGGAGACGAGCGTGAAGATGAAAGAAGGGAAGTGCTTGAGGTCACCGCCACCGCTAATGCCCATGCGCTCCCCAAATGTCCCGTCGACCGTCTCGGTCACGGAATTTGGGCGACGCGACGCTGCCCAGCCGGTTTGATGTTTGGCATCCGCGTGAGCCTGCTAAGGATTCCTGTGAAAATGGCGGTAGCTTTACCACTTAGCCGGCGACGGCCGAGGAATGCTTTTGTGTGCAATTGCCATCGCGTCCCAATTATGGTGTTTGTATTTCAAGCGAACCGGCACACAGCTGCGCGGGAGACAGATTTCTCAGTACTGGCAGGGTAGCCCGCTGTCCGGCGGATATGGAGTTAATAATCCGCGATTTCACGGAACATTCTCGGCAGCTTGCATGGCGGCCGGTTGCAGGTGAAAAGAGGGAAGACATCAGGGGCCAATACTCGCAGCCCAACGTAGGGGAGAGGGAGGTGGCACGTGGCTGAGAAATCCTATCCCCTGGCGGGTTCTAAAGAGTGCCACTGTTTCCACCAATGCCGTGGTTGTGCTATTGGTTACAATGATGTGAACTCGCATGTGTGATTGGCTGGTTTGCGAATCCTTTGAACTCAGGGCTTAAAAAGTCATGTTTGGTTGTGGGGGAGAGAGCGGAGCTTCGGGCTTGGACCCGGACAGACGCTTCGGCGTTTGAATAAAGCGTCACTTCATCGGACAACGGCTCTTCCTTCGCACTGCCACGATGCACTCGAATCATCGAGGGGCGCCGACTTCGGAACTTCAACACCTTCCCTCCTTGACTAGCGTTGAAGCTACAAGAGGACAAGGGAAAGGAAATTAACTCCGTCTATCCGCAGTTTCCCCACCTCCGTGCAGAAAAGTGTTGTGTAATGACTAGCCTGCGCAGAAATCAACGTTCGCCTCTCCCGCTAACGTTAATATTCAATCTCGCATATTATACTGAAAATAGTGAAAATATACTCAAAAATACTGAAACAGCAAGATTGCTCAAAACATTGCTCCCACGTACACCACAGTAAAGGCGTCAGTGTCACTCGTTGATTGCAAGTGTCTCGTATGTTGTAGTTAATTTCGATCACTTCCCATATCGCCTAAATCATCTTAACTCATCGCTTATATCTCTAGTGCGGTACAACTTCGCCTTCTTTAACTGTCTGTTTGTAAACTCCTCGTAAACATACGATAAGTGCAAAAGTTAAAGAACATAACTTTCGTTTCTTTCGTGTTTCTCTCAAAATTTAGGGCAGAATTCTACGGCAGCCCATATATATCGTCATTTTTGTTCATGTGTCAAGCGCAGGTACGCGAGAACAAAATAAAATGAACTTTTGTCTTCCTTCTGCTCAAGCATCAATTCTGTGCAGAAGAGGAAGTGGGTAGCCGCGGTTATGATGTAGCGCATATGCGGGCTGCGAACGTTTGCAATTTAGCTAGGCTGGTTGTGACCCAGCGAAGAAGAGTAGCATCAACGAACACACACAAAAATACGAGAAGTGAACTTGCAGTGCCTGGATCAGCGGCTGGTTTAATAAAAAAGATCCACTAAACCAGTGAATATAGTCCTACGATTGATTGATTCATTCATTCATTCATTCATTCAGTGAGTGAGCGAGTGAGTACGTTTTCAACATTATCATCATCTTCATCATCATCATCATAATCATCAGCCTGGCTACGCCCACAACAGAGCAAAGGCCTCTCCCATACTTCTCTAACTACCCCAGTCATGTGCTAATTGTGGCCATGTTGTCCATGCAAGAAGGAGGAGGAGGAGACAAACGAGAGGAAAGACAGGGAGGTTAGCCAGTGTAAGTACCGGCTGGCTACCCTGTGCTGATGAAAAGGATAAAGGGAATAAAAGGAGAAAGAAGAAGAGGAAGAAAATGGAAACCACAAAATTCAAACAGTAACGCGAAACTACGCGCGACAACATTCAAAGGCAGTCGCACAATTCGCATATCCTTAAAAACTTAAGCAAAGCCCTTAAGGCCTTGAGTGCCGAAGCCCGTCTGGACCAATCTCCTAGAGCTTTTTCCTCTGCAATCTTCTTAATCTCATCCACCCACCTAACTTTCTGCAGCCACCTGCTACGCTTCCCTTCTCTTGGAATCCAGTCCGTAACCCTTAATGACCATCGGTTATCTTCCCTCCTCATTGCATGCCCTGCCCATGCCAATTTCTTTTTCTTGATTTCGACTAAGATGTGATTAACTCACGTTTGTTCACTCACCAAATCTGCTCTTTTCTTATCCCTTAACGTTACACCTATCATTCTTCTTTCCATAGCCCGTTGCGTCGTCCTCAATTTAAGTAGAACCCTTTTCGTAAGCCTCCAGGTTTCTGCCCCGTACGTGAGTACTGGTAAGACACAGCTGTTATAAACTTTTCTCTTGAGGGATAATGGTAACCTGCTGTTCATGATCTCAGAATGTCTGCCAAACGCACCCCAGCCCATTCTTATTCTTCTGATTATTTCACTCTCATGATCCGGATCCGCAGTCACTACCTGTCCTAAGTAGATGTATTCCCTCACCACCTCCAGTGGCTCACTACCTATCGGAAACTGCTGTTCTCTTCCGAGACTGTTAAACATTACTTTAGTTTTCTGCAGATTAATTTTTAGACCCACCCTTCGGCTTTGCCTCTCCAAGTCAGTGAGCATGCATTGCAGTTGGTCCCCTGAGTTACTAAGCAAGGCAATATCATCAGCGAATCGCAAGTTACTAAGGTATTCTCCATTAACTCTTATCCCCAATTCCACCTAATCCAGGTCTCTGAATACCTCCTGTAAACACGCTGTGAATAGCATTGGAGAAATCGTATCCCCCTGCCTGACGCCTTTCTTTATTGGGATTTTGTTGCTTTCCTTATGGAGGACTACGGTGGCTGTGGAGCCACTATAGATGTCTTTCAGCATTTTTACATACGGCTCATCTACATCCTGATTCCGTAACTCCTCCATGACTGCTGAGGTTTCGACAGAATCAAACGCTTTCTCATAATCAATGAAAGCTATATATAAGGGTTGGTTATAATCCACACATTTCTCTATAACCTGATTGAAAGTTTGGTATGGTCTATTTTTGAGTAGCCTTTACGAAATCCTGCCTGATCCTTTGGTTGGCAGATGTCTAAGGTGCTCCTGATTCTACTTGCTATTATCTTAGTAAATACTTTGTAGGCAGCGGACAGTTAGCTGATCGGTCTATATTTTTTCAAGTCTTTGGCTTCCCCTTTCTTATGGATTAAGGTTATGTTGGCGTTCTTCCAAGACTGCGGTACGCTCAAGGTCATGAGGCATTGCGTAACAAGGTGGCCAGTTTTTCTAGAACAATCTGCCTACCATCCTTCAACAAATCTGCTGTTATCTGATCCTCCTCAGCTGCTTTCCCCTTTGCATACCTCCCAAGGCTTTCTTTACTTCTTCCCGCGTTACTTGTGAGATGTTGAATTCCTCTAGACTATTCTCTCTTCCATTGTCGTCGTGAGTGCCACTGGTACTGTATAAAACTCTATAGAACTCCTCAGCCACTTGAACTATCTAATGCATATTAGTAATGATATTGCCGGCTTTGTCTCTTAACGCATGCATCTGATTCTTACCTTTCCTAGTTTCTTCTTCCCTGCGTTCAGGCTGCGATAGCTTACCGGTATCCTGTCTGACGAAGTTACCACTGACTTCTATTGCACACTCCTTAATGATGCCCGTAAGATTGTCGTTAATTGATTCAACACTAAGGTCCTCTCTCTGAATTAAAGCCATATACCTGTTCTGTAGCTTGATCCGAAATTCCTGTTTCCCCTGTTACCGCTAACTCATTGATCGGCTTCTTGTGTACCAGTTTCTTCCTTTCCCTTCTCAAGTCTAGGCCAATTCGAGATCTTACCATCCTACGGTGACTGCAGCGCACCTTGCCGAGCACGTCCACATCTAGTATGATGCCAGGGTTAGCGCAGAGTATGAAGTCGATTTCATTTCTAGTCTCGCCATTCGGGCTCCTCCACGTCCACTTTCGGCGGTCCCGCTTGCGGAAGAACCTATGCCTATGCCTAGACCCTATGCCATATTCCCCCACTGAGCAGCGCAGGTCACGCAGCAGGTGAGCTGGGCACAGGTTGTTTCTCCCAAAGCTCGTCCCCCCCCCCCCCCTGTTGACACAGAGCTGGCACAGGCACATGCCCAGATTAGGCGTCTCACTGAAGAAAACGCAAAACTCAAATCAGAAATCACTAGCGTACACGCAGAATTCGTAGCACTTAAACATGAATTACTTGGAAGAAATAGCACTACCCATACACAAAACACTTCAACCCCACCCCCGGAGAAGCGGAAACGGGAAGAACAGCCAGCTCAAAAAGTCACTTCAAACCCGACACCGCAACGAGCAACCGCGCAGCCCACTGCGCCGCAGGGAGTCATACCCGTCCAATATGCCACTCTCCAGAAGGTAGAATAAGTAGTAGCAAAAGCTATTCAGAGCCTTCAGACATCCCTACAAGCTACCATGCAGCAACAACTCACAGCTATACAACAGTCAGCGGCACAACAACAACACTCTAACACTCAGTTGGCGGAACGCATCATGAGGCTAGAGGAACGCATACTAGCACTGGAAGCTCGTCAGAGCCGGCGCCCCAAGAAAACAGCTCATCAGGCCCTACCAGAATTGCCAGATTCTCTGGGCTCCCCAGAACCCCATCTTGTGCACGCATCACCACCCCTTGATAACCAAGATGGCTCCGCCTCAACATATATGCAGTAAGCGCGGGGGCTCCTCAGGCGAAACCACGGTGTGGCAGTGGAATTGCCGGGGCTACAAGAACAAGTATGGATCACTGATACAATACATCGCTACATCAACAAGACCACCCGAAATCATCGCACTGCAAGAAACGAACACACACGTCCGCCTACCCGGATACGTCACTTATGGCACCGATACAGGCAGCAGCCTTCACACCCTGGTCAGTAAGAAGCTAGTGGCCGTTCAACACCATCTCCAGCAATCCGACCCGCTTGCCATTCTGCTCGAAATTATCCCACAGGCAACAAAGAAGAAGAGTCCTATGTTTGTTCTAAACGTCTACTGTCGGCCGAAAAGCGCGTCATCGGTCCTCAAACTGGTTTTGGAGCAAGCCACGCACGCAGCACGCAACCATCCGCTTCTAATTGTGGGCGACTTCAATGCAGCCCACCCCCTCTGGGGTTATACGTACACCAACCCCAGGGGAAACATGCTTCACAAAGTTATTGAGGACATGGATCTCACACTCGTCACCGATCCAAAGAATAGCACGAGGCTCGGCACAAGTGTTCAAAGAGACACGAACCCCGACTTAACCCTCACCAGAAATATCCCCCAAGCTTGCTGGACCAATCTGGAGGAGTACCTAGGCAGCGACCACGCGCTGCTAGCCACCACTCTCCATGGGCTCGAATACAAAGCCAGGATAGGCACGGCTCGCCTCACGGATTGGACCAAGCTGCGGGAGATAAGAGAAGAAAGAGCTGCGAACGAACAGAGCCAACAGCTTCAGTCAATTAAGGACTGGATCACTCAGCTTCAGAAGGATGTGAAGGCGCACACCAAAATGCTTGAAACACATCGCGAAAATCGCTCACACATCGCGACTGTGCCAGTCGTTGTTTCTTCTCTGACCGACTCGTGACGGTGGTGGCGTGATCGGCACGAAGGTGGCGTGACTTGTGCACTCGAGCTTTGGTGCTGCGGATCCCCTCCACGTGGGCCCCTCTCGGAATGGTTGGATAGGTGTACGGTGCGGATTCTTCTAGACTCCAACCCGCTGTCTCCGATTCGGTGAGGTGTTCCGGTGGCTGTTTTTCGTCCTTGGTTTTTTCCAGTGTTCAGCTGAGGGTTCCTAGCTTCCTACCTTGTGTAGTGTTAGCTTAAACTTCGGCTAGGCACGGGCGCCACGTGGTTTTTACCGCGATGGTGGCCCCTTCGCGGCTTCGGCCGCTTACGTTTTTCGGGCGAGTTCCGAAAGGCGCATCCAACGTAGATGTTTGCAAGGCGCTCGTAAAGCGCTTCTCGTTGAACGACCTTAAGTCAGTGCAGGACTTTGGTGCAGGACGGTTTGAGATAACGTTTAAGAGTAAGGCCGCGGTTGATCGCTTCTCAGCTGATCCCGCACTGCAGGTTCGTGATGTGGAAGTTCGGTTTGAGTATAGAGGTGTGCGTGTGAAGTTGGTTAGGGTGTTTGGCTACTCCGCGGATCTTCCGGACCAGGCTCTCGTCTCTGAGCTAGAGGTCTTCGGAAAGGTTCACGGGATCTCCGAAGAATGCGTGCCCGGTTTCCCTGCCGTTGGCACCGGTAACCGGCGCATTCGGATAGAGATGGCGCGGCCCGTTCCTAACCTTCTTCGTGTAGGTGAGCGTGTCGTTCAGTGTGAGTACGAAGGTGTAGTTAGGTTGTGCCGTAGGTGTAACTTGGAAGGACACCACGCCGCCGCGTGCGACACGCCTCAGTGCGCCCGCTGCGAGCAGTTTGGCCACGCGTCCTGCGACGCGGCGTGCGTACGTTGCGGCGGCGACCATGCGGTTTCGGCGTGTAGTGTCCGCACCTACTCGTCAGTAACCGCGCGGCCAGAACAGCAGAAACCTGCCGTCGTGGAAGCGGTTACTTCGCCGGTAGCTGAGACGGTTGCTGCCTTAGAGGAAGGAGAGAGCCAGGGCTCCTTGAGCGTGGTCGATGCCGCCGAGCGCGGCGGCGATTCCGTGGACGCTACCGAGGTCGGTGCCCCTTCCGCCACGGCAACGTGCGAGGGGGCAGCGAGCGAGGGGGCTGAAACGACGGTCGCTGCCGCCTCCGTGGCAGGTGCGTCTCTCGCTCTGCCGGTCGCTATCTCTGGCGCGTCCGAACCGCTGACTGGCGCGACTGACACTGCTCGTCGGTCGAACCAAAAGCGTAAGAGCCGGCGCGCACACCGCGCTGGTTCCGCTGCCAGCGCGGCGGTCGCGGAGCGTGAGTCAAGCTCGGACGAAGGTGGCTACCAGGGCTCGGCGACTGGCGCTCCAGAACTTAAGCGCAGTGCCATTGAAACGTCCGAATCTGATACCGAGCTCCCATCGGACACGGAGGGTTCTCCTCCTTGTCCCAACTGCGGATGGGGACGTTGCGATTGCTCGTTGCTCTCGGACAGAACCTATGAGTCTACTGATGAGGGGTCTCCAAGTTCGGAGACCCTCTCATAAGTAGTCTTTGCCTTTTTGTCATTAGCGGCTAGTATTACCTAATACTAGCCGGCTCTTTATTTATTTCCTAGCTCTTTTCGTTTTCCTTTGTTTCTACTAGCTTCTAGCTAATTTCTTTCTTCTTTAAAATGGCTCCTTCTCTCACTATAGCTACTTTTAACTGTCGGGGTTTGTCGCGCGCTTCTAAGCAGTTAGAGGTTGTAAATTTGGCTAAATCCAGAAAGGTAGATATTCTCGTACTGCAGGAAACTTACATTCATAGGCTAGGCCAGATCAGCCACTTCGACCGGATTTTTCGCACTCGGTCTTACTGGAGTTATGGCGCGACGGGCAGCCGGGGTACGGCCATCGTTCTGATGCCGCATTTCGACGGCCTTGTTATTCGCCATGCCAGGGATTCCGAGGGCCGCGTCTTGTCGGTGGATCTTGATTGTGGCATTCGAATTGTTAACGTGCATGCTCCAAACCAGGCTAGAGAACAAAAAGAGTTTTTCGGTACATTAGTACCGTATTTGGTCGGTCCCTCTCGACTAGTTCTAGTAGGGGACTTCAACTGTGTGTTAGAACTGGTTGACCGCCTCTCGCGTAGAGGGACTCCAATAACGAAAGATAAGCGTGGTAATGCTGTACTGCGAGACCTCGTCGATGAGCTGGGACTGGTCGATGCTTGGCGCGTGCTTCGCCCTGGACAGTCAGGAATGACATGGACAGGGAGGGGTGGGCAGAGCCGCATCGACCGTTTTTACATCTCGTCGTCACTGGCTCCCAGTATGCATTCTTCGTGGTTAATTCCTTCTGCTCTTAGCGACCACAGCTTCCTATTTCTGCGGTTTGCCGATTCTAGCTTAGTACCAAGAGCAAAGAGACCGTGGCGCTTAAATCCACGTCTCCTAAAAGATAGGCAGGCAACCGCAGAGGTATCATCCATACTATTTCGATCGCTTCACAACACAGCGAATCTAAGTGGTACGGAATGGGATAACGTGAAGGTCAGTGTGCGTGAGTGCTTCATGTCTTGGGGCAGGCGTCGAGCGCGCGAGGAGCGTGAGGAGATAAAAATCGTCTCCGACGCGATCCTCCTGCTCTCGAGGCCACTGTCCGGCGGGCCTGGAGTTGCTCCGGCGCTGGCCTCACTCCGAAAGGAACTTCGCATTCTCCTGCAGCGACGCTGGGATGGCTTGAGGGCCACAACCCGAGCAGAGCTGTGGGAAATGGAAGTGTGGTGCAGCAGAAATGTCCTACGTAAACATCTTTCAAGGAAGAGCACAACTCTCTCTTCCCTAATAGATCCACGCGATAATAGCATAGTCGACTCACCAGACGGAGTGCTTGCACTGGCGAGGCAGTTTTACATGTCTTTGTATGCCGAACCAGTTGCCTCTCCAGCTGTTTTTCCGTTTGCTTTACCAGCTGAGCCGCCGCAAGTGTGCGACTCAGCCATAGATGAGGACGAGCTATTTTCTGCCTTGAAGTCTATGAAGCGTAATCGCAGTCCAGGTTCCGATGGCCTTACAGTCGAGTTTTATGTTAAATTTTGGACAATGTTAGGGGAGCCGTTCACATCACTGGTGAACCGGCTACTCAGTGAAGGGACTTTGTCAGCGTCTCAACGAGAAGGGCTAATCACTCTCCTTTGTAAGGACGAATCGAGGAGCACTGATATGCGAGCATGGCGTCCAATCACGCTTCTGAACTGCGATTATAAGCTCATAGCAAAGTGTCTGTGTACGCGACTCACACCAGCGCTCAGCACTGTTTTGGGTCCGTACCAGGCATGCAGTGTCCAGGGGCGCTCTACTCAGCTTCACGGTATAGCATTGAGGGACCTTCTCCTGTGGGCAAACACCAGGAAACTTCCAGGTATTCTTTGCTCCTTTGATCAGGAGAAGGCTTTCGACATTATTAGCCATAGGTACCTTTTCCGTGTTTTGGAAGAGGCTGGTTTTAGTGTGGGTTTTCGGCAGATGGTCCAAGCTTTGTATTCTCGACCGACTTCTGCTGTTGTCATACGGGACCGCGTCTCGGAGGCGTTCATTGTGGGGCGTGGTGTACGGCAGGGGGACCCCCTCTCACCTGCCCTCTACGTGCTCGCTTTTGAACCGCTTCTGCAGAGGTTGTCTTGTGACCGCAGAATTGGCAGGTTCCTACTCCCACCAGGTTCCCCTCCGGTTGCGCTATTTGCCTATGCGGATGACTTGTCCATTGTCGTCTCGGACGAAGCCTCAGTTTGCGGCGTCTTGGAGGTCATGGACAGTTACTGCGGGGCGAGTGGTGCAAGGTTGAATAGGTCGAAAAGTGCAGCCATGTACTTGAACTCCACTCCGTCCAGTCCGCAGCCCGTTCATGGTCTCCCCGTGAAAACGCGGCTGCGCATTCTAGGCTTCCAATTCGAACCAGATGGTCTGTCTCCTGAAAACTGGCAACAGGCTAAGGAGAAGCTTGAAACCAGAATTCAGCAGTTCAGCGCGTTGTCATGCCCATTGACTGCTCGAGCGACAATCCTGCGCTCACTTTTGTTTTCATTCCTGACGTATGTGGCGTGTGTGTCTCCTGTTTCAACCCGAACCAAGCTCATCTTGGAGAGGGTTCTCTTTCGCTTTCTTTGGAAGGGTACAACTGGTTGTGTAGCTAGGCGGGTGCTCAAGCTGCCCAGGGATAAGGGAGGACTCGGAATTCCCGACCTGGGCATCGTGGCTACCGCACTACACGTCAGATGGACCCAGGTCGCTCTTAACTCGGATATGCTCCTGACTCGAAGCTTTACCTCGTTTTTCCTTAGCACCCGACTCCGCTTGTTTTCGCAGAGCACATTTTCCCACTGTGCTCCTCGTTCAGGAACCCCATCCACCATTTATGCGGCGGCTGCCAACTCTTTGGTCAGCCTCCGCACGGTTCGCCCCGACATCGACGTAGTTTCAACTCCGCTCCAAGAGTTAGTAGACATCCTCACCCCAGGCCTCCCCCCGCATTGCCATATGTATGACCTGTCCATTCACAGGCCAAACTGGAAGCTCATCACGGCCAGTTTCCTCGACGCTAGGCGTGCCACTTTCATGTATCGCCTGGCGCGAGGGTGCCTGCCGTTGGGCTACAGGCCCTTCACAGCCGTCCCGGTTCGTGGAGCGTGCCCGTTCTGTGGCGCTCGTGAGGACACGGTTCATGCGTTTGCGCAGTGTTTGCTTCCTGCAGCTCTTCTCCGTAGGATTGCTAGTCTTTTTAATCTCCCAGGCATTCCCTATCAGACAGTCCGATTTTTGCACCCTTTGCCTAATCAGGCGGTCAACCAGTTCGTGCTTCTCCTCGCTGAGTGCTCCTACCAAGTTTGGTTGGCACGCCGCGATGCAGTTTTCGGGGGGAGGGCGCCGGGCCTTCACGAAGTGCTTGCGAAAGCACGGAAGGAGGTCTGGTTTCATCTCACCCGGGAGCGGCACCGCTTGGGCGAGAAGAGGTTTCTCGAAGTGTGGGCCCGTCCTGCGGTAATTTTTGATGAGTCAGGTGGAAAGCTTTCCATTAAGTTATGATGCATGCTCCTAAGGTCGCTCGACTCGGCCGTGTGCGCCAGTCGATCTACGGGGTTTTGTTTGGTTCAGTGGAACCCAGAGCTAGAACCGGTGGCGGCGCACCCTTGGTTGGTCGCGCTGCTCCGCGGACGGCTTTGGTGCTCTGCATGGTTGTATGCCTTGGCCTCTTTTGCGCCGAGGCAGTCCGAAGGTCAGTCAGGCTCTGTACGACCAGCATGGCTGTTTGTGTGTTGCGTGCGGTAACTTTGTGTTGCTGCACCACAACAGCCCCCTTGTCCGGGAAGGACCGTTGGCCCGAACCAAGTCCCCCCACCGAGTCAACCCGGGTTGTGGGGGAGTACCGGGGTCGACGTATCGGATGATGATGGGTTGATGAGATATGTATGCTCATGGACGCGGTGCCTTCAAAGGTGCCAAGTCCTCCTCCCATCTGACAACGGTACCACTCCAAGCATCGACGCTCGCTTGCTCCACATGTGGGAAGCCCGGCGTAGCCTGCTGAAGCGTTGGAAAAGGCAAAGATTCAATCGCAAGCTCAAGAGGCGAATAGCACTACTCACACAAGAGGCTGCGGAATACGCTACCACACTATGCCGAGAGAATTGGCTATCCCTCTGCGACAGCTTGAGAGGAAGACTGAGTACTTCCAAGACGTGGAAGTTATTGAGGTATTTAATCAACCCGGCCAGCAGCAAAACGGAATCCCACCACAATATGGCCCGAGTAATTCACCAATTTCCTGGAAATGAGGCGGACCTCCTTTTGGCTCTCAAAGCCCAGTACTTCCCCACACAGCCATCGGAGCCTCTGCCACCCTACACCGGCACCCCTAACGAGCTCCTAGATGAGGACATTCATCTACATGAGATAACAGCGGCGATAATGGGCTTGAGACGCCACACAGCCCCGGGAATGGACCAAATGATCAATAAGGCACTCGTAAATCTTGACAGCCCCTCGCTACTAGAGCTTACCGCTCATCTTAATGAAGTATGGAGGAAAGGAAACCTTCCCGAGGACTGGAAAATAGCCGAGGTTCGTCTGATACCGAAGCCCGGCAAGCCACCAGCCATTGAGAACCTACGACCGATCTCCCTCACTTCGTGTGTAGGAAAGCTCCTAGAGCACATCGTTCTCAATCGGTTACAACCATTCCTGGAGGACTCGGGGAAACTTCCAACAACGATGATAGGATTCCGTCCACACCTCTCAACTCAAGACATCCTACTTCAGCTGAAAGAGGAGGTGATTGTACCAGCGACACGCAACTCCCCCACGGCTATCCTCGCCTTAGATCTTAAAGGGGCGTTCGATAACGTCAAGCACACAGCAATCTTACAGAGGCTAAACGCGCTGGGCTGTGGGGCCAGGCCGTACTCCTATATCAGAGATTTCCTCTTAGATAGAAAAGCCATCCTAAAGGTCGGGGACAAAGCCACAAACCCCTTCCTACTGGGCGGGCGCGGCACACCACAGGGCGCAGTGTTATCCCCTCTCCTTTTCAATATCGCCCTAATAGGCCTACCGCCGCTCCTCGATAACATCCCAGGGATCCGGCATGGCCTATATGCTGACGACATTACCATCTGGTCGTCCACAGGGTCCATCGGGGAAATGGAGAACCGCTTGCAGGAAGCTGCTGACGTGGTGAGCGACTATGCTAAGTCATGCGGGCTCAGCTGCGCCCCCCAAAAGTCGGAGCTACTCCTGGTCTCACCGCGAAAGAAGCACAGATGCGACTCGCCCACTATCAACATACAGCTGGAGGGACACACCATCGTTCCGTCTCGGAGCGTAAAGATATTGGGAATGGTTTTCCAGTCGGATCGCACCAATACAATATTAATTCAAAAGCTTAAGACTACAACAGCCCAAGTTACGCACATGATCCGACGAATAACAACCAAGACAAGAGGCATGGGGGAGGCGGACACGCTTCGGCTTGTCCAAGCCTTCGTCGTGTCTCGAATAACTTACGCTATTCCGTACGCACTACTCAACGAGACGGAACTCAAGAAAATCAACACAATGATCAGAAAGGCATATAAGCAGGCGATGGGTCTGCCAATCAGTACGTCCACAGAACGCCTACTACGACTAGGTGTGCACAACACGGCCGAGGAGCTGATCGAGACACATTTATCCAGTCAGCGAACAAGGCTGGCGATTACGGAAGCAGGGAGGTCCATTCTCTTACGCCTGGGGCTCTCTGCCCCTATGAGCCATCCGACGCCTCAGACTGTGAGCTTACCCCATGTCATCCGGAGAAAAATCACCGTACGTCCTCTGCCTCGCAACATGCACCCAGTGCACCACGCAGAGCGAAGGGAGGCCCGCGCCCTGGCCATACACAAGCGATACGGAACTTTACCCTCTACAGCCTACACTGACGCGGCTTCTTACTCCAGACGCGCAGCCACAACAGCCACCGTAGTCGTCAACACAGAACACCGGAGCAGCATTTCGCTCACACGAAACAATCCCCTCCAAGCCGAGGAAGCGGCCATAGCCCTCGCTCTCTCCCAAACAGAGGTTGAAGTCATAGTGACCGACTCCGAACAGGCGTGCCGCAACTTTGCTAGCGGCAGAATTCATGCCACTACACTCCGGATCATCAATCAAAAGCCGCCAACGAGATCAGTCATGATCATCTGGGCGCCAGCTCATCAAGGCATTCCTGGCAACGAGGTCGCCAACCACGTGGCTCGAGATCTGACCCACCGAGCCGAGGCCGAGGAATCTGAACCCGAGCGCATGCACCCTCTAGTCTCTTACCAAGACATCACACAACACTACAAGCTAACCCGCAGAACATATGCACCCCCACACAAGTCACTACCTAGAGAGCAGGAGCGATTCCTCCGGGCTCTACAGGTCAATACATTCCCCCACCCAACCAGGAATCACCTCATAGACCCTACAAAATTCTCTCCGCAATGCCGCTTCTGCGCAGAGCCCGGGTCCCTCAGGCACATAGTAGGAGGTTGCAGAGCGGCACCATTAAATCATCCGAACCCTTACCCCACTAACGAGCTTTGGGAGAGAGCCTTGGCCAGCTCCGACCTCGAGGATCAGCAACGGCTGATTGCGAGGGCCCAGGACGCGGCCCGAGCTCAAGGCATTCTGGACTGAGGACGCCTCTCCCTAGCTGCTTCACCTAATAAAAATGTTTATTCTCTCTCTCTCTCTCTTGTCTCCAGCCTGCTTCTTGCCTGCCCTAGCATTGAAGTCGCCCATCAGTATAGTGTTTTTTGCTATGACTTTACCCATCGCTGATTCTATACGTCTTCATAGAAGCTTTCGACTTGCTGGTCATCATGACTGGATGTAGGCACGTAGACCTGTACGGCCTTCAATTTGTACCTCTTATTAAGTTTCACAACAATACCTGCCACCGTCTCGTTAATGCTGTAGAATTCTTTTATGTTACCAGCTATATCCTTATTAATCAGGAATCCGACTCCTAGTTCTCGTCTCTCTGCTAAGCCCCGGTAGCACAGGACGTGCCCGCTTTTTAGCACTGTATATGCTTCATTTGTCCTCCTAACCTCAATGAGCCTTATTATATCCTATTTAATGCCCACTAATTCCTCCAATAGCACTGCTTGACTCGCCTCACTAGATAATGTTCTAGCGTTAAACGTTGCCAGGTTCAGTTTCCAATGGCGGCCTGTCTGGATCCAGATATTCTTAGCACCCACTGCTGCGTCATAGGTCTGACCGCCGCGGTGGTCAGTGGTCACGCTAATGATGTAGACATTCAATGAATTCTGCTGTTAATCAGCTTTCTTATTTTTGTCAGAGACGACTTTTGAAAAAAATGGAGCTAAAGCTTCCGGGGGGGACCCGATGCCCGCTCTGCTGAACACGAACGCGTACAGTTGCAGCGTTGCCTTGCACTAAGCACTGTGCCAGGAAACATTACATTCCGGTTTCGAATTGCTATTTAGTGGAGCTGCTACGTCCAATTAAATGGAGAACCGAATTGTCGAGGAAGGATATACCTGTGATGCGCCCCAGGCTGTGGCCAGTGATGTTGCGGAAGTGGCGACCGCAGAAGCCAGCGACGTGAGCCCCGAGGCTGAATCCCACCAGATGGACGTGGCTCGCTCTCAGGAGAGAGCTCCTGAGGATTTCTTGAAGCAGCAACGAAAGCTGAGCCCCGACCAAGGCCGTGTTAGCAGCCGCAGCTCTGTAATTCGGGAACTTTGCTCCATTCCGCCAGTTCACGGTGACTACGTTGGCGTTAACCTGACAGGAATGTTAGAGACGACGCGCTATAATTAACGAAAAACCTGCGAATGCCCTCTCCATCCGCACGCACGTACTGAGGCCAGTTCCCAGATCTATTACATTCCTTTACTCCGAGGTCTTCGTGGCACAGAGTCTCCAGCAAAAATTACCACAAGAAAATCTGGGCGCTTTAAGGTATCTGCCTGAGCTCCAAGCATGGCTGTTCAGCCATCATATAAGAACGATGGTTAAAACATAGATTTGCCTAAACTACCTCATTCTGGCTTCAGACGACTTTTAGACTTTGTAACTTTTCTTTCCAATTAAATACTGCGTTATAACTGCAAAACCTCGCATTAATTAGCGTGCGAGTCTTCTGCGCATAGACAAATAAATTTCTTCGGAATTTGGTTGAATAAGGCAAACAAAGCGTAGTAACTAAAGGCACAAAAACAGAGATCAGACAAGTCCGTCTACCATATACCTATGATTCCCATGGTAACTGAACGATCGTAGTATCTAGGTAATTATACCAGGAGCATTTAGGCTTCGCGCCGTCATCGTGTTCCCTTGTGCAATGTGCTCAGCTCGCTCCATCTTCGACAGATACGTGGGTGCGTGGACTGGAGCTGAGGCGTCATTGGATGAAGAGTGGGATTTCTGTTTCAAGTATCAGGTATAATCGCAAACTAAGCATACATTTCCATCCACGAAGCTTATCGGAGGCAACCTTGGAGGATAGAGCGCTCTCTCGCTGAGCACGCAGCGCGGTCCCCGAGCTCGGAGGCCGCTTACGCTCCGCCGAGGGTGAAATGTGGAAAAAGTTGCGGCAGAAACGATCTCACGATGATAGTCAATTTTAGCACGATTAACAATGAAGCATTATGGTACGATTAACACTGGAGCAATGCTGCCACACACCGCACCGCCACTGCCGAAACGCGTCACGTATGAGGCGCGTACTGCGACCCAGCTCCTCTCCCGCACTTCCCTCCGAACGCGCTGCGCCATCTGGCGACGCCACCGCGAAGTCCGTGCGTGGCGCATGTGTGAACATACAATCAGAAAAGATTGTATGAATATCTATATATCACGCGGACTCGATGTCGGCGCGGCGCCGGACCACATGGCACACACCCAGCGACGCAAGTTGGCTTGAAAGAGATTCGATACAAACGGACAAACCGGAAAGTGGGTAAAGTGCCCGAACAATGCTAATCGTGCTAAACTGAGCATCGACCATCAAACCTAGGGTTTTGCTGCACGACATGAGAAAAATTTTGCTATGTCTCGTAACGTCATCACGGTGTCAATGACGCAAGGACTGGCGTTTCGAGACCAACCTTATGTTTCCCAGCCTCCATGCTTGCCAAGTGTCATTCCTTTAAAATACGAGAGGCATGTATGGCAGATTCTACAACTTCCAAAATACGCGTCACCACTCCTACGAGGAGACAAGATATGCAACTTTTTTCTTCTGACCTCGTCCAGGAGAGCGTTCTTGAGGTTGGTCACCCACGGTACGCCGACGTGCTGCATGAACCCGTGTATTATGACAACGAGGGGCTTTTCCCCCAAGTCCCACTGGTTGATTCCGATAGGCATTGCTCGCAGCAAGAGTTCGGCGTCCACACCGCGACTGCGTCGGTCTTTGTAGAAACGAAACTTTGTCCCCAGCTCTCGGGGTGACGCGGGGCCACCGATTTCCAACGCCATCCTATTACCCGGATGGAAGCATCCTAAACGGGCGTAACAGACGTGGCCTGCCCGCGGCTTCTCGACGACGTCCATCATCTGCGAAGGCAAAGAAAAGGACGATTGGCGCTGCGGTTTCGGTGTATGTTCGCAAGGAAACGTAAACTATGCAGTTTGGCACTAGTCACGAGACTTTAAGTTCTTTTTATTGTATGATGAAACATCGCTGGCACCCCAAAGTTCAAATCAATCAATCAATCAGTCAATCAATCAATCAATCGATCTATGAATTCTTCGTGGAAGTGTTTCAGCACAAACAAACCATTGGAAATAAATTCCATGCCCTTCCACACTGTGAAGAAGGATGATCAGCAAATCTGGGAATGTGCGCCCCTTAATGGCGAAGTGCCTCTCCACTGCGGGTCGGCCTGGTATTGTACTATCTTCGGGATCGGCCGACGTACGAAAAATTGTTGGCCTATGTCCCCGGAGACGAGATCTGCCAGAACTTAGCCATAAATAACTTCGCTGTAAAAACAAACAAATGACAGGACAGAGTACTGCACTCTGTCCTTTCTGTTCTTGTTGTTGCTTTCCTACACTTTGTGTACGCTGAAACGCTGCCACGGAGAATGCGTCACACAGTGTTCGCAGGGAGGACACAGTGTCCTCCCTGCGTGGAGCCTAACCGACTCTGCAGGCATTTTCACTAAAGTTGCTCTCTCTCTATCTCTCACAGTGTTCTGCTGGCAGACATTGTGGAAGTTCACTATGAAGCCATCGTACCTTTTTCAAAGCACCGCTGTTCTTCTTCATAAGTGTGGTGTTCAAAGCCCGCACAAGAGATTTGTAACTCTGGGCAGCGGGATTCCCCGAAGTCAAGTGTTCTGGTTCTTCGTAATGCGCGAACCGCTGATGAGCTTTGTGCTCCAAGAGTTTTGTCACTTCCTGCGTTAAGGATGCAAAAAAAATTTTAGTTTTGATGCTTCGCGCCGCCTGTATAAAGCACGTAAGAAGAGAACCATCAATTTCGCCGACCGGAAGCAAATGCCTAAAAAAGAAAAAAAAACTGAATTCGTTTGGTTTGCAACCTCACGAATACAACATGTCCTGAACGTGCTTGAATAAGGACGAGGACCGGAATAAGAAATACGAAGGGACCGGCTTAACCACGATATCTCAATTTTAGTAAGGAGGAGTGGGCGAGGCTCTGTAGAGAGTTTCTTCACTTTCACATCTACTGAGCTTGGAACGGGTGAAATTGTCTTCGGTTCACTCTCGGAACTTCTGTTGGCACAATAAATTTTAATATTTGAAGATCATTCATGGTGTAGTATGTCTACCGCGAGTTCATTGCACTATATTAATGCGATCCGGAAACGCCGTCGCTGTATAAGAATAGAGAAAGTAGCGCCTAACCGGGTAAATTTTTATGACGCTGTTGTGTGTATTGAGTGCACGTTAAACAATCCTCAGGTGGCCAAACTTTATACGGATTCCCCTACTACGCCAGGCCTCATATTCACACCGTCGTTTTGGCACGTAAAGACCCCAGAATTTTTTGACGCTATTCCATCATCTGCCCCATCGTCAATTTAGACATTGTTCTCTATATCGCTGCTGTGCACAACATCATACTGTAAAAGATCAAACGAAAAGAAGTAGACCCGTGTAAAAATGGGTTTGAGCTGTAAAAATTCTTTTATACTGAAAGTGTTACCAAACGAGTACACATTAAAGCCAAGAAAATGTGCTAAATGGGGCGCTCTTTTTCTACCTTGCATTCGATTACTCAACGGCGAAAGAATATTGTGCACTTGCCTCAATTGTATCAATGGTATCAGCACGTGTTTCCAGGCGATGTTGGCCATCTCCTGCATGTGAAGCCCCTCTGACTACTGCGTCGTTTTTCTTATCATAGTTGTGTTCAGTGGCACTTATTGCTGCGGAGATAGCTGAAAAACAGGAGCAGGAAACGGAAAAAAACAGGAACAGGAAAAACAGGGAACGACAAGCTGCGGGAACTTGAAGGGTCGTCGCCACCCGTCTTTCCTTCTTGCGCTTTTTCTGCCTTACTAACCGTATTATCGTATAGTAAGAATGGTGTTTTTGGTGTCCTAGAGAGGTACTTTACTGATGCAGAAGAAATCATTTTTCTCTTTAGTGTCCCTTTAATATAACTCGAAGGACCGCTGAGCGTGGTTCAATTCAACATTAACGCCTTCGCATTCACAACTCATATGAAGCGCTTAGGTGTCCTCGTACATTTTTTTTTCCTCTGTACCATCTAAGAGACCGCTAGCAAGCGATGTGCTTTAATATTACGGCTAAGTGCTACGCGCTCATTCTTCCACCACATACAACACGTTTACCTACCGCACAGGAGCGCCGTCGCCGCATGCACGCGCATTTCTCTCCCGCTGCGACGTCGACGTCAAACTGCACAGGAGGAACGCCCCGCCAGTCAGCTTTGTATCGACCTTTTTCGGTTATCAGCTTCCTCGTTCCGACGTTTGCCGAATTCGCGGATTTTGTAGATAGAACGTTACGTCCTTCTATTGTTACAAGGTATTTGAGTAATAAATTTCGCATTCGAAGTTACTTGCAGTCCGAATTACACCCTGTCTCACTCGCCGCTGATTTCGCAAAGCGAACGTACGATCACGCAATGTCACTGACACAAAGCACTATCATATGTACGTATAGAGTGTTCCGTCGGCCGATAACGATTGGACCGTTTACAGTGCTGTTCGTTTGGCGGTAACGTACAAACTTCGATAAGAGGAATCTCTACTGCGGATGGTTTTCTATAAGCCTTTTTCGTAACAGCTTCCCGCCCGCATCGTTGTGATGAAAAACAATGCCACTTCAACTGCCACCACGCCCCCTCCCCGAAACAGTACTCCACAGACACACATCTTTCTTTAACGCCCACGGTGTCCAGGCAAGTGCGATCACCTTTGCAAAGTGAGGCAATAAAAGGTGTTTCAGGCGAATGCCACATAAGTGGGCCAATGTGCCAAGCCGATAGACGAAGCACGTGTCCGGTTCACGGGCGTCGCTCGTGATTGAACGTGAACGAGCGGGGCAAGAGCCTCGCTCGCTCAACCCGTAAGTCCAGCCCCTGCATCGCGCTAGAGTCTTCGTGCAGGCGCAATTGGGTTTCAGTTTTTTTTTATTTAAAGAGAAAAGCTCTTATTCAAATGCCCACGCGAAGCGCCGTAAAACATGTTCTCAATCAACGAAAGCTAAACCCATTGCTCAGCAAAACGCCCTACTTCCAAGGAATATAAATTCTAATAAATGCCTTATATGTTTCACTCCGAAAGTTATCACTTAATGACTCAGATAATATAATCGGTAGCTGCCATCTAAAGAGACTAAATGATTAATAATTATGTGACCAAACTTTGTCGCATCTACTACACACAAAGATCAGTTTCGATTATGGCTCTCACAAAGTGCTTTCAACGGTCCCTAGAGAATTTAACTTTTGCTTAAATGTCGAAATTTTGCGATTTTCCGCATTTAAAGAATAGTCATATTCTAGTGACCATTGAAAGCAGTTACAGTTCATCGCAATGCCACACGATTCGAGTGGAGAATATGGTGCTCCGCTGTGTCCAACGATTTGATCGATCCAACAATAATAGCAGCGTCATGTTTCACCCCTGATCAGTCACGAATTTTCACGATGAGTGCGCAACAAAGGCCCGGTCCAATCACTTCAATGCAGGAACACAAACGAAGCGAGCCGTTACTAATAGTTTAGCCATTCTGAATGACAACAGAACAACAGCTTATACCACGTGTCCCACGTAACTTGTGCCAAATTTTTAAGAGACTATGAAACTGCCACGTAGGTGGATAGAAACAAAGTAATGTTTTTACCGCCGCTTGGAGCAAGTCAGACTATTTTCTTTGTATTTCGCTTAATTGCATAATTAGTTATTAATAATGAATTAACTTCTCAAATATGGCATTCAGAGCAACAGTGTCAATGAGGAAATGTGGACCATCCTGAAAAACGCCCGATCCAGCATTCTGTTGGTTAATATGTGCTACATAAAAGTTTTTTTTTTTTTCCAAGCCTGAAAGAAAATCTGCGAAAAATGAAAAAGCGCAGCGCGACTAGGCGCGACTAGTTAATAACAAATTATGCAATTAGGCGAAATTAAAAAAATAGTAATCAATGGCAAAAGTTACCAGTATCATGGCCTCCTTCGTTCGAATGTGAGAGGTGGTGGTCTTAGCGTGTATGTAAAGAGTTGTTATGCACAGAGTGTGTTAGACGTTCCTGTAATAAATTCCAATGTTGAGTGTTTAGCCGTATTACTGTCCAGTGTCATTGTAGCTGTTGTATACAGAGCTACCGCAGGGAACAAACTACCTTTTTTCAACTTTGTCGAAAGCTTACTCTTGAACCTCGCCGATTCCCGGTTGCCTTTTGTAATAATGGGTGATATTAACATTAACCTCATGCACGATGATCACAGTACGCGCGAATTTAATAGCCTTATAGCATCTTATGGTTGTTTAAATACTATAAACATATCTACTAGAATTAGCATTGCTACAGCTTCCCTACTGGATGCTTGTGTCACAAATATGGTGTCTCCAGAAACGGAGTGTGGCCTGTTATCTTCTGAAATCAGTGACCACATCCCGATTTTTTTTCTCTTTCTGTGAAGCGCATTAAGTCAGTATCCAAAAATGTATCGAGGGTAGCAAGGGCCATTTCCGATGAAAATCTCGGCAAACTTATGGCTCTCATTCAGAATATATGTGTTGGGAGCACGTATACAGCATATCTTAATTCAACGTGGCGTATACTGCTTTTCTTGAAAAGTTCATGGAATGTTATAATCCTGCGTTTCCTGCAATCGAGGTAAAACACAAAATCTAAATCCGAAAATCTAGAAAGCCGTGGGTTGATAAAGTGTTACATAACAGGATACGTATTAAAAATAAAATGTAACATGACTTTGTACGTACTCGAGATGCAGCCCTTTTTAGAGAGTTCAACAAATTCAGGAATAAACTAAATAAAGACCTCAAGTCTGCAAAAACAGCTCACTATACAAAATGGTTCTCCAGAATTTATAATGACCGCAAGAAAGTTTGGGGTGAGAGAAAAGAACTATTAAACAAACACAAAAAGTGCAACGACCACTCAGAAATCGCTGCATCTAATTCCCAAGCTAGCGGAACTCCAATTATCTAACACCATAAACCCCTTCTTCATTGAAGCTGGCAAGCCTACATTAGATCAAGCTCTCTCTAATGCTCCCGTATGCAACCTGATTATCACTTTACCTAACTCTATTTCGTTGCTGCGTGTGATCCCACAAGAAGTAGCTGCCTACATTGGGAAAATAAAAAGCAATGTCTCAGCAGGCCATGACGACATCAAAGCGATGCCATTGAAGTATGTGTCTGCATTACTATGCGAGGTTCTAGCGTATATTATAAATCTGATCTTCACAAGTGGTACGTTCCCAGATGAATTGAAGATTGCTCGTGTTTGTCCTATATATAAAGGAGGAAATAGAAATTAAATCACGAACTAAATCACGAACTATCGTCCCATCTCCGTGTTATCAGTGTTATGGAAGGTATTTGAAGGAGCCATTAATAGTAGATTAGAAAAGTTCTTTAGCGCTCATAACATTATTAAGCCCTCTCAGTATGGCTTATTGAAAAATAAATCGTTTGAGCAAGCCTTACTCTCCGTTAAAGAAAAGATTATTGACAACATTGAATCCAAAGCATACACTCTCGGTCTGTTCTTAGACCTCCGGAAAGCTTTTGATTGCGTACAGCCTGAAATTCTTTTAAGTAAACCGAACAGTTACGGCATACGCGGAATAGCTCTAAACCTGCTGAAAAGTTACCTAAATAACAGAATACAACACGTTAAATGGAATAATTCTGGTCTACATTTGTTTTTATTGTATATAAACGACATCTGTAACATACCTGATTCTCCAGATTTGGTTATGTATGCTGACGATACAAATATTTTTTTCACATCACGTACTCTCCGGAATTAGAAACTGCCGGAAAAAAAAAAGAGTAGTGGCTATTCCGTACATTAATTCAATGTCGCAAGTACGTTTGATGTTAATGTTGGCCTCACTGCTCCTCATAAGCTAGGTAAGATATGCGCTGCCGTGCAGAGGAAAAAGGAGCTGGTAAAAGGCAAAAAAAGAAGTTATTTGTCCAGTGAAGCACAATAAGAACAACAGTTTTACTGACTGTAGTATGGGTGTGGTTTATAAAATTCCCCTTAGCTGTGGCCAGTTCTACGTAGGGCAAACGAGGCGGTGTATCGATCAGCGGCTAATGGAACATAAAAGGTCGTTAACCGGTGGATCGCCTTCTAATCTTTCCCTACATTGCCAAGATTGTAACTGCACGCTAGAGTTAGCTGAATGCGCGATATTGTATAGTCACAAGAATGAAGATACGCGTCAAATGGTAGAGGCATGGCATATCTTTAATGGTGGAAGTGCGTGCGTGAGTCAGCCTTCGATTGCTTTACATAAGGACGAGATTAAGTGCCTTAACAGTTATCTCTCACGTAGACCGGCACGTGTACCCGACTGACACGTGGTGATACCATTCCAGAGCTTGCGCAGATGAGTTTTGTCTTCTTTCTTTTTTCGCCTCAGTGCACCCTTCAGTTGATAGTCAGCGTTCGTGTTGTCCACTTCTCTACTCTTGTGTCCTGTCTGCACGCCTCATCTCCTTTTGCATAATGAATCCTTGCCAACTAGCTCAGCTTTCTGTCGTTCTAAAAGACGTAATTCACTGCCAGAACTTAAAAGAAAATGGCATTTCAACCTTAGAAAAACGCAGAAAAATCAGTCACCTAGAAGGCTTTCTTGGCATAAAATTACTATTTTTTTGTAAAATATGAACAAATTTGCGTCACTGCGTCTGCGTGAAGTCTCGTACTATAGTACCAGACACAATAGCAAATACCCGTTGGGCCAGATTTTCGAGCGAACTGCGATATCTATAAAGATGGATTATTTTTTTATTTTTTTTAAAGAACGGTTAGAAATTGGAATTCTCTGCCTGAAAGTTTTTTTTTTTTCATCCAAAGGTGTTTATAACCAGCTGATTTTTCTTACGTAATGCTTTTCTTCTTTTAGTTCGTTACTTGAACTCTCTTTGTAATTTTGTTTTCTCAGCTCTTTATTTTTCTATTATTGTTCAGTATTCTGCACTGTCCTCTTATTTCTGCCATATTGCCCCTCCTGCTTCGGCCAAAGTATGGCTCGCAGTATTTGTAAAACAAACGTGCATGGCATGGCATGGCAAGAACTTTATTTTAGCCCAGAGAAACTAGGGTCCGAGGGCACGAGCCCCCAGGCTAAGTCGGTGGCTCCGCCCACGTAGGCACCGGTAGGCCAAAGGCTTTCCCGATGTCGTGAGCTCTCCAAACAAGGAATCAAAAATATTAGTGAATAATTTAATCAATGAATGCCTAATAATTAATGTGGCAATCGGTTATAAGCAATCGATTTTTTTTTTAACCTAGACGCACTCACGTGACCTTCTTCATGTAGTCCACGCTTCTCGTTCAACTTTCTCCACACGCATCTTCACCTCTTGCTTCGTGTAGTGCTTGTCTATACATAGTATGCACGTAACGTCACATCCGCTGCTGTCGTCTGGTTACGCTACCGTTCGCCATCTTGAGGAACGCTATGAACAGGCGCGCGCATATGCCTATAGGTTCCCCAACATGGCACCGCCGTAAACCGGAAGTCGCGGAGTATCCTTGAATGACGTACGTGCATACTATGTATTCGCGAGCGCCTTACCTGCAGGGGCACACTCCCACTCTGGGGGATCTTCTTTTCTGTTTCTTTTTTGTTAAGCATGTTTACATACCCAGTGGTCCAGCTTGTCTACTGGTACCCGTTGCGCAGTCACACATACCCAACCTGCCAAGTTGTACAAGTGTCAAGGCAGGAGCAACGGTGCCATCAAAATGTGGAATAGCTAAAGAAAGCTTTGCTTTAATAGATAAATAAATGAATAAATAAATAAATAAATAAATAAATAAATAAATAAATAAGTGGCGGAATGCAGAAACGCTCATCTGTACCATGCCTTGGGCGTACACACACAAAAAAGAAACCCAGACGGTCTAAATTACTTAAGAGCAACCCCTGCTCGTCCTTCTGCTACGACGTCTGTCGCTATATATTCGATAAATTATTTTGAGACATTAAACACCATAATTTACATTTAGGAGCCTGCTCACATTCCCTGATCTGTACCAACTGGATCATCCGCTTCAGTAAAACATTCAGTAATATGGAAATACAACCTTCGCCGAACCCTTGTAAGCAATGTAACAAATTCACATAAGATATAAAGTGACATATCGAATTTGTACGCTCTGAATGACCTAATGAATGCCGTTTACAGAACCGCGATATCTGTTCTTAACGCAGACCTATTAAGTCGTAAACTTCGTGCTTCTATTTTTTCAAAGTTTCGGATTTTTGAAAATCTTTTAAAACATTTTCAGGGCATAAATCAAAATTCCGCTACCAACAGTCACTAGAATTTAACTTCCTCTCTCAACTGCGACACATTTCTTTAAAATCGGTTCAGGGGTTATCTCATAAAAACGTTTTTGCTTTTTACATGCATTTGAATAGGCCGCGTCGGAGTTGGGGCCCGAGCTAAAGCTTGCTCTTGCCTACTCCCGACGAAGCGTCGCTTGTTAGGCCTAGAGGCCTAAGCAGCGCGGCCGACGCATTAGCTGGTGACAAGCCATCACGAAAACTCATCGTCGATGTATGTTCCCACTCGAACTTATCGAGCGTGAGGTCAGACGATCGGGCTAGCCTGTCGGCCCTAGCGGAGTACGGATTCACATGTGGTCCCCACATGTCCCGAAAGTTTGGCGGCGGCGGCAGACCACGCCAAGCCAATAGCAAGCCTACGTGCCGATGCCTCCGTAGGATAACGTCGGTTGCACGCTTGCGTATTTGCGGCGGTGCAGAGCGCGTGTGATTCGGTATCCGCACGGCAAGCTGCCGACGAGCCATCAAAATCCGCAGGTGACCCTTTGCTGGCCCATCAGAGGCAGCCGGCTTGCATTTTTTCGCCTAACCTGACTGACGTTACGCGCAAGCGCAAACATGCAGCTCTTCAAATCGGCGGTGTTTGTCCAAGGCAGCCAAGCAAGCGAACGAAGAAGGCACCTAGTGATGAAGAAAATCGCGCTTAAATTGTACGAAGAAGCGCACTCAGCACGTGGCACAGTGCCGCCGCCCAGGGGTATGCATAGGTAACGCTGAGCGAAGTGGAGATGGAGAAACGAGGCCAAGCGCCGCGAAGGCGGAAGGCAGGCGGATGCGCACTGGGTTGACCTCCTCGGGCTGTTGCCACTGGTTTTCTTTGCGAAGCAAACGTAGTGGGTTCGTCTCGTGGTAACGTCGTACTAGCGCACCGTACGTTGTGCGTGTGAGTGAAAGTGCGCGACGGTGAGCGTACGATGGCGGCTCCATCTCGCGTGCGCAAAGGGAGGAAGCGCGCCGTATTCCGTCACGCGCATTGCACGATGGCACCGGGGGAGGAGATGGAGCGGGGGCGTTGTACTTCGGTCGCGCGCGCGTTTATCTTGAAAGCGACCTGCTTTGGGGGCAGTCTAGGTAGGCCGACGGTTCTCAGCTTTGCGTGCGCTGTGTTCTCACCACGGAGTTTGCGTTGAAGTGATTGACAGCACGAAGATCGCTTCGCTCGCTGCTGCTGCCGCGTTTCCTCATGCCATCGTTTTGACAATGAGTGTCCGCATCGAGTGCGGGCACTTGCTGTTTGCCCGTGCGTGCTGACACCATGTTAGGTAATTTAAATAGTAAGCGAATGTTTACAACGAGGCGTTCTACTCTAGTGGCTGCCGCGTGTGGAACGGCCGCGCGAGCCCTGTCTTGAACACGACCTGTGATGCGGAATATATGTAGGCGTATAGGCACACCGAGGGCCGATAGCGTCGTGTGCGCTATAGCACCCATATACCCGCGTTCACGAAGTGAAACGTCACTTTTTTTCCGCCGATATCTGCCTGCATGTTTATAACGAATATATAATATAACGGAGATACCTTCTGTTCGACTCGTCGAACATCATTATAACAAAGTCGCATTTGACACTTCTCTTATGCCCTACATTTGTTATAAGCATACACGCTAATATCGACGAAACAAATTTGCAAATTACAGACTTACTTCGTTAAATTGACAATTCATTATATTCATATTCGTTATATCAAGGCTAGACTGTAGTTCATGCTTTACCACCTCAACAGTAACAGAACTCAAAATGTGACCTCTTCATTACATTACTGCAAGCGGTTGTAGCTTGCAGATTCACATCACTTATAATGGCACAGCAGAAGAGCGTTAAGATCCTCCCATGTTTTTAACATTGCACTCTATGAACTCTGGCCAAGCGATCCACTTCAGTTCACATTGGCCACAATCGTACCAGCGTGATCTTATAGTAAGTAACCACACTATGGTAAACCTGTACAATGACAATAAAATGAGCAACACAGTAAACAGTAATTCACCATTTTTTAATTCACACTTCATCATTTATGAAAGACATTTAACCATTGGCTTTTATATGAAACCATGCTGAAAAAAAAAGAAAAGCGAATCGACACGTCAACACCACAATGTGATAATTTTTCTGTAAAGCAGTGTAAAAGTACAATGTCAATCCATTTTGCCTTTTTTTTTCTATTCACTAATTCGAATTCACTAATTCACTAATTCACTAATTCACTAATTCAATATTCACTAATTCAATATTCACTAATTCGAACGCCAGGTGCTCTTACCCGAGTGCTTCAGCACCATTTATAAGCATGCAAATTTCTTATGGAACATGAAATGGCATATGCACATAAGGTGTCACAGTGCAAAAAACTTCCTTTGCTAAATGTATGGCTTTTTACAACTGAATTTAGCTATGCAAATTCATACAGGACAAAAATTTTCTAAAAATCGTACATCTCATTATGCTGAGGTTTATATATTCCAGTGGTAAAATATAGTTCACAGGTTTCTAAACAAGAAGTGTTCTGAACTGGAACTAAACCACGAAAAATCAACAATTGAAAAGAAAGGAAAACAACATTTTTTAATATCTTAGTTTCACAACATTTCAATTTTGTTAATCCAGAATGAAGTTGAAAAGAAAGATTTTATGGTCTCCAGTTCAGGTTGACTACTTCATCCAAAGCTTTTCCCCCATGCATCTTGGCACAAATTTTCTATGCATTTGCAAATGAATATGACTCTACATAGTGCCCATTAAAAATGGCAACACTGTTGCTGCACTTTTCTACATTTGTATTTGGAGGTAGGGGCAGGAGTTTAGTAATAAACCAAGAAGTGCCTACGAATATGCCAAATGTCTCAGTAGTGGTGGGACACATAAAAGGAAATGGTTCGCAGTTGGAAAGTCACTTTCGATCACACTCGTATGTAACTTGAAGCAGGTGTGACAGAAAGACACACTGTGAATAGCAAACATACTCAATCAACTGAAACTACACATACAGTAGAACCTCGTGCGTTTTCCCGGCGCTAGCTTTCGCAATCGGGAACACAAAAAAATGACTCAAGAAAGTTACGTTTATTTTTTACCGGTTCATGCGTTCCCTGAAAACGCGATTTTTTGGCACCAACGTTCAGTACATCGCCAAAATGCGATCTTATGATACGTTTCCCGGCCGCTAGATACCATGTACACAAAAAAATGTGCGAGGCGACCACGAACGGCAGCTTCACCGCAATACTCGCCCGCCCGCGCACAGCATCTCAATCCGGTACCAGCAAATCTCCGCCGAGGTCGTCGAACACCGCATTCACAGATATGGCCGCCGATCCTACTGCGATAAGCATCTTCGCCTATCTGTTTCACAGCGCGTGGTGCATGGTTGCATTGGAAGCGTACTGCACACTTTTAGTAGGCGATAACCGAAACGCGCCGCCATTCCCTGCTGCAGGCGGGCGCGATGCGGGCAGCACATTTCGCTTCGGCGGCATCCGGCGTCGCCCACCAGCTAGATTTCGTTTCGGTTTCCCGTTGCCCTCTTTATATGAACACAACGAAACGCGTGTCGGGCG
This sequence comes from Dermacentor albipictus, assembly GCF_038994185.2. Classification (NCBI taxonomy): domain Eukaryota; kingdom Metazoa; phylum Arthropoda; class Arachnida; order Ixodida; family Ixodidae; genus Dermacentor; species Dermacentor albipictus. The sequence continues at coordinate 77,687,748 of NC_091827.1, forward strand.
GCCGGAGCACCACCAGTTCGACGCGCGTCGGCGTCTCGTGACGCAACGATCCGCGCGACGCCTCGCATTACGCAGATGCCAACCATAGTTGAGGCTGTCAATTTTTTTTTTAGTTACTTCGGATTGTGCGTTTTCCCTGCTAGTACGTTCTTCTCGCAGTTCGTTCCAGAATGTATGAACGAGGTTCTACTGCATTATTCTACATTATTCGCATAAGGTGCTTTTACTGCTACTCAACATCGGAGCAGCTAGATGTAATTATTTGCAATGAGCACTATATGCTGCGAGACAAATATTTCGATGTTTTAGCGAAACATGATATACGTATATACGCTTTGAAGAAGTCAGGTAAAATCCTGTCAGGGTTCCCAAAGCATGTATATAATAACAAAAGGCGCATTCACTTATCAACCCAGTACTCTCCCGCCTCAGCTGTGCTTCGCTTTGTCAAAAAGCTGCAGTGACGTCATGTGCTGTCGCACAGCACCAATGCCTGCTGCTGGCCAAATTTTCCTTTTTTTATGCCCTTCAATGAGGAAGCTCAGGTGTCTCGACAGCAGAGCTCCTAATTACTAAATCAAATTCTGGCGTTCTATGAACCAAAAGCACGATCTGATAACGAGGTACTCCATATTTTGACCACCTGGGGTTATTTTATGTGAGCCCAATGCACGGCAGATGGGCACTGTTCCACTCCAGCCCCGTCAGAACTCATGATCAGCAGTGCAATGTCATAACCACTGGGCTCCTGCGCCAGGTAGCAGAGCTCCTCCAACTACAATGACGCAGCGGTGGATAAGGTGGTGGTGCCAACAATGCATATTCTTTTCGTAATCGTTTGAGCTCACTTTCAGCTCCTGTTTTCCTGACGGGCATGACAGGACACACTCAGCCCATTTTTTATGCCGGTACATAGGAGAAGCAGTGCGAAGTATGGTCAGTTTAATCGTTGGAATTCTACTCACTTGCCAAAAACATGTGTGGGCTAAAGGACATGTGAAAACGAATTCACAGCCAGGCAATGTTTTTATTTAATTCTGCTCGCCACAAAGGCTCCAGATTTATGCGTGCCATGCATAAGAACTTTGTTAAATTGAAACCACGAATGAAAATTACTTCACTAATTCATGACAAAAAGATGGATGGTGAAGAAAGATCAGGAAATGAAAAAGATCTAGCAGATTTCACTAAATTAGGTTGCTGTATCAAGGTGCAACTGCATTGGGGCCTTGAGCAGTGGTCGAACAAGGAGTGTTGCTGGAGCCAGCGTTTCGACAAAGGGATTTGTCTTCCCTAGGGCAGCAACTGCTTTCATTAGCAGCCTTTCTATATATGCGTAGCTCACCCTCCTCCACCCTAAATGGGGGAGGAAGAGGAGAATAAGCTAGTGCATGGCATGGGGTAGCTCATGTCGAAGTTTAAAAAAAAAGAAAAAGATAAGCGGGACTCAAAATGAAAGGAGAAGAGACAAAGGGAGGCTCGGTGTTGTGATATAAAGTCACACAACACAGGTGGAGGTACTGGTGTTGGGTTCTTTTCAGAAGTGCAGATAAAAACCAGAAACAGAAAAAAAATTTACGCATGTAAGTAGGCATTGCCAATCCAGTATCCCTAGTTCTCTGAAAAAGTAGGAATTACGCATATAATCACTAGAGAATTTGAAAAAAAAAAGAAACAAAACGAAACCTGGGCAGGAGACGGGCAGAAAAGTTTCTTTGTCCCAATTTTCCTCCTCACACTCACACCCTCTTTTCCTCCCCCCAAATTTTAGAGCAATGATAAGTGCAGTTTAAACATTCCTAGAAAACCATTCACACCTGATTGGCAGCATCCACCTATATGCATAAATCCTTTTTTCGTTGCCAGTTTTATCTACACTTCTTGAAAGAACCCAACACCAGTATCCCTACATGCTTTACCCTTTCTGTCAGGACACCAAACCTCCCTTTGTTCCGCCCCCTTTTCTTTTCCTGTCCTTTTTTTTCTGTTTTTCAATACTTTGAATGTGGCTATACCCCACCCCTCGCACGGGCTTATTCTCCTCCTTCTCCCCAATTGAGGGTTGCGGCAAGTGAGCTATGCGCGCATCGAAATGCTGCTATGGAACAGAGCTGTTTCCCTGACGAAGAAAGGCCCCTAGTCGAAACGCTGGCTTTAGTGACCGTCCTTGTCTGACCACTGCTCATCACTTCAAGCCTTCAATTACAAGTGAGCTTCTGTCTTGTTTGTATTGGGGCTTCGTCACTCTGTATTTACAAGCAGATGATGAATGGAAATTCAGCCTAGAAAAATGTGCAAATACACTCTACATTACTCATAGCAGTGCTTAAAAAGGGTAAGCGAAAGTACCAGATGGGAGTGGCGAGAAAGCTAAAGTAGTCCGATCTTGGCGCACGGGACTAAAGCTATGCACCCCAGCTTCTCTCTAGCCTGTTAGAGACCCAACTATCCACCCCAGCTTCTCTCTAGATTCCACCAATTATTCGTATATATTTGGAAAGCTGATGCCACAGATTATCTTGATGAGTTTCCTTCTGGCAGACAAAAAACAAGAAACAAATTGTACTCACCTGTACAACATGCTTGTGCAAGAAAAATGCTCGCAATCTTGCTTAATATGACGCACGGTCAACTATCCTTTCCTGAAAGAAAAGGTCAAACAATAAATTCGGCACGTTAGACAGCAGAATCAAGCAGGAGAATCAAGCATCACAAGCAGTCGAACATCAAGCATCAAGGTGTCGCCGCTGACTGGTCAACCAATGCTGAAAAAGAGAACATCCACTGACTGCCAAGGAGTGTACATAAGCTAAGAGCTTGTTAGTTAGAGTTAGCTAGAGTTACATAGCTGCAGAAAGTATGCCCAATGACCACAGCTCAGACACCACTGTGCCAGTTTCCCAGTAATCCTTCCCGATTTTTTTCCAAGAAAAGAAGACCAGCCTGCAGGAAGTCATTTTCCACAGGCCAAGAATGACACACTCTAGTTGCTATCACTCTGCAGGAGCAATCAGTAGCAGATTGCCAGATTTGGCTGGATTGCATGAAACTGGCTAATTACTACCAGTATACTATTAGCTACGTTATGGCTAATAAACTGGATACTGAGCACTACAGTGGGTCCATATTTTAGTGAGAAACAAAATCAAAACATTAATGTTTTCCATTGCTGCAAAACGGTGCCCCTATGCTAAATTACATGATTCTCTCACCAGAGCTTATATTAACCCTTTAAGGAAGAGCATTGCCTACAGGCAGTATAACAGAAAACCATTTTTTTCCTTGCTGACTTTCGGTATTGAGTGCAAAGTTTCTGGCTAAAGGCAGTTGGTCAACACTGACTGACAGGCAGGAAGCGTCATTTCCTTGGTTTAGAGCAGGAACACAGGACAAGGAATAAGAAGATTGGCACGCAACTTGCTTTCTTTTGAAAGCACAGTCAAAGGATACAGACCAATGCAAGCTCTCCGGCTGCACTGGTTTCACACATGTGACATAAAGCAATGGTTCGCATATGCCAGAGCTGTCAGTACGCATTCCAAAATCACAGAAAGTTTGGGGTGAAGCCCACTTCCAGTTTCCTGCCTGGTGCTTCCCTTATATTGCTGAAAAGCTTCCGCAAAGTATTTCTTCTTTTCGGTGATTATGCTTATTCTGGTTGTACCATTAGATGGTGGCACGTCAATCACCGGCACAAGAATGCGAGTGCCTGAGGTGACCACAGAGTCATTTTGGCTGCCCCTGGAGAATTCGTAGCCACTTTTGCATTTGGTGCCCACAGACCTGAGTCATTAAGATTTTGTGAAGCTTTTATGCATCCCCACTCACTCGGATCCAGTCAGACTTTTACAGGTTCAGATTCGCACGGGCATTAGGGGAAGTCTGAGCAAATAGAGCGGCAAACGCGTCAGCTGACCGGCTGTGCACGCACCTTGAGACCGACCCAGGCGTCGATGAGCTGCAGCCCCACACTGCGGGCTGCCACCACAGGAAGCAGGTTGAAACGATAGAGCCCGACCAGAGCCTCGATGGCCAGCAGGAAGGGCACAGTGTGCCGCTGACGTAGTGTCTCGTAGCGCAAAAGCGTGTCGAAGCTCACTGCACAAATCAACAAGCGCAAGTGGAACTCGGTCAGCGATCTCATACATCATGGGAAGGAGCATCTGTATGCATAATTACAAATAGTAACGTACAATTTGTGGCACAAACTTTTTCATTCACAGGCAAGTTGTGAAACAGCCAAAGAGGAGGCGTCATTCCTACAAGTGTCAAGTACAAGTCTGCTATACGAGTTCCAGGGTTCTCCCCACTGTGCGTGGCAATGAAAATGCCGCCCAACGCTAAGGTTTACTGTCCACTGCTCCGGTTCCCCACCCACAGCACGGGTTTACTGCCTACCACATCGCATTTACCACCCACTGCTCCGGTTGACCTGCCAAAATTTCCAATTCTTATTTTTTTTTCGAGATTGTCAAGGTTCCTTTATCCCGTGGGGAAATAAAGAAAGAGAGGTGTAGAAGTTGAGAAAATTGGACGTTTCTACAACTTTCTGCAGTGCTGCCATTTTCAAACCATATTAAAGAGGAGAAGTCTTACCTTCAAATAATCACATCACCGTATTTCACCATACGGAAATAAAGCAAAAGCAGTGAACAAAAATTAAATGTGTCGTAATTCATTACTGCTGCCACACGGACACAGGCAGCACTTCTATTGGCTAATGCAGGTTTGAATGGTGGGTGAGTGTTTCACGCATATTTTAGCAATGGCAAGCTGTTAATTTCTTTGTTCTGACAAACTGTACAAATGAAGCCGAAAGGGTTGTCCATAAATCGCTTCACAAACTTGCAGTCTGCAACTGCAAAAGGCACACTATTTGCGGGTCAGCAGCTTTCTGGCAGTTTTACTTTGCACGCAGCATCCTGTTGCTGAGCGGCTTCTTCGAAGGCAGGAGCATTTTGGCCCTGCTTGGAAGTGCATTTTGCAGACCGGAATACGAGGCACAGTCGGTAGTGCGCGCCTGGTACGCATGAATGCATTGCGCTTCCCACCGACATGTCTTTCGCTGGTTCAACGTGGTCAATTTCATGACATTCACCTGTCAACGTCGCCTTTCTGCTGTGCTTAATGCAGCAGCATAGTTATTTGGCACCCCTGTAAATGACGTAGTAGGTGGCAACCAAGCGTCATAGGCCAATCTGATGCGAAAGAGAATCCACGTGGTGAAGCTGCATCGTTAACACACACAATCGGAGCATAAAGCTTAGCACGAATGGCAGAGTGGCACTATTATTCGGGGTGATAGCCTGCTCTATCTGTGACAGCATTTCTGTGATGTTCGTACATGCAGGAATCTTTGGTGGAGCTTGGCGTAGAACGCTTTCGTATGTAAAAAAAAAATTACATGCAGAATCTCATCTGGGAGTTAAAAAAAATTAAATTATGGGGTTTTATGTGCCAAAACCACTTTCTGATTATGAGGCACGCTGTAGTGGAGGACTCCGGAAATTTTGACCACCTGGGGTTTTTTAACGTGCACCTAAATCTAAGTACACGGGTGTTTTCGCATTTCGCCCCCATCGAAATGCGGCCGCCGTGGCCGGGATTCGATCCCGCGACCTCGTGCTCAGCAGCCTAACACCATAGCCACTGAGCAACCACAGCGGGTCTGGGAGTTATCTAAATGATGTGCAAGGATTTACTACTAATCACCTGCTGTTTCGTTGTCGTATGCTGCTGCGTTTGGTATAATTGTGACAAATAGCACAGAAGAATCGTGAAACAGAGAAGCGTGGTTGCAACACCAAAATGTTAACTAAGACCACCATGAGACGACGAAGAGGAGGCAAGTAGTAGCGATATTAACGCATGTTATATGATAGTGCGTTAGGATGATGCCACTGCTTCGTGGAAGATGAGCGATGGCCGATGCGCGCTGTAGTACGTGAAGTATTTTTTGAACAATGTCACGTTTGGTAGACCTCATACGTAGACGTGGTTGATGATGCTGCCTCCTCTCGATGTGAACCATTATCAACTGCGATCAACTGTGATCAACCGTACTCCAGCAGCGGCTGCTTATGGCTTGGTCCCGCGGGCCCTATCTTGAAAGCGACGTGCAATGGGGACATAGCAAGCCGAGTGCTGATAGCTTCGTGTGCGCTATGCTCTCACTGCTGAGCTTGCGACCAGTAAACCGAAGCAGTTTACTGGTCCGAACATATTGGCGGGCACCTTGCTGCAACGACCTGCTACCCGCTACTGTGTGAGCTAGCAGCGAATTTTGTGAAGGCCATACGATACAGCGAGGTCTAACCAGCGGCACTTCGCCAGCATCCAGCAGTAAAAGTGGCTGCTTGGTGCCAAATTGACCAAAAGCTTAGTTGCGGCTGCATACCATCCTTACTCCATGAAATCGCCATGCCAAGAAAAGTGGGGGACAGGCAGTGAACTGAATAACAAAAAAATTTTAATGACCGCCATGTCTGCAGCAGTGTGCACATTATGTTCAAAAAATCTAGCAAGACACCCATGCAGCATCTCAAACTTCGATGACTGTTTTACATTGGTCATACAGGAGAGGAGAGCAGGGTCTGGCTTGGCGCCAGAGCAATCAATCACTGCCGCCTAAGTATGGCTGTCCCATCGCCCAAGTAACCTGCACACATCGGGGTGTAAAGTATTATTATAGACAACAGCCCATGGAAGAAATAGCAGTATGATCAAGGCTTAATTGGAGAGGCTCAACTGGGTCCACCGCTGAGCTGATGCAGCTGTTGGTCCACGTTGTGCCACTTTTGTTGGTAAGACAAAACAGCGCATGAGGACTTAGTCCCATTTTTAAAAGCCCCAGCAACTCTTTCGGGTCAAAGTGAGCACAGATTTCTCACATTTTGCCGAAATGTAGCAGGATTAGCAGGGTTTGCCTATCAATGCAATTCGGCGTTGTGGTAGCATCACTGCATAATTCTGTTACGAAGAAACTCAGACACAGCCTCTTGGAGGACAAAGATTTACGTGTATGCCAAAAAATGTCCATGTGCGATATCCTTGGGAGGACGTCTGTGGAAGGATATACAAAACCAGGCATTCGGAGGATGTCCTATTTGTCTCCGAAATGGTGCACGGACACTGGGACATGGTTCGGATGTCCTACGGATGAAGCATTCTCACATGGGAACTTTGTTGACATCCCGTGCACTCACTTTTGTTTGCGAGGTGGTTTGTCAAATTTCCAAGTGTCGCGCGGCTACTGTGATAGATGTATGTTGATTCTGCACCAAACCATAACCTTAGTCACTGATGCCAATGAAGCGGTGCCAATTAGGCCTGATGGCCTAATTGGCACCGCTTCATTGGTTGGGTTGGTTGGGATAAAGATTCGCCATTGGCCGATGTGGTAACGGGCCGCATGCCATCTTGGAATGCTTGTTGCTTATATGTTCATATGGGTGGCTCATCAGTGATTGGTCCCAAGATTGCGCATGTGGATTAGATTGACGGCTGTTGAAGCAGCGTGAAGTTTGTCACCACATATTCAACACGATCTGTGTGCCTATCGGTGGCTAATTGACCCAACCTTTGCACACGCGTTCACACTTTGTGAAATATTGTGAAATACATACTGCTTTTGTCGCCATTCCATCTGTCCGCACCGTGTCATCATTTTGATCGATCTTGTTGACCTGTATGAACCTTGTATATGGTCGATGTGGAGCCGTTCAGTAAATTGCAGCGTTCGGGCACTGTATGTGCGATCCCTGCATCAAGCAGATGTAGGTGAGCGCTGGCAGTGACAAATTCCACTACTGGGTCATCTGAGACAGCCTGTTGGCTACGCACTCAGCGGTCTTTTTGCAGTGAAAACAGGGAAATGCTTGCTTGGGTAGCATCGAGCATGACGGGCTCTGTGGCGCATGCGACATGTGGCACTGTGCAGGTCTCTACACAGAATGCCGTAGACTCCCTTTAAGACAAACTCAAAGGGACCATGAAGATTTGTTAGTCTTACAAGAAGAATAATTGGCAACACGACCAGGTGCATCGGGATATCTTACTTCTAAACAGCAAATGAAGTAGACTTACAATGGGGGAAAAATGATATAAAAATTAATCATTTAGCTGAACTTTATAGAAAACTGCCTTCAAGTGGTACTCTTGCTTGGTGTCATCCAGTTCGTGATGGATGTTTGGCACTTCTGTGCAAATTGGCGAGCAGCCACAAACGATGTCATCTCACCTAACGACCTTAAAAATCCTTCTGTGCATTCGTGCTGCTGGAAAAAGTTCACTAGGGAGTTCAAGCAGGCATTTGCCACCTCACAGGTCATCGATGCAGGCTCCGAGCAAGCGTAATTATGAAGGAGTACGCTGAGTGCAGGGCAAAGCCACACAACCTAGAGGAAAGTCTAGGTGATGTTGAGAAAAGTGGGGAAGGACAAACAAGGCGAAAAGTCACGGAGGAGGGAGGTAGGCAGAGGCGCGCTGGGTTGACCTCCTCTGGCGGTTGCTACATGTTTTGTTTGCGATACGGATGTGTTGGGTTCGCCTTGTGATGACATCGTCCCCGTATGCCGTACACTGTGTGTGCAAGTGAAAGTGTGTGATGGTGAGCCGATGATACGGCAAATGACTTCAGTGACTACTGTATTGCTGTTTTATGCCTTGTATTTCCTTTAATGTATATATTTTCTGACAGGAGGTCCCCTTTCAGCCACATGCTCTGGGACCTCCTTCTATATACTTATGTAAACATGTATGTCTCCTCCTTATTAAATAAACTGAACTGAACTGAATCTCATGTGTGCAAAGGAGGAAAGGGGGGAGGAAAGGGGAGGGAGGAGGGTTTTGTACTTGGGCAGTGCGCGGTTGCACGGGCTTTATCTTGAAAGTGATTTACTTTAGTGGCACAGTCTAGGTGGACTGATGGCTCATAGCTACTTTGCATGCACTGCATTCTTGTTGCACAGTTTACACTGAAGCGATAGACAGTACAAAGGTCACTTTGCTTGCTGATGCTGCCACAATTCCTCACACCAGTGTTTTGACAGCGAGCGTCCGCGATCATAGAGTGTGATGTGTTCATGTTTGCCCGTGCATGCTGACTCCATCCTTGTCAATTTAGTTAATAGGCAAATGAAAGAGGCATTATACTCTGGTGGCTGCTGCATATGGTGCACCCATGTGAGCCCTGTCTTGAACAGAATATGTGACGCGGACAGTTTAGGCGCACCGAGGGCTGATAGCTTAGGGTGTCCTAAAGAACCCATACGCTTGCCCGTCACCCACATTCACGAAGTGAAACATCACCGTCTCTTTTTGTTTCCTCGTCTTGTTTTCACCGCTGTCCACGGGCGATGTGTGCTGCAGGCTTCCAGTAGGGTGCCCTATGCTCACACTCCCGGGCACAGTGCATCAAGGCACCCAAGCATGCAGGATCAGTAGCGGTGGTGGTCACTTCGAATGTTCGTCTTAACCGAAGAGCATGTATGAGGTGGTTGTGTAAGCGGATTTTTTTTTGCACTGAGTCTATGGAAAACCAAACAAACGATACCATGCTGTTCGTTATATGCAAGAATTCGCCTTAACTGAGTTCGTCTTAACGAGAGCTCACTGTATATTGAACATTCAAAAAATCTTATCGTAAACATTTGATTCAGGAATCGAATTACTTACATTCTCTATTTGATTCCATTTGGTGATATCCAAGTATTCACACAGCTCTAGTATTTACTCGTGTAAGGCCTGCACCCCGCTTTGGAGAGTGAAAATTTAGAAAAAGAAGTTTCACGAATTGTCACACACAGACTTGCATGCTGGCTAGTTCCCACAAGCTGATACAAGGTAGCACTAGCCTACATTTGAAAGATAGGTTGACAACACTGTAAATGGGTTCATAGTCGGCTGCCAGTAGTCTCATTTATTTGCATAGCACTCTGAGCGCAGTTCAAGGCTTCAGTGAGTAGCCATAAGCCTGCCTTGTCTAAGGCCAGCACGCAGTAAAATAAAAAAATGAAAATAGTGTGGGATTTACACAAGTAAATACAGTACATGTGAAAGTAAGGCAAGGTTAGTAGCTAGAGGCCACCAAACACATCAACAGCTCACCTATTGGCATTCCATTCCACACAGACTCAACCAAGAGCTGGGCCAGTTCCTGGGCATCACCAAAGCCAAGGTTCGCACCCTGACCTGCCATTGGGTGCACTCGATGGGCAGCATCACTGCATAAATGATTGAGAGATAAAAAAGCAGGTCTCAAGTGCTTTGCATGACTGTAGCACTAATTTCCTCATAAGCGTGTTTAATTAACTCATCCAGATGCACCATTAACTTTCTGAGGTTTAAGCAAGCCACGTTCTTGAACTACGAATAGGTGCTCTTACAAGTGCTGCTGAAACACGAGACATTTGCTTATACAGCCTATGCTAGCATATGCTTTATTCCTTAGATAAAAAGATAATGCTGCATGGATTGGCTGATATGACATGAAGTCGCGTGTGGTTTGTTACGTTACGTCCACTTGTAGGCAATTGGTGGTAAAAGCTGCAATCGTACAGTGCATCCAGAAAACTTAGTTTCCTGACTTTCAGACATGTATGAATGATAATGCAGCACAATTGTTCTGTTGTGAAGTGATCAAAAGACAGTTAATGAACATGAAAATACAGCAATAACTTAGTGCCAACATTAAAAACTCAAAATTTAACCTTTAAGGGCAACTGTGGTGTCATATATAGTTCGCTGCACAGTTTTTTAGAAACATGGTATAAATGTGTATCAAATGATGTCCAACATTTCAATCTTTGGTTATTCAAAGTGGCTTAAAGCCCACATTTGTGCCATGCCCCCTTTACCCAATTATCCTGCACCTTCTTATTTTTCAGATTATTGCTGTACATTTGTTTTACGTGCTTCGTAAAATCATGATAAAAAGGAGCACACCTCCTTGAAAGGCAGCCGCTATTTGAATTACGATATCTACATCTTCTGCTATCCTAACCGTTTCAGCAGGAGCCATTTATGCATGTTGTATCGATTTTCCCACCTCTACCAAGCCTTTCTTGTCTTTAGCAGTGTAGTGATATGTGGTGGAAGTTTGTTGCAAAACATTACAATCACGTAGGAATCCAGCTGATGTTTCTTCAGGGGGACGCAGGGATGAGATCATGAAAACTGCAAAATGGATTTTGGGAAACCGCTTGTTTCAGCATCTGCAGTGGTTAATCTATACTATGTCATTACAGTTTAGCTGAAAACACACTCTAAATGCGCCCCAAAATCGTTTTGTCAGTGCAGATAGCGAGGAAGGAGTGTAAAAATGGCCAGTTTTAACAAGATCATAACCTAGCCATGTTTACAGATGGGGGCTGCCATTGCGTTTTTGTTGCACAATCGCTTCATGTACCTGTGACTGTCATAGGCTAACACGTGCAGTGCAATGCAAACACCAGTGAAGTGAAGGAACAGTGCTACAGAGCATGTGCACCAATACAATATCAATCACCTTGTAGTACTGTCTTGTGTACATTAATTTGCTTCTTGCTGGTGGCCTCTGTCCACTCACGTGTAACTGTTTACCTAGTTATTGCTCAATGCCAGGTGGCAAGTCATCAATGTATGTCATTGCTCGGTACAAGTACTGTCCGCTCATTTGCGCAAAGTTGCCATGCTGCAGTGGTTGCAACGTAAGACTTGAAATAGCAAGGTCACTAGTTCAACGTTAGGTGTACCTGCCTGCATGTCCTTTCCCTTTCTTTTAAATCACGCCATGTCAGATCAAGGCACCAAGAACAAACGAAAGTGATGAGCCCGTTGCCCAGCTCATAAACACTGTCTGCAGTGAGACCCAACATGCGTGGGCTTTCAGCATCAGGCAGTAGAGACCAAGTAAAGCACAACTCACCCGATGAGGGCTACTCGGGGTAATACATAGTGGGCAGCATAACTCAGGCCCAAAGGGAACGTGGCACGGCTCGCTGGCACTAGTGAGAGGATGCGCATTGGCGCATCACTGCAGGCAGGGGGCGCTAGTAAAAAGAAAGAAGGCAGAGTAGATGCAAAGCGAGGTAACTCATGAATGCCACGGCACAAGAACATTGCCCATGTACGTAGAGACAAAACACACATTGTATTGCTTCTCTAGAGACATCACTACACACGCTGTTTGTGTCTGCCCAGCGATATATGGATCAATCCGTGCCAAACATCTCAGAAAGCTAGCTTGACCACCTGCGATGTCTTCTAAGAAAATAAAAGAAAGAAAACTCGCTTTACCAAGATTTTAATTCACCAAAAGAAGAGAGAAACCAATTTAGCCAGGCTTCTTGTGCACCTAAATTACTTTTTACAGAATGTTTTTTTTTGTGCACCATTCCCCTTTGTGTACTATGGTAGCGATAGAACCAACGCAAACAAAATCAGAAAAAAAATGCAATATCTCATGGGCATCCTTCATTATGTTACAATAATTAGAAAAGGCATCACATATGCATATTCAACCCCATCAGGGGCCTGAATATTCTTACCGCCTGCCCATCAGGCAGGCAGTGAGAAATTACGCCGGAGGCAGGATAGCGAACGAAGTGGTGAGCATACTGCAGGCATCCAAGAATGACGACGGCAGCAAACGACAAGTGAAATTCGAGTGGTTCCCGGCAAATGCGGGCGAGGCATCCGATTGCAACGTTAACCACATTGAGACGGCACACGCTGAGGCGCGCACATTAACAGACTGCGCCTTGGTCAAATCGTCGCCGTGGTTCAGCAACTAGGGCCGAATGACCGAAAACAACAGGATAAGCAAGGCTTTCCGCCTGGCTTGCAGAACTCTCCCACCCCCTTGCTAGGGGCTGAGTCGAGAGCAAGCCGTTTTATAAAGACAGCTGCCGGCGGGCTCACTCCCCAGCCCGTCGCTGATTGATGCACAGAATGTATCCCGAGATGCACCCAACAGACAAATGCAGAATCTGTCGAAGGAAGACGGCGGGCTTCACATACATGCTGTGGAATTGCACCAAGTACCCGGAAGAAGCCAAGCCTGGGAGGATCCCGCCACGACTCGAAGCAGCCGCAGGGAACAACAATTAAAATGAACAACTCTGGGCTGTCCAGCAGGTCATCGAGGCACTGGCCTGGCAGAGACCCAATGAGCCAGCAACAGTGCGCGGTTGGCACCCAGAAGACGATGTAGGCCCCACCCGGAGTGTGCGCGCAAGCGTGTTTTACTGCAGGCTCAAATAAACGTTTTACCAATCCAATTAAACAGCTGCTAAACTCAATGGATCACTAGTTTTGATGAAGGTCAGGTCTTATTGTAAAAAAAAGGGGGGGGCAAAATGCCTCATGTTCAGGCACAAGCAATGCCATGAACTAATTCAAGTAGTCTAAATTTAATGCATCTGGCTGTTTATTCATAAAGCATTTATCTCGGAAAGTTTAATCAATGTACATTTCATTCTCAGTGACAAAAAAGAAAAAAAAACAATAAATTAGCAGTTTTGCCCGAAGGGCATCGACAGCAATGGCAATGACTAGCTTTGCCTTGAATTCCTCAGGTGGCGTTCAAACTATACGCCGGTGCGACATGTTGGCGTGATGCAGCACGCATGAAAACTCCCTCCTGCTGGGCAGAAGGAAGAGAGCTCTGTAAACTACCAGACGTCCCACAACACTGCCGGGATGTGGAGCGCCGCTAGTGATTGGCATTGGAGGCATTGCACCTCAATGGTACATGAGGCAAGACTGACAGGTAACCATTGGCATTAGTCATCGGCACCTAGTGAAACATTATATAATGTTAGCTTGACATTTACTCTCCATTCCGTTCAGACCAGTGCATACACACAGCATCTTAGCACCAAGATTAGTGAGCTTATAGCGTGAGTGTGCACAACACTCCTGCCAGAAAAAGAGAGCAGAACGCTGTCTTAGCTTGGGGGCGGAGCCAGGACGGTGTTCTGCATTTCTGCAGAAAAAATTGTACACAAACCATTGACATTGATTGTCAGTGTAAGTGAACAGTCAAAAACAAACGAATGAGTGAGCGAGCAAATGAACAAATAAGCAAATGAATGAGCGAGCGAGTAAATGAATGGACATTTTCTTTGCAGAGTCTGACCACCAACCAACCATAAAAATGATCGAAAGAGGCAAAGAAATCTACTCCCTTTGAAAACATCAGCACACAAGATACATGACCGCAGTAAAAACATACTTGCGCTCTATGTCACATTATTGTAAACACTGCAAATTTAGGACACTATGGCAACATAAGCGCATATTTTGCTTTTTTAGAATAATTATCAGAGCTGGTTAGTTCTGGGCCGACAGAACTGTCACTGCTGATGGTGGCAGCACAAGTGTAGTATTAACAGATTATGGAAATCTTGCAAAAACTATCAAAGTTGCTGTTTAGCAGTTACATAACTCACTCAAGCCCAACAGGGTTTGACAGTCTTGAAAGCTTGATGCAAAACCAGTGAGAAGTGCCCGTACAACACAGGGATAAGTCGAAAACGCAGTATATTTGTGTTCATTCGACCTTGACCTAATATCCCAGCTGGTGCCCATACATCTTCTATGGGCCAAAACATTTATTATTTTGATTCTGAAATTGGACCTTGTCGGATAAATTAAACTTGACTGGTTAGCGTGTATGCACCTGCTGACCTGAGTGGCAGCAGCGTTTGTCTTTTCAGGGCTAGGAGAGGGTAAGTGCATTGAATACATGTTATCTCCAGCCAAAAATGCTGATTCTGCCCTAGTACAATTTTCAAGCACAAATGGCAGGTTGGAATGAATTGTTGCTCTATTTGCCAGCTATTAGCATGCATACTTTTTCGAAGAATATTGGACTGGAAATTGCCTGTACGTTAGTCGCATACGAAACCACATTTGCAGCATCAGCAACCACCTACCATCAGACCCAGTGTTACTGCCATTGTCATCAGAGGGTGGCAGCCGGACGTTTTCAGGCACGATGGCAATGGCCCCAGGGCACTTTCGTCCTTTAATTATGAAAGCTAATTCAAAGAATAAGTTATTTTATGTGCTTAGCTAGTAGTAACAAAGTGATGCCACGTGTTTTCAGCACTCTAGACTTGCACACATCACAGGACAAACTGGCAAAGTGGTTAGTCTAGGTTTGTGATTGTAGTGGAGCGGTTCGAGAAATATGGAATATCAAACGCACTGAACCAGAAGGAGGAAGATGTGTTGTAGTCTCTAAACAGCAATCAAAAGCTGAGATTGACGATGTAAGTATCAAGTGCAAATAAATTTATGATCTGTGAAGGTAAACACTGCAATTATGTCTTATTATGATTGCCTGAATCAGAGGCATGCTACATTTTCTGTTTTTTATAAGATCAGCTGTACGTTAAATTTCTATGTACACTTTTTCTACTATGAACCCATAAAAAGTTCGGTGCTAATCAGATTCAGGGGTGTTAGAACCATGTAAGTACACTGCCAAATGAAGCAGCAGTCGGTCAATTCCATCAGTCGTGTGAAGGTCCAATAAACTGAACTCAACTGTAGCACATCACTGCACACACCTCATACGGCTCACTTTTTGCGACTCAATCAAGGCCAACAGCAACAAAATTCCACTTTGGTTTAATTGGTTATAAGTAAGTGTTATATACTGTTGAAGCAATCTTGGCAAAGCTGCGATGCTGGAAAATGCCAAGTTTTCATATCGGGAGCCTTCTAAATAGCATCTAAACAGACAATGCGTGTACCTGGTGGTTAGCGGGTATGATGCAAATCCTAGCATGCAGCCTCAGAGATACCCTGTCAAAGCACTGCAGGTGGTGCCCAATCTCGGAGGTTGTGCGTCACTTCCAGTGAGCGGTAATGGCACGACTTCTTTTTTATGTGGGTATGAAAAACATTTCCTTCTGAGAGCCTTTCGTGAGGCATCCACATGTATTTCAAGTGCAATATTTTGTATGGAGGCTGCTTTATATCTAATCTACCTGAAACTAGGCTTTAAGCGCTGTTCGAAATTGTGTAGCAGTTGGCGTTTATGCTGACAATGCGAGCCGCTGCATTCTGCAGCTTCTCTATTGCTGAGTCACTCACCGGCACCGAACCTTTCAAGTAGTGACGCAACCGTGGAGAGGGCTGTGTTGACCAGGGGCATTTGCCTGCCTTCACCCCACTGTAGCAGATGAGATGAAAAACATATTTTGCTGGCACATCACATTTGTGTTTGCAAATCTGATGACATGCAAATAGTAAGCCAAGAAAATAGTAAGTTCTGTTCGGTGGCACAGGAAGCAGACAATACAGCTCGCACGTTATTTGCAGTTGCTGCAATGGCATCTGTAACATGCACATTTGATGCATTGTTGGCTTAAACAATGACTAGTGTTGCCGTAAGTAATTGGGTACATGCATAGAATGCTGAGAAAGAAACAATAAAAAAAAGAAAGATGGACTAAAATGACAATGTGTAGCTAATTATAATTGCAAGCCACTGTGCATGCTCAAACTCCATTCATTTGCAAAGGACAGAAAGGTTGTGGACAGAAAAAAAAAGGTCACTATTTCAACAAAACACATTGCAACTGAGGCTTCCTTCCCAACCAGTCTGTTGCTGAAATTACAGAGGTAGAGCTGGCCTTCTTTCCCGAGTGGAACTGGGAAGCCCCTTTTTGCTGTTACGAGGTACATAGCTTACGAGGCCTTGTTTATGCTGCTGTGATTTTCTCTATGCTGCTGTGTGACTTCGTGCACCTCTTATAACTAAGGGCATTAGAAGAAGGAAATGCCTTGAGAAGTGCAAGTCATTGTGGTTCTATTCTTCACAAAGGACATCTTGCTTGAGAAGAGCAGCTTTATCCTATGTACTAAATGCTTAGTAGATGCACTAAGTACTTATAACATGTTGAGTATTTGCCAAGTACTCAGCATGTTTCAAGTATATTTTGCCAGCTCGACAACAGGGACACAGCTTCTTGCGCAGCTGAGTTTTAACGCGGTCTGGAGAATGCTGAAGAAATCAATGATAATCAAGAGCAACGCGATTTAAAGAAGTCACAGTGTTGCTTCTCTTTTCCAAGAAGCACAGAATTCATTTTCCAGATTTCAGCAGGAAGTTCAGGGAACAATTGCAGCAGGGCCATTAGATGTATTGACCACCTCGAACCTACTTTCAAAAAAGATTTTATACTTTCCTCATGTATGTTCCCTCAAGTCTTTTCGAGCATTCTTATTTTCTTTATTACTTGCCTTTCTTATATAAGCAAGCCTCGGTGGTAAACTGGGTTAACAGAAACACATCAATTTTATGCACACTAAACAAAGATCCTCAAGCTGTTCAGCTTGCAGTGTCGCCACGAACAACACAGACCACAGCATACCACCTGAGCTGAATGTGCGAGTGCATTTACAGTGCATTTACAGTGCATTTACAGTGATGGCAGCTTTGTACCACTCACACAAAGTGCAGTTTTCAATGGGGCTGCTACTTGCAGGGACCTCACTCCGAGCAATGTGCAGAGCAGTTGTGCGATGCCAGTACCTACAACAAGGCACACATGTTGCATTGTCCACAAAGAACTTGCCATGCAGTGAGCCCGTAAAGCATGCCTGCCAGACTCTGGTGCCCAATGCAGCGAGTCGGTATGCTGTGCTTGAGATGATCAGTGTCCACCGTGCCAACAGTTCTTTTTATAGAAACAAGCTTTCCATTTTAGAAATGGGCCATGCCCACATCTAAAATGTCACTGATACTATTCAGGCTGAGTGATTTCATCATCTGTTGCAATTTATAACAGTATGACTAATGCATAACTACATAACTACCTCGAAGTATAGCAATATACCGTATTTACTCGCATAATGATCGCAATCGCATAATGATCACACCCCTGAATTTTGTCGTCAAAAGTTGCTTTTTTTTATTTCCCATGTAATGATTGCACCCCGAACTTGCTGCAGCGATATGTCGTGTGCCAAGTCTAGCTAATAATGATCATGCTTACCATCTGTCAAATGCTATGCGAACAACTCTTCAAGACAAACCAAGCAGTCTGCACGCACCAAACATTCTTAAGCAGATGCCCCATTTCATTCCTTTTATCACTTTCCGCACTTCCATGACAAAAAAGAAAAGCTGCTACCAAACTTGCCTTTATTATGCGTAGGCTTTATAATGGTTGTGGTCAACAACAAAAAAAGGCGCCTTTTGATTCTTCTCATCTGCGCACGTGGGCACGAAACAAATAGCGAGCAGCAACGATAGCAGCCACGTTTACACTGATACGTTAGAAATGCACCCTAGTCGTACGCCGACACTTGTAACACAGCTAAGATATTCACCCACCCTTAGCGGAAGCGTGCCATATTAGCATAGTAATGAAGACAAATGCCACAGTTTCCGCAGCATGCCCGCCATGTGTTTTTATGTCACTGGCAGGTGACATAAAAACTCTTTCTGTCCCCTCAAAGTGGACATGGCTACATTATTGCCACAAACTTGCCGATATTAACGATATTATTCATTATTGATACGGAAGAAACTGCATCAATGCATGTAATGTACTCATGAGAAGAAAAAAAATCACATTCGGCGCGTTCGGCTACCTCCACCGGCCGCCATTTTTGTTTTGGTGTCCCGCACTACATACAGCGGCAGCCACCTATTTGTTGACCTGTTGTCATTCCGCAGCAAATGCGGGATGAAAAAAATTTTGGTTTTCTTTTTGCTGGAAATTTAACCCGCGTGATGATTGCACCCCTGAATTTGCGTCAATTTTTTTTTACAAGAAAGTGTGATCATTATGCGAGTAAATACGGTACCTGTGCATTTGTTTGTATGCGTGTAAAGCTGGCTTCACAAGTTGCCCCAAATCTGAACGCACTTTCTGTGAAATGGACTGGTGTGCTTACTCCTCAACACGTATATAGCTGCATACAAACATGACAGCGCGCTCAAATCGTGTGCCATTGCATGGTTATGGCCCCTGATTGCCTCGTTCACTGCTGCACGTTTCCCTGGCACACTCACTCTAAGACCTTCTCCACACAAAGCCATCCCACTTTGGCTCATCAACACTGCAACCTTGAAGTTTGGGTGCACGAAGTTAGTTGCCTAAGTAGCATACCTACCACCCTTGGCATGCAATAAGCAATCTGCACACAGTGCACATAAAGTACAGCCGGGGACAAAAGTTTGAGAACAGCAAGCAACGGGGAAAATAAACAAACAAAATACGGGATTATGTTGCCCTCGGGTGCACAAGGCCTGCAGCACAGTTCAGCTAGCACAAAAGGCCCTTCTAGATTCCAGACTACCTGCTCGCAGAACAACGAAATTAAGCTTTCTTGCTGCACAATGGTCTACAAGCTTTTATCACCCAAAACTGCAAGCAAAGCATAACTCTAAAACGTAGTTATATATGAAATCTATTATTCAAATGACCAGTGAATTGAGAAAAAGAAGGTAATTTTCAAAGCTTCAATGGTAATAAGCATCGGTCGGTTTCATACTGGAAAAAAATATGTTCATGGAAAGTTTCACTATGGGCAAATGTGCACTGAACTGGGAGTTCAACAAATATGCTCACTGATAAAAAGATACTGCCAGTGATTTCATGCAAAGTACTTCCTATTGCTTAATGTGTACATGTGGCCAGCAGCAAATATATGTGACTCTGCAAAGAGACTTAGCAATCATTCTGCAACCCCAATGCCTAAGAGGAATGTCTAAGGCAAGGGATATTTAAAGGCACAGCTTTTAAAGGGACACTAACGGCAAATACTAAGTCAACCTAAGTGATAGATTAGTGCTCGAGAATATCTAAGGCCTCAATATTATTGTGGAACAGAGCCTTAATAACTGAGAAATCGAGGTAAATGCAGGACATCATTAGAGACTCCCCCGGGACATTCAAGCACTTGTCCCATTAAGAAAGCACTCCTCAGTTAAATTCGGTCACTAGTACTCAACTACTCATTGCACAAGAGATCTTTGCATCGTATTGCTATGGCACAATATGTGCGATCACGAAAGGCCAGCAGTGTGAAGACGACGACGACGATTTAGAAGCTAGCGCGGGCTGTTGCCTCTTGGCCAAGCGCAGCGTATTTTCCTTGTAAATATATTTGTACATAGCTTGTCGTCTGCGTCTTCCTACGTAACATATTTGGTGGAGGTGGACGTTCCCTGTACCTCGTCACGGAGCTTCGCAGTGGACGGTACGTCGAGCCTACCTTCATGGCTCCCGGCGATGACAATTCGACTCAGCCGCCTCCGACCCCTCCTGCCACTTCGACGACCTACATCTCTCTCCCTGCTCCTCGTGATCCTGGCGTATTCTCGGGCAAAGATGGGGACGACGTCGACGACTGGATCAGCCTGTACGAACACGTCAGCCGCAATAACCGGTGGGACCCTACTATCATGCTCGCCAACGTAGTCTTTTACCTCGGTGGCACACCTCGAGTTTGGTTTCGGACGCACGAAGAGGAGCTCACCAGTTGGGATTCGTTCAAGCAAAAGCTCCGAGACTTGTTCGGCAACCCCTACGGTCACAAACTTGCCGCGCAGAAGGCGCTTTCCGGCCGTGTGCAGACGTCAACAGAGCCCTATGTCACGTACATTCAGGACGTCTTGGCTCTGTGCCGCAAAGTTGATGCACACATGCCTGAGTCAGACAAGGTATCCCACATCCTCAAAGGCATTGCCGATGACGGCTTCAACTTGCTCGTGTTCAACAACGTCGCGACGGTGGATGCTGTTATCAAAGAGTGCCGCCGCCTGGAACTCGCTAAAAGCCGACGTATCGATCAGCAGTTTGCCCGTTTGCCCAACACCCCAGCGACTTCTTCCTGTGCCGACGCTCCTCGTACCAACAACACCGGCGATATTACCAAGATCGTTCGGCGTGAGATTGAGGCCGCCTATCCGGCTGCCTTCGACTCCAGCCCCACCAACGCACCGGCAGTCACGGTTTCCCTGATCCAGGCAGTTGTCCGCCAGGAGTTCGAAAACATGGGCCTTCACACCATCTGCTCGGCCCATCACCCTGATACCCATCCGGCTTCTTTGATTCCGCCCCGTCCCGCATCGTCTTACCCACCACGTTTCCGCAACCCAGCTGAATGGCGCACTGCTGACGACAAGCCCATTTGTTTTCACTGCCGTCGCATCGGGCACATTTCTCGGCACTGTCGAAGTCGCTGGACTTCCCTGACCCGGTCTGCTTATACTGCCTATTCTCGCCCCTCGGGTGGCCCTTCTCGTCCTTATGCCGCACGCTCCGATAATGCCGCCACTGACTCTCCCGCGCCGAACCGCCCCTACTCTCGTTCACCTTCGCCCCAAGGACGACAATCTCGCTCTCCCCAGCCCCGTCGCTCCTTTTCGCCGACTCCCTTCGGACGCCGCTCCCAGCCGGAAAACTGAATGATGCAGCGCCTCGAGGTGACACTGCATTGCTCCCTACGCCGCCAAATCCTCCACTGACGTTGCCCACTCATCTGAACCTTCTTGACGTGCAAGTCGACGGTGTTCCTGTATCTGCTCCTATAGACACTGGGGCGCATTTGTCGGTAATGAGCGCAGACTTTCGTACCCGCCTGAAAAAAATACTCACGCCCGCCACGACGCTTGTTGTCCGTGTCGCCGATGGCGGAACAGCCCCCGTAATTGGTATGTGTGCCGCCCGCGCAGTGGCGTAGCTAGGTCGTCTGGCACCCGGGGCCCATAGGTATTCTGTCACACCCCTCCGGGTGTAGCCGGCAGAAAGAGGGGTGTCTTCAGACGTATATGACACCCCCCCCCCCCGTCACTGGCCCCTGCACCCGGGGCCCACGGCCCCCCGGCCCCCCCTGTTGCTACGCCACTGCGCCCGCGTCTCCTTCGCCGATCGCTCAACAGTCGTGCTATTCACGGTCATCGCCCACTGTCCCCATGACATCATCCTCGGCTTAGACTTCCTCTCCGCACATTCTGCTCTAATTGATTGTTCCGCCAGTACTCTCCGCCTTGACCTGCCTGTTCTGGATCCCGCTGAACCACATCCCAGTCGCCTCAGTTCCGTCGACTTTGTTCGCTTGCCACCTACAGCACTGACTTACGTTGACCTAGTGTCATCCCCACCAGTGCCCGACGGTCACTATATCGCGGCTCCTATACAAGACGTCCTCCTTACACACGGGATCACGGTACCTCATACCGTTTTATCTATTACGGCTAATTGCGTCTGCCTGCCAGTGGTCAATTTTGGCTTGACGACACAAGTGCTGCCACGCGGGATGTCTCTGGCCCAGCTTTGCTCATTCGAAGATCACTCAATAGCATCTATTGAGGTAGACAGCCATTCAACCGATCCTCCTCTACCATCTCAGTCGACAACTTGCACCATCGCCGACTTACAGAAAATGATTGCGCCCGACATGCCGTCCGAGCACGCTCGTGAGCTCTACCACGTTCTGTTTTCCTACAACGATATTTTTTACTTTCACGATCGTCCTTTGGCCCAAACTACAACTGTTAAACATCGCATTAATACCGGCGATGCCCCTCCTATTCATCGCCGCCCGTATCGAGTGTCACCGGTTGAGCGTCAAGTTATTCACGCTGAAGTGCGCAAAATGCTTGCCAATAACATCATAGAACCGTCATGTAGTCCATGGGCGTCACCGGTTGTACTGGTAAAAAAGAAGGATGGCTCATGGCGCTTTTGCGTGGATTATCGGCACCTTAACAGGGTTACCAAAAAGGACGTGTATCCCCTACCTCGGATCGATGACGCCCTTGACTGCTTCCATGGTGCTCGCTACTTCTCTTCTATTGACCTCCGCTCCGGCTACTGGCAGATTGCTGTGGACGATCTCGACCGCGAGAAGACTGCTTTTGTAACTCCGGACGGTCTTTATCAATTCAAAGTGATGCCGTTTGGTCTATGTAACGCCCCTGCCACTTTTGAACGCATGATGGACTCCCTTCTTCATGGTTTCAAATGGTCCATATGCCTGTGCTACTTGGACGACGTCATAGTATTCTCCCCAACGTTCGCTACGCACCTCGAGCGCCTCTCGGCAGTCCTGGACGTTTTTCGTTGCGCCGGTCTGCAACTGAACGCATCGAAGTGCCAATTCGGCCGTCGCCAGATTACCGTCCTTGGGCATCTCGTGGACGCGAATGGAGTGCAACCGGACCCAGGCAAGATCCATGCTGTTACGCACTTTCCTGTTCCGAAGTGTGCCAAGGATGTGCGCAGCTTCATCGGCCTTTGTTCCTACTTCCGCCGTTTCGTGAAAAATTTCGCGGCCATAGCACGACCACTAACCGAGCTTTTGAAAAAAGACGCCCCTTTCCAGTGGGGCGATAACGAGGCCTCTGCATTCTCGCATCTAATCGATGTTCTCACAATGCCTCCCGTTCTGGCCCATTTCGATCCTTCAGCGCCTACCGAAGTTCGTACTGATGCCAGCGGTCATGGAATTGGCGCAGTACTGGCACAACGCCAGCGCGGCAACGACCGTGTTATCGCTTACGCCAGCAGGCTCCTCTCACCCGCGGAGCGCAACTATTCCATCACTGAGCGTGAGTGTCTGGCCCTAGTTTGGGCGGTTGCGAAGTTCCGCCCATACTTATATGGCCGACCCTTTTCCGTTATCACAGACCATCACGCGCTTTGTTGGTTATGCTCATTGAAAGACCCTTCAGGACGACTTGGTCGCTGGGCCTTACGCCTCCAAGAATATTCGTTCTCTGTCACCTACAAATCTGGCCGACTACACAAGGACGCTGACTGCCTGTCTCGCTACCCGGTAGACGAGCCTGACGACGCCGACAGTAGTACCGCCGACGGCATTTTCTCTGTGTCTGCCTTCGCTAACATCGCCGATGAGCAGTACCGAGACCTATCGCTGCGAGTACTCATCGAGCGTCTGCGCTCTACACCTACCGACGCATCCGTTCGCCGATATGTCCTCCAGGGCGGCATTCTGTACCAAAGGAACTTCCACCCTGACGGATCTGATCTTCTTCTTGTCGTGCCAAAACATCTACGACAGACTGTGCTCTTTGAGATGCATGACGCACCTACTGCAGGACATCTTGGCGTAACCCGCACGTACGACCGCGTCCGCCGCCGCTTCTATTGGCCTGGTCTCGCTCGCTCCGTCCGGCAGTATGTTGCTGCCTGCGATACCTGCCAGCGTCGGAAAACACCTCAGGTGCTACCTGCCGGTCATCTCCAGCCGATCACTGTCCCTGTGGAACCGTTCTTTCGTGTTGGATTAGACCTCCTCGGTCCCTTTCCCACGTCATCCTCTGGGAACAAATGGGTAGCCGTCGCAACTGATTACGCCACCCGATACGCTATCACGCGGGCTCTCCCTACCAGTTGCGCCACTGACGTCGCGGACTTTCTCTTGCGTGACATTATCTTACTTCATGGCGCCCCGCGACAGCTGCTCACTGACCGTGGTCGTAACTTCCTCTCGAAAGTTATCGCTGACATTGTACGTTCCTGCTCCACTCAACACAAGCTGACTACCTCATACCATCCTCAAACCAATGGCCTGACAGAGCAGTTAAACCGTACTCTTACCGATATGCTGTCAAAGTACGTTTCCAAGGACCACCGCGACTGGGACATTGCCCTTCCTTACGTCACATTCGCTTATAATTCTTCCCGGCACGACACCGCCGGATTTTCTCCCTTTTATCTGCTCTACGGTCGCGAACCGACCTTGCCCCTTGACACGGCACTTCCTCCTGCTTCGATCTCAACCAGCGAGTATGCGCGCGACGCCATCGCTCTCGCCGACCATGCACGCCAGCTTGCCCGTGCTCGACTGACAGACTCGCAAACCACTCAGCAGCGTCAGTACAACGCCCGCCACCGTGACGTACAGTTTTCGCCTGGTGCGCTCGTGCTCTTGTAGTCGCCCTCTCATCACGTCGGACTTTCAGAGAAGCTTCTTTCGCGATACACAGGGCCCTACCGCGTGCTGCGCCAGGTGACGCCTGTGACTTACGAAATTGCTCCTGTGGGCTCAAGCTCGTCCTCTCCTGTGGCATCTAGTGATGTCGTACACGTCAGTAGGCTCAAGGCCTACTACACTGCTTCTGAGTCCGATCTTTAGTCGCTCCGGGACGGCGCTTTTGCAGCCGGGGGTAGTGCTACGGCACAATATGTGCGATCACGAAAGGCCAGCAGTGTGAAGACGACGACGACGATTTAGAAGCTAGCGCGGGCTGTTGCCTCTTGGCCAAGCGCAGCGTATTTTCCTTGTAAATATATTTGTACATAGCTTGTCGTCTGCGTCTTCCTACGTAACAGTATTACGAGACGAAATAAAATGCTACTTGTCCAGTTGCATTTCATGGTTAGAAAAAAGAACTCATTGAGATTTCTGTTGACAATGACACGGTTAGTCGAAAAGTTTCGTTTTCGCTTGACTCTGCGCCACCCATGCTTTCACATTTCAGTGCTTTCCTGATCATGTAGTGCTGCGCTGGTTTTGCTGGCTTGCAAAACGCGCACAAACTGCAAGTAGCAAAGAATTAAACTTCCATGTGATGTCGCAGGATGGCCGAACGGTCTACGCCATTTGGCCAAAAAGCAGCTGTAGCGGTGAATACGCCGCTCTGTCTTGATTCGGTGCCGTCGTCTTTCAGGTGCCGTTTTACTCACCGACGGCAGCAAAGGGCAGTGATGCCGTATGCAACATCACCACTCCCCTGGTTGGGTGGCAGGAGATTTGAATTTCGAAAAAGGTATTCGGACCCTTCAGATACAATTTTCTCATAAACTAAGTCTTTTCTTGGTGCGACACAACCATTGTGACGTTTCTGGAATGGTATTTAAACAGTCCATGTTGACTTAGTATTTGTCTCTAGAGTCCCTTTAATTAAGAGGAGGCTTTACTTTGGGGCTAACTGATTTTGCTATTCGAATAAATGTGACATGCAGAAATTCTCTTGTCAGACAACCACTCAATCAATATGAATTAAAATCATTTCACTTAGGAAAAGCTGAATTCTACCAACTAAAGGAAGCAGAGTTTTGATCTGGTGCCGTATATTTGTAGAAAAATTGCTAAATATCTGTCAAGTTTAAAAAGAAGCTGAGGCATAAAGTTTACAAATGCATAACTTGCACCAAACACAGATGTCGCAGTTCTGTAAACTGTGTGCATTAAAGCATCTGAAGTGGACAAAAGCTTTTGCAAAAGCCCTGCTCACCAATTTGTGGCGTAATCCAGAGTTGTGCAAAACACATCAATTCCATCTGCTTTAGATGTCTCAACTGAGCTTACAGAACTATGACCTTTTTTTTTTATTGGATTGTGTCAGTTAGTGGATCGCTATCCAAACGATTTCTCCATTTTCGCGTATTTAGGTGGAAGCTTCTGAGGTAATAGCACTTCTGAGGTGAAGTGCCTGTTAAAATGTTAAGCGTCAAGAGTTGAAGCTTGCTTACGACCGAGTGATGACTGGCATAGTGACACACGTCAACCAGCGACTAGTGAATACCAGAGGGGAGGATGAAGAAAGAGCTTGAATGAGAATGTAACAACAAGCCAATCCCTGTAGAGACTTTACAACTTAATGACTCACAAGGCTCTTGTTGAGGGCATCCACAAAACTGTCCTCTGGCAGCTGCATCAGCTTATCTGCCAAGTCTGACCGCACTGTCCACACCAACGAGGAATGTTCCGAGTCCAGCTGTAAAAGGCAGGTTCAGAGTCTATACGTAGTTACAACTTCTCAATTACTTTTTGATCATGGAACACTCACTACAACATGTGATCCAAATTTTTGTAGAAGCCACACAAACCTTTTGTATGTGCACAAAACAGGCCATTTGCTTGGTGTTTAACAATGGCCTGCCAACCAAACCTAGTTGCAATGATACAGGATCTAACAAAATATTGGATATAACAAAGTAAGTGAAATTCCTTGTAAAATCCCCATAGAGATCCAGGTACGTATTTAAAACTCGTTTTAATTAGGTAAAATTGTCTTACCAATGAATATCATGAACTGGATTTGTCTCCCAAACCCGAAAAGTACCTAACCCTTGCATAACTCCCACCTCCCTGCGCTGAATAACGCACTGAACAACACTGTTCTTACATGCATCTGCACGTAAATGTCACCAGTGAACTTGACTGTTTCACTGTGGCGCTGCACAGACTGGCGCAGCTAGACGTGACCTGTGGTGTAAACATGGGACTGAGATTACAGAAATGGATAACATGAACTCTGAGCTCTAAATGAAGTTTATTGTGCAGTGGCAAAAGATATGGGCAAGGAAAACTGCTACAATGTAAAAAATGCACGCACTGAAAAATGATTCCACCTATGATTAAGGGATCCCGAGCACATGCGGGAGGTCAATCATGTAGATACTATACACTGTCAGATTTC
The DNA here is from genome assembly GCF_038994185.2 of Dermacentor albipictus. NCBI lineage: Eukaryota > Metazoa > Arthropoda > Arachnida > Ixodida > Ixodidae > Dermacentor > Dermacentor albipictus. The sequence goes on from NC_091827.1 coordinate 77,715,151, forward strand.
AATGTTTATTTTTTCCACTGTCAATGCACGCTATGCCTTATGCACATACCCATTTACCAGTGCTTCACTCTGTGCACAGAGGAATCTAGCAAGGAAGTCAAGGCCACCATCACACAAGGATGCCAGGTGCAACCCAGTTGCACATTGTACACTCTCAGGTCACCCCGGGCTCCCACATATATTGCTCCAAGAGCAGACAATGTCCTGTAAGAGAGGGCATTGTCTGGAATTCCCAGGTGACCCCTTTGGCACTTGCAAAGAATGTGCAAACAAGTTTCTTGAGTGATGCGCAAGCAACAGTCACGTAACACTAACCAGTCACCAGTGCCAGCCACAGTGCAAGACTCACCGGCAGCAAGGCCACCACACCGTTCGGCAGGAATCGTTGCCATGCCACTGTGTTGTCCACCGGCTGCAGCAAGTGAGGAGAAGAATAGCGGTCCCCACGTGAGTTCCTTGCTTAAAAGACAAACCTCACATCAAGTTTGCATCATCCACTTTCCCAAGCTGGTGACAGCCAAGACAGGTGGAAAGGCATGGCTGCGCACGAGCAACAAGCATGAGAGACGTGAAGCAGGGAAAGTTTGTTGACCCCTCTGGCTTGATTAACTGGTTGACTGACATGGATAAAATTGGAAACATTCACTATTTTGTCACTGCCTTCACCAGAGACAATAAATTATTAAATGAAAAAATTATGGGCTTTTTACGTGCCAAAACCACTTTCTGATTATGAGGCACGCCATAGTGGGAGACTCCGGAAATTTCGACTACCTGGGGTTTTTTAATGTTCACCTAAATCTAAGTACACGGGTGTTTTTGCATTTCGCCCCCATCGAAACGCAGCCACCGTGGCCGGGATTCGATCCCACAAATTATTAAATGAGTAAGGAATGATAACATGTCGATTTGACCGCATTCATTCAGTAAAGACTCCTCTGGCAAATCCCAGACATCTTATAAATGTAGAGCATAAACACAGCCTACTTGCACTCTGCCTTTCAAGGCCAGTGGAGGGAGCTCACTATGATTAATCAGTTTCTATAAGTCACTTGTATGAGTCCTGTCCCGATTGGTTTACTAAAGCAAAAGCTTTCTTTGGCTTAGCAGTTTTCCTCGTCAGTCAGTTGTTGATAGTTGGTAGTCGGAGTCGGCAAGGCAACGTACTAACATAGTATTCTCTTGCTCATTTGTTATAGGCTTCACTTTGTTGTTGCGCGTCTTGTATTTTTTTTTTCCCTCACCATATTTTGATATTCCTTGTGCAAATGGTTTTGTTCTGGGTTAGCGCAGGGTCACATGTACTGCATAAAATTTTGTTCTGCTTGTGCTTTTCCTTGATTCATGCAATATCTGCTGGTATGTGTACGCTTTTTTCATGTATTTTTCCTTGTATAAAGTGACCAAGCTGCGTTGATTTTGTGTAACACCCAGTTTAAATCTATATGTATCTTCAGCGTTTAGGACGTGTCGTTGTATTGCTCTTATTGGTTTCTTTTTGTTTGTTTTCCTGTTTTTCCGCTTTTGTTCTTTTTATTGTAGTATGCATTATCTGTTTAAATGCATATACTGTATATATCACTAATTCATAGTAACACCCCTATGTAATGCCCGCATGGGCCTTCAGGGTACTTGAATAAAAAAAAAACACTTTCTCATTTTCTCTCTCGCTGTCTCATTCGCTGACTTGCTCACTAGGGCTATTTTCTTTAGACTGACAATCATTGTTGATGGTTTCTGCATAAATCTTTAAAAGGGCAGCACCAAATACAAGAGACACATTTCAGAACTGCAGAACATTTAAAAGCAGAAAGAATTTCATGGCAAATTTTGCAGCGTCAACCAATGTTAGTTCTATGGCCACCTCAGGATTGTTAAGCCAAAATCTGGCTGCATTTTCATCACTGAAATAAGACGGGATATGTGAAGGGTTGCCAGGTGGCCTATGCAGTAAAATGGGGTATAGAGGAAATGTAAAGGGGCAATTATCCATGTTCACTGCTTTCACCTCGCTTCCTTTCTTTCTTTTTTTTTTTGACATTTACTGTAAGTTGATTAGTTCTCTTGGCTGTTTGCTGTCTGCCATGCTGTGATACGCAACCCTTCTTTAAAATGCAACTGTGAAGTAACTGCTGATACGACTGTTTACTTCAAGATCTGTCAAATTAGTTTTAATAAACGTCTCTCTCATCTGCTGATGAGCTTTCCACAGGAGAGAGAGCACTCTCCGCAGTAACTCTGCTTACAGAGACAGAAACAAAAACTGTGAAGATATTGAGGAGGTTATTTGGGCACTTCTGATTAGTGCATTGTTCTATATGTATGCAGGGCACCCACGCCCCTAACAGAAGCCTAGCTCCAAGCATAGCCTGCTGCACTTCTGCGATGCCTACTCAGTGACATGAACACTAGAAGTCACAGTCACATAAGTTGGTCACAGTCAATGCAGTGTGGTTAGGGTCCCATCCACTCTTTTTCATTGCATGTCATGTGGAAGCAAAGGAGCGGCAGTGGTGCATGGGGAGAGTTGTCAACGCTCTCGCAACAACAGGTATAGAATATCTGGGAACGTGGCACTTCCATAGTGGCTTTCATGTATTACAGAGCGACTGGGCAGGCATCGTAAAAAATAGAGGAGCCCATTCAAGGACGCCATACAGGAGGCTTTCGCATACCACAAGGCCTAAATATGGGACACATCGCTGCCCTGACAAAACTACATTGGGACTGAGGTGCCTCTTATGAAAGCTAGGACAGTATTGGGAAATCTGGAATGGTTGGCAACCTTACAGAGGGCGCACTGGTAACATGACATACCTCACACAGCTTCACCGTGGCGATGATGGACTTTTGGTTATAGTTCCAATGGAGGCACCTGACAGCCATGCTTTTGCGAACTTGCGAGTTGAAACCATCTGCTCCCACCTGCAATTCAATAATACTGTGACAATGCAGGTGTTGGCAGCTTAACTGTGTCAGACACCAATGTTTTCAATACTTTTATACACACCATACCCCTAATGTTCTTTTTTGTTATACTTTGTCTACTACAGTGACTTTGCTGTTCTTAGTATTTTTCTTTTATACGCATCACATTTTGCATGCAGGCAACTGCATTTCTTATTACAACAGTAATTGTCAAACTTGGGTTTGCGAACATCTATCTAGGTTCACATGCAGCTGACAACCTGCTATCTGATCAAGCAGTAATCTTCCAGTCTCGTTTTGTCTGCACAATAGTGTCCATGGAATGGTATATGGAAAATACGGACTTCAGATGACTTGTGTGTGTCACTCTTAAGAACTAAGCTGGTATTACTGTTAAGCAAAAAATGGGAGGAGATAGGTAAGAAGGGGACAATAAAAAGGCCAATTGAGAAAGTTACTAATAGTAAATCCTTCAACACTACCCTCTGTTTGTTCTATCTATTTGTCTAGCCACGGGTGTTTTTGTATTTCAGTCTAGCCATGCGTGGCCTTAATACTTCAGTGCCAGCTCTCATACCTCGTAGGTAAGACTTCCTTGCATGTGCATACATCTGTATCCTCTAAATATATATTAGTACTGTTCATTCACAGGTACAGCATCAGTCATAACTTTTGAGGCCACCACATGTGTGATGACAGCTGTTATGGGGTCACGTGACACAAGCTCCCTGCTGCTGTTGAAGATGGTGCACTTTCAGTTTCAGTTTATTATTCTTTAAATACAATGCATTGGAAAGATACAATATACAGACGAGGGTCCCAAAGCCAAAGACTGCAACGGGACCCTCGGTTAATAATAACAATGTAGAGATGTATTAAAGAAGAGCAAGCTGGGGAAGTCCAGGAGGGTGCAGCTTTTCACCCCAATGTTCCACACACATCACAGACTGTTTATAATGTAACTTGACAAGGTTGCAAATTTATGCACAATAAGTGTTACCGCATTACAGCAAAGACCCGTTAACATGTGATTGGGGGGTAACGTGGATCAGGTGGAGCATTAAGCGACATACTAATTAATTGACAATGGCAAATGAGCGGCTATAAGCTTACCAGCGAGAAAAGAACTGCGTCTTAATTCTCCCTCGAACATGAATGAAGACAAGTTTTATTTGCGAGCAGGCTGCACAAAGTCTGATTTTCAATTGCCACAGTGGCGGCCTTGCAACGATGACAGCATCCTCAAACTGCCTCAGCCTAAAAGCAACAATGTGGGAACAATGCGTGACAATGCGGACAGCGCGCCGCTAACAGCCGCAGGAAAAGGCTTCATCCCCTAGGCAGCCCCCGCGTGTGCACGCTGCGCGAGCATGCTGCCGCCGTGGTCTTTTTTTTCCTCCTTCATTTGCTCGCTACGCGTCTCCTCCTCCTCCACAACACCCTTGTTGCTCTCCCCTTGGCTGACGCACATCGTTCAGAAGCGCACCCGCTACTTCACTTGTCTGTGGAATCTTCCAGCAATGTTATTATACTTCGTATTTTGTATACTGCTGCATTATAAGTGGTACGCATATACACTGAGTATTGTGAGAGGATAAACGGAAATCTGAATAGAGTGCATAATATCTAGTCCTGCAGTATAAGCAGTTACGTTATAAGTGGTCTAAGCTGTAAACATGTGAGTTACAGTCGAACCCGGCTATATAAAACTCACAAAAAAACGCCTATCAGTTCGATATAGACCATAATTCGACATAAGCCTGCTAAAGGATTGGATGTCATAAAAGAACATACAATTTATAAAATCACTTTACTGAAGAAACTAGGTTAGTTTACAATCAAATAGTTATACATTTTCTTCTCCTTGGGCAATTTTGCTGCTTGCGACACACGCACTTCTCCACATTGTCTAAGGGTTGGAGCAGCTGAGGCCGCAACCTTCCACATTCGCACAGAAGCACTGGACTTGTGCGAGTGCAGGAGTCACCTTGGAGGATGTGGGCAAAGGATCATCGGTGCTTTCCTCATTGTGCCCACTTTCACTTGTGTTCGGTATGATGTTGGCAATGTAGTCTTCATTGTCGGGCCCTCCCGTGGTCGCGACACAATCATCGGCACTCACAAACTCATCGACCATTGATTCGTCAACAGCTTCCAGAAATTCTGACAGCTCACTCCAAACTTCGGCAACACCGGCTACGGCTTCGTTGCATTCATCAGAATTTACAGTCCTCACCGAGCAAGCGGATGCCGGCACGCCTAAAGCAATTTTGGATGAACCACTCGTACACGGCCGCGTGCACGCATCGGGCGCCACAAGCACCAGGTCGTGAAATTGGCCACTTTAGCCCTAAATCTCCCCCTTATTCTTCAAGATTGTGCTGAGAGTGCTCCTCGGAATCTTGCACACTGCGGGGACATACGACTACTCACCGTGTTTAACCCGATTTATGATTTCGAGCTTCACAACGAAAGGCAAATTCTGCCGCTTCTTCATGGCAACACTGCGGCAGAACGCCCACAAGGCGCAAACACAATGAACCAGAAAAGCAGCAAGACAACTCGCACTTGCGCCATCTTGAGCGACGAGGGCACAAGAGCCTCTGATTGGCTGTCTGAGCAAGCGCTGCGGGCGGGCCAGGATGATTTTTTGCAGAGGGGTGTCGACGGCTTGCCTTAGGCAGCGCGGTCATGGTAGGGAGAGCGGTTGAATAAGTCGCATTGCCAGGTTTCCCCACCACCGCGAGGGAAAGCCAACTTCTGGGTTCAGTTTTCCGCCGCTTGAAGTTCGATATATTGGGAGTCGCTGCTATTTTTGTTCGATGTAAGCGTAATTTTGCTGCATATACTCGTTGGAACTATACCGTGTTCAGAAATTGTTTGATATATAAAACAATTCGATGTAAACTGGTTCGATATAGTCGGGTTTGACTGTATTAAAGTAAACGTTGTACAGTCAAACTTTTATCAACCTAAGTGAACTTGTCCAGGGTCCACTTGTGCTCATTTGTCATGGATATACCAATGTCATACAGAAAGACAGCTTGGTAGCTCTGGTATGTGTTGGAGCACAGCCTTGCGACGGCTCGGAAAGCAAGCCATTGGCTTGGCCTCACCTGATTAGTCAGGATATCGCTTTTGCCAGTGAAACCACCATTCTAACCAATACACTAGGTCGTGTGAACGGCTCGCTTTCCAAACCATTATGAGATAGCACTACTGAGTAATCTGTGAATCAAAGTCGAGTGATATGTAGCCACACTTCAGTCATCTCACACCCACTCTGGTGTCTTTGTAAGCTCATCGTCAATTTTCACACTCAGCTGTACCTCCACTAACTCTTTCAGTCAACCTGCCACAGTCACAATGCAAGCAGAATTAATAAATGCAATTTCTTCTAACAGTTACCCGCACCTACATTTACTACTGGGATTCTCTACTGAGCTGCTGCATACAACAATGCAAGAAGTGTTCAAGCGACGACTGGCTCTCAGCATTACAAGCAGAAAAGTACGCTTTCTTGAGTGCCCAGATTTCCAGCAGAGGTGGGAGACTGTAATTTCAACAATAACTGCCAGTAGAATGATTAGCCAACTAATTTTATCAGATCAGCTTTTTAAAATAATTAATTCAGTGCACACAGTGCAATATTGAAAAGTGTCTGAAATTAAGCTTGGCATGGTTTCATGACGGAAAAACAGCGCAGCAAACGGGACAAGAAAACGAGGACAGGAGTAGGCACTCTCTGCCAACAAGCGCATTTATTTAGAAAAAATATATATATTTTGCTTAAAAATCGACTGAAAGCCACACATGTGCCCTCAAAGAAAAACAAAACAGGAGCCTCCAACATTGACATGGAAGCAGGTAATTTCAATATCAATCTGGGCAACTGATGGAAAGCTGACACATGAAGCCACATTGCAGCAATGCATAGTGAATGCCTCGTCGATTTCACGAGCGCTGGTGTTACGATACCTGTGGAAAAATATGCGTCTGATCAAAAATAAGTTTGCATTTGCCGCAATGAGTGGCCAAATTTTTGCCCGTTTTTCAATTCAAGTTACCAGCGCACTCTCACAGACTGATACAACTGGTTTGTCTGATATAGAATGGCACAAGTGTATATATTGTGGCTGGCTAAATAAACGCATTTGTTGGTATTGAGCACCTGGTTTGGTCCTCCCTTTCTCGTCCCATTTCTTACGCTGTTGTTTTTCTTTTTCTTGCAATTGTGAAATCGAAGCTTGTACCTTTGCGAGGCACGTCTGATAGATAGGAATCCTGGCACCAGGAACAGTTCTGACTCTCAAGATACCCATTTCCAGATCCCTGGCAAGATGCGCTGGTGCTCACACATTGCATTGCCCATGCAGTCAATACTTGTGCGATATTAAAAATCTGGGAGGATGTCCAACAGCCAGCGCTTACTAGCAGGGAGGCTTCCAGTGGCTTGTCTTCTCCAAGCACATGGATTCTGACAGGTGGACAAGGGCCCATCGGGTCAAACCTCTCCAACGTTGGCAGTTCGTAGTTCATCACCTGCAACACAAACAGTGCGGGGCATTTGCACCAGAGAGAATGTACATTAGCTATATTGTTGTCACGGGTGGACAAACTGAAAAATTCATGTTCTTGGTGTTTATTTGCTAGGAGCTGATGACCTGCAATACTGTATGCACTATGCAGGAAGGTGCTGTACATTAGAAACATGCCCAGTAGCACAACTAATACTGATGTGCCACTTTGCCAAAAAAGTACAGTTCCACAGCAGTCAGACAAACGTGCGTTGTGGACAAGGTCACAAGGCAAGCTGTCACAAGTGATGCAGTCTCAGGGCCCTTGTTTTTCTTTTCTTTTTACATTTGCATCAGAACATTTTTCCCCATGCTCTCAAATCTGCCATGTTTTAGGCTGCTATTGATGGTATATGTTTAGCTGCAAAACTACTTACAGTGTCATCTGCTCTGCATTTAAAGAATACTAATTTACTTTGCAGTATAAGTGCTATGCAATCACTGATATGAACTGAAGAGACACTGCTGCCAATATAAACATGAGCGCAATTCTTCTTCAATCATCAAATGCCAGAAATCAAAACACAGTAAAAGGAAAAGGGAGAGTGAGACAGCACGGCATGGTACATTTAGACTAGATGTCTGTTTCAACAATATGTGCTTCAAGGCACTGAAGCTCAAAGAGGGGAAGACAGGGTTGTGAACAGGAAGTATAGCTGACTTAGTTGAGTGGGACCACAATGCCGTGTTTCAGATTGGCATTTGGGAAGGTGCAGCTTGCACATAAACAATGTCTTTACATGGCTGTGTCTTGCAATTTTTGCTTGTTCAAGTTAGCACGATGAAGTACTCATGCTTAGCATTGGCTTACATTGTATTCTGCCCATGGGTCAATTTTCAAATGAGTTTCCATAATCTAATCCGCAGTGCCACTGTCATCACTAGCCAATCACAGCACTAACGCTGTGAGGCGCTTCAATGACACCATTAGAATGCACAGCCATTTGCCGTGACTCATGCAGTGTTAACAGGCGCGCGACACGTTTTTGTCCTGCACCAAGGTTTGCTCTGGCCTGTAGTCAGATGTCACAGAGGCAAATTTGTGCAATAACGTGCCCCCCCCCCCCCCTCCCCGAAAAAGAAAAACAAGATGGAGACTACTTAAGAACAAAGTAATTAATCACACCATCTGTTGAAACAAGAAAATAAAAACAATATTTTCATGTTAGCCACAGAGACATTGCCGCTCAACAGCTACGGTGATCTGCTGCTGAGTGCCAGGTCACGGGTTTGATTCCCACCAGCAGCAATTGCACTGCAATGGGGGCAAAATGGAAATTAACTGCGTACTTGAGATTTTGTTGTACATTGAGAAACTGCTGGAGGGTAATCTAAATCCAGAGTCCTCCACACTAACATCCTTTCTGTAATTAATGTTTCTTTGGAGCGTGGGACCTCCTCAGTCAATCATTGAAAGGAAAAAAAAAAAAAAAAAGAAGATCCTACCTACCTTGACTTTAGAGACGACGCGCACCACTTCTGACGGTAGTTGTGCCAGTCGACGATAAAGCGCATCCGCTAGGTTGCCCATGTCGACATCGAATGCCACTTCGTTGGCTGCTGTGCGCCCAAAGAAGGCAATGGAGGCAGTGGAGTGCGATTCCCAAACCTGCAAGTGCATTCACTGCTTGACTTGGGCACACTGCTCATCACCTGTGACTAAAGTGTCGTCTGCTGCGGGGGTTTAGATATCCCCAAATATGTTTGCATTCTTTTCTACACTTAGTGGTTTGCATCCCACCCCCATCTTAGGGTGTACAAAACCTAAATGTTCCTATTATTGCTACGTAAAATCTGTATAATGACACCAGCTTATTACACTTACTTTTCGTAGGAAGGCCTTAAGTTGAGTGAACTGAACACACAGCAGAAGAATGATTCAGAGATAATTTGCTTTGGCCAGCACATATTTTCTGATTGCAGATGTCCAGGTCAGAGTGATCTCTAATGAACAAATGAACAAAATACTTTTAATTAACTTTTAACTGACAACGTGAGGAGCCACTTCGTATTTGCGAAATTGAACCCAGTGAGAATGGAAAGCATACATCACAATTAGCTGGATATCCTATGACTTGCACAAGTTTCAATTACCTTGAATATGTGTGGAAAAGCGCACTGCTGTTCTATTAATCATTTTTCGAAAGTAAAAAAGAAAAAAAAGAAAAGCGAGCTTGGACAGTGTAATATTTCTTCCTCATGAATTCCAAGCAGTGCACGGACACTAAAAGGGCATGAATGCATGGTAAGGCTCAACTTTGGACTTAATTAAACAACCTGAGCAAGTAAGCCACATAGCTGGTAATACACACGTATATTGTCTTTTGAAAAGCCAAGCCCCACTTACTCGCATTCGCTTGATTGTCTGGACTTTGGACTTTGGCAGCATGTCCCATACACCGAGGGCTGTCAAAAAAAGAGTGTGGAAACCAAGCAAAGGTACAAAACTATCATTATCAAGTTCCAACTCAAACAGAGGAAAAACAATGGCAGGCTGTCAGAAAAGCTGAACTATGAATGTTCTGAATTAGTCAGCTGAAATTACAAATGCCATTGTGTCACAAAAGGAACATCTGGTACTTTTGTTGCGATTAATTCATGTGACCTCGCAATAGCATATTTTAGCCTGCAGGATAGTTCTGAGTGGATAGCAGTGATGATAAAAACAACACAAATAATGAGAGGCACAGGTGGTCAGTGCAAGGACTCATCCGCAGCGGTAACCCAGCGCCAATGACGCAGCACTGCCAAGCACAAGGTCGTAAGTTCGATTTCCGTGGCCAAAATGCAAAAACGCTCATGTACTTAAGATTTACGTACCTGTTAAAAAAGACCAGGTGGTCAAAATTACTGCAGAGCCCCCACTACAGTGTGCCTACAGATTATGGTTTTGGCATGTAAAGCCACCGAATGTATTTTTTTAACGCAAGGTCTCTAAATTACACTGAGGAAACGCAATTTCATAGGTAATGGCGAGGTTGTGGATGTATAACTTATATATATTAAGTCTAACTTATATAATAATAATACATAAAAGCAAATGCAATATGCACTGCTCAGCAGTTGAAATGAGATACTCAGACCGTATGACAGCTGGCGCTTTTGCACCACCGGGTGATTGCTGAGGGGGCTGAGGGCATTCACGATGCATGAAAAAGTCTCACTTTCACGCGACACAAGATCGCCTCAGTTTAATGGCACAGCACCCACCGGCGGCGCAAAAAAAACGTGCTGGCCATCATGGTGTTCGAGTATCACGTTTAAATCACTGAGTACTGTACATCTATGGTTTACACATGATTAGAGCTGCCAGCGCGAGTTTGAAACGAAACGACATGTAGCTTGTGGTGAAACCTACTTCCAGTTCTCTGGCTGCTGCTGCTGAAAAATTTTGACAAAAAGTTCTTTTTCTCCCATCTGTTTTACTTATTCTTGGTGTATTCTGCACGCAATAAAAAATAATTTCTTCCTGGTATTTATATGCCTCATCCTCAAATAGTTATTTAAAAGTGTTCGCAAAGAGAATGCAAACACTGCTAGAAGACTTTTGGCTGAGCCACCACTTTGATCAGACAAAGGCAGATGTTGACACGTGTGACTTGATACCACACGAAAAAATTGTCAGTTTCAAAGCTCCAAAGCAACATGAACTATGAGGGAGCCCTTAGTGACGGGCATGGATTTACTTCAACTACCTGGGTTCGTTAACATGCGCCTAAGTCGAGTACCGTACACGATTTGTACACGAGTGTTTTTGCATTCCGCTGACATCAGAATATAGGTGCCACATTCAGGAATTGAATCACAACCGCGGTGCCTTGTGAAACACACACAGAGAAAGAAAGCATGGCAACCTCTTCAAATTTTGTTTTGTGCTCTTGTATTCCAGTATCAGAATTTGCCACATCTGTACAAGCAGTGAAATTGCGAGCACGCATTATCATGTTCAAAACAAAGCTGATTGTTCTGAGTGAACGATTATAATTTACATCCTCCTGATGGCTCCCTTAATATATGTGTACACTTTGGACAAACGAAATGGCTGCATTCTTTAGTTTGTGACATAATGAAAGTGACACCGTTTCTGCGATGCATTTCGTGCAACAGCCACTTGCCTTCAGCGTAGACCCGGAGGGAGAAAATGCAAAGATTACTGCTTGCAAACATTCGAAGCTCGTTTGTTGATGTCAGTTCAAAAGCACAATGACTGCCAGTGATGTTGAATGTAAATCGTGTCGCTTCCTTTCATATGGCGAACTGCTTTTCATCGAAACGGCTGTTCTAACAGAGGGGCGACGTTTATCTTCGGCAAAAGCGGTTCGGCGCAGGGTTCGTACCTTGCAAAAAGCTCCTGCTTCCCGGAGTCAATGCGTAGACGCGGTTGCTCCAATTCTCCTCATCGTGATCCGAACGGAGTTGACGTCTGTCTACGAGCAGCACTCGCTTGTTCGCAAACGCCTCCGACGTTCCTGCGCAAAGACAAAGTAAGGTCACGCGACACGCAAGTCGCGCATTTTCCTCGTACTCGGAAGCGCCCGCTACCGACATGAGCAGCGGAACAGGGTACGGCCGCGGCTTGCATTGCATAGAACAACACTTATTAGAAGGACTGCTGCATTTTCGAAAGTCCAATAACACCAACACGTTGTCGCGGTGCAGCTGTCGTAGCAGTTCTCACCCAAAGCGCAAGCCAGAGCAGCTCCAGCGAGTCCCGCTCCCGAGATGACCACATCCCAACGCTGTTTCGTGAGCTCCGAAACGTCGTCCTCGTCGGCGTCCAGGTAGGCCGGCGACGTCCTGAGCAGGCGCCGAGCAGTCGGCGACATCAGGCGCCGACACCGGCGAAGTAAGACGATCGACTGCATTGTAGCGGTAACGGAAGCGACGACTCAGTTCGAAAGGTGATCGCCGAGATCAACAACGTCACGGTTGATCCTTCTTGTTTGGTTCAAAAATTCGCAGCTACTCAACAGACCGCCCTTGGGTATTAGCTAGAACAAATGCTCTCTCACACTCTTGCGTTACTACGCGCAATCAATCCCTAACTATCGCGAGAATCGAGAAAGTACGCAGGAACGAGACACTTCCGAAACTTGCGCGTACCGCAACAGAACCCACGTTTTGTTTTGTTTTGTTTTTGCCCTTGACAGTCCCGCAGCAAATAGTCAATAATATTCAAGTATACAAAAATATAAAATTAAGTATTGTAATAAAAATATTTACGTTTTAGTACCAAAAATTGACTTTACTTAATAGGTTGCATTAGTTCTTAATGCGATATAGTCACCCCGGCTCTGCAGAGCGCTGTTTCGAGTGTAACCATGGCAACAAGGTAGCACCGGTGCGTCGGACGGTTTTGCCGGTGTTTCGAAACACCGTCCCGTGTAAGAAATCCTTGGATCCCAAATTTCACTTGAAGACAAACTAAGCGATGCGAAGAGGATGCTGCCTGCGCTAACAGTACGACAAGGAAGGAATATTACGTCGTTCTGGCGGCCGTGACGCCTCAGTGAGTATGTGGTCATGCACAATATCAAATATCATGTGTTGCACTGAATGACGTAGACTCCAAAGTGCGATCCTTCTGCAACATTTCAGCAAGAACAGTGCAGCATTAAGTGCAGCATCTCTTTTCGAACGCGTTAAGCGAAATGTGCAGGACGTCCATGTATACAGGGTGTTTCATGCATTTCTCCGCAAAGTTCGGAAACTTATATCTCGAAACTGGTGTCATCTTTGAAATTCGTTCCAAGTGGATCCGGCTTGCAGACCCCACGGCTAGAATTGGAAAATTGCAATATGGGTCATACGGTAATTAGTTAACATTTAATTAATACTTCTTAAAATTAATTAGTCGACTTTGCATCTAATTGTCTGTGCAAGCTAGTAATGTCCGCCGCTTCGAGTACACCAGCTCATTGATTAGAATTGTGATATCTGCCACAGGCAACATTTAAAGATTTTTGAAAGTGTTAACTGAAACACCCTGTATACTGAATGGCAGTAATAAATGTGAACTCCTTGATTTAAAAAAAGAAAAGAAAGACAAGAAACGAAAAAAAAATGCCATGTGAAATATTTGTCAAATATGTACAGGTCCTTCGTTTTATGCAGTTAAGCCACCGTGGGACTGATCGAGAAACACGTGTCAAGCATTTCCTGAAATTTTTTTTGTACAAAAGCAGGCAAGTGCCTAACCAAGCTCGACGGCGGATCGCCATGACTCAACCAATCACTTAATCAACCAGTCAATTAATTATTCAATCAATCAGTCAATCAATCGCTAGTTACTACTCGCTACGGCAACTAGAATTTTCTGATTAACTTTATTATTTTTATAGCAGCGTGTGGGCGTGGGCCATTTGGTGATTCATGATTTTGGGAAGTTACCGCAAGCAAAACACGAGACTTGAAGAAAGGGACAACAGGATGCGGTACCGAAAACTGATGATTAAGGTGTTTTGCTTGCGGTAACTTTTTAAAATCACAATTATTTGCACAACCAAGCATGGACATGAATACCACCTTACCGAAACATTTACATCTCCCACATAATGAGAAAGTTTCAGCTGATTCTTGACTTGTTTGCAACGCGTCTCTAGCGCTTTTAGTGAAATCAATGCAGTGCAGCTTCTTGATCACAACCTACTGATTACCGGTTCCGAGACAACCGTTTCCCAGATCGGCCGCATTAGCATTTCACTGCGTGTGATAGCTGTATTATTTATTTATTTATTTATTTATTTATTTATTTATTTATTTATTTATTTATAATTTTACCTGGTCAAAGTTATTGTATTTCGTACGGCATTTGGAGGATGGCTACCTCAACATTGGTGGCGGTGTCAGCATTCGTGTATAAAGGGCATGCAAGTTGTTAATAAACTTACTTGGAAAAACGATGTTCATTATGCCGATATATTTAAACATAGTGATCGGTCGTGCTCTTGGAGTTATCTGCCTCAGAACGCGCGATAGCGTTTTCTGCGGCAAAATCTCCTGTATATGAAACATGTAAAGCGAGCTTCTTCCCACAAAACATCTTATAATGGAGAAGCCAACTCTCAGTAGTGGTTCTTTGCAGAGATGCATTTATACTTAAGGTGGCCGAATATCACCTTTTTCGAATGCGAATCGAATACTAATAGTATGTATAAAATATCGAATACTTAAACGCAGACGCATATATGTTCAGCAGGAATATTCATTTTGGTATAAGTAACACGCGTGTGCTACTAGTGGGAAAAAAAAATGCTATCAAGGGCAACCAGGATCATAAATGGTTGCCAAAAGAACATCAAAAGTTCTGGAACAAGAAAAGAAAAAGCTTCTGAAGTATTCATGCATCGCAGAAAAATTTAAAGCAAGGATCACTGGATGTAGCGTCAAAGATAAATCTGCAACGTGACTAGACTGCAAATGAAAGGGTACAAGTGAAAATATAAGGTTGTCATGAAAGCCTCTGCCACGAGATTGAAAACAAAACTGGCACTACCGATCTTTTTTTCTGCATCGCTTCAGAAAACGTTGTCGTAATTCACTTTTGATAATTTGCGATACCTTACCTAACAAACAAAGAACAGCAAACAAGCTTTAACGGTCGATTGTTGCTAAAGATTGAGTTAGTTTGCGCGTTCGAAAATACCCAATAGTTCATTTTCGAATACAGATACGGATAATTAGTCCGTGATATTCGATTCGTATTTGAAACTTGGAATATTCACCCAACTCTAATTTATTTCAATATAAGAAACCAGTCAAATTAGACCTAGTAATGAAATAGGCATGCCTTTACGCACGTGGATGTCAATTAACACGGTGTCTGAGAAGAACGGCACATTTTTGTCATGCGTGGTAATGAAAACGCACGAGATATTACCTGGCCATAATAATCAGATGTGTGAGCTTGGAATTCCTCCTCTGGCCAAGTGGGCCCAACCGCGTGGTAGGATACATTTCAGCCGGGCCAACTTCAATGATTCGCCACGTTTGAAGGCGGGCCAAATGCCACCGGAGGTAGCGAGATTCGCACCTACAAGGTAGCGAGCGCAGCGGGATTTGTCGCTTTCCGCGTTTCTGTGGAGCGAGTTTAGGCCTAAGTATTACGCCAGTAGAGCTATCAGCTCCGAGCACCTCTCTGCCTTCCTTTCTCTGCCATCTTTCCTTTCCTTTCTCCTCCTTCCTCACACAGCTGACCGAGGTCCAGTTGTCAGCCGCGAGCTAGGCAGCTACGGTGTGGTCAGTCACGGTTTCCTATTCTCTATCAACAATGAATGAATGAATGAATTGGTCTTCGATATGATAGACGATTGACCACAGACAAAAGCTGGATCTTTCTAGCTACAGAGCCGACAAATATTTACGTGGATTTTTCTAACGCGACTTTAGGATGTGTCAGTATCCGATAACAGATACTCGCTCGCAAAGTTACAGCAACAGGAAGAATTACAATCGGGCGAAGTTTGTGAAGTGTTGCTTCCGGTATTTCGTTTATTTGTGCGTATAGGGCCGATATTCTTCTGGTGTCTAGTTTTCTTGTTCCATAACAGCGTGTTAAAAGCTTGTTTCAAGTCTTCTGCGCGGAGCGGCGTATACGAAAACGCGAAGACGAGCTCGTGCCCTGTCTCTATAGTGTTCGAAGTCTGCTTAACGAAAATGAGAATGCTCTCACCTTGACAAATGGTGCCGAAACGCGCGGTGAAACCAGGAACCGCGGAAACTCCAAAATGCCAATAACAACGCTTCCAAATTGACCGGAACTAGGTAACGTCTTTACGAACCCGTGGAAGTGCGCGGCGAACATTTATTACCTTTTAGTAAACATCAAGCTTTTATATTTTTCGTTTATGTTTTCTGAAAAAATAAAAAATTGGAAAGGCTTTCCTGTATCCTCGGGACATAACGCCCCGCCGGTTAGGTGACGCAGTTTCACCGAGTGGGTTTATTCTACGGCGATGCTTTTTTTTTTCTTTTTCAGCGCGCACACATAGGCTGCGATGGAGGCCACGCTGTCGCCCTTTGGTCGCCGGACGAGGAGGCGCTGCTCGTCTCCCCTGAGCACCGTGGTGTCCGTGTCGCCGGCCTCTTCCTCCTCCCTGGTCCGGTGCGCCTCCGAGTCCGCGCTGCAGCGTTGCGGTGCTCCCCCGTCCACGCCCGTGGCCACCGCGCCGCGCCGGGTCTCCCGAGCCGACAGCGAGCGTTCGGAAGGCCCGTCGGAGTCGTCGACGTCCGAGGCAAGCCGCGGTCGCCGCGAGGCAGGTACGACGGTCGCTTGCGAGCGCTGCGGCTTCCGAGTGTCGCCCCTTCGCTAATTTGCATACTGCTATCTCGTTGGTCGGAACGGTCTGACGTGCGCCGCCTTGAGCTGACGCGAGGGTTAGCTTATGTCGAGCAACTCGTTCCGCTTTCGGCGAACAGTGCCGGCCGGCTCACCCGGAGTGGTTTGTACCGGCGTGCATCGTTTGTACCGTCGTACGATCGGCCTCTTACCGAAACTATGAGGTCCCGAGGGCGTGGCCTCTGTCCTCGTCGACCCGGGAGGCTTGGCGGGCGATTCGCAAATACACGAAGGCAACGAGCTTTATTTCCCGACTCTGGACGCGATCTGTCTACAGTGGGTGTGACCTGTCCGAACGCTCCATCTCTTCCCATTCCCAATCCGTTATGCCCAAGTGCAGAGCGGCCAACTGTCTCCCAACAACATTTCCTTCTATTTCTCTCTACAATTTTAGCGTCTCTGACAGCATAACTGTGGCTCTGGCGTCCCTGCGACAAAGCAGAAATTATAACCACAGGTCGCCTCTCCATCCCCTCCCCCCCCCCGCATTCACACACATATTTCTTTCTTTCTTTCTTTCTTTCTTTCTTTCTTTCTTTCTTTCTTTCTTTCTTTCTTTCTTTCCTTTGAATGCGTAAGCATTAGGAGTGTCAAAGTGGGAACTACTGTACGTGACAAGTGTGGGAATCAGGTCACGTTGTAAACGTGGAGAGAGTATGGGAGAGCTAAGTGTGTATATACAGGATGTTACAGCGAATACTTTCAAACATTTTTTTTTAAGATTGCCTGATACAGATAGCACTATTCTAGTCCATCAGCTGGTCCATAAAATTGGCCAGGAAAAATCAGGTCAACCTAGACACCAGGGAACCATGATCATGAGAATGAAATTCACAGGAGAATAAAAATGGGTTGGAGCGCATACGGCAGACATTGTCAGCTCCTGACTGGAAGCTTACCATTATTATTGAAAAGGAAAGTGTACAATCAGTGCATTTCACCGGTGCTGGCATATGGGACAGAAACTTGGAGACTGACAAAGAAGCTTGGGAGACCGCGCAAAGAGCGATGGAACGAAGAATGCTAGGCATAACGTTAAGAGACAGAAAGAGAGCGGTTTGGATCAGAGAGCAAATGGGTATATCCGATATTCTGATTGACATTAAGAGAAAAAAATTGAGCTGGGCACGTCACATAATGCCTAGGTTAGATAACCGGTGGACCATTAGGGTTACGGAATGGTTGCCAAGAGAAGGTTAGCGCAGTGGAGGACGGCAGAAGATTAGGTGGGGCGTTGAAATTAGGAAATTCGCGTGCGCTAGCTGGAATCGGTTGGCGCAGGCCAGGGGTAATTGGAGGTCGCAGGGAGAGGCCTTCGTCCTGCAGTGTACATAAATTATGATGATGATGATGACGATCTGGTCTACTCAAAGAGGTAGGCATTCCTGCACCAAAAATTGAAATACATAATCGACTAACTAACAAAAATGCACCAATGAAGTTTTTAAGTAATTACTTTATGGCAGATAACGCAATTTACAAATTCTAGCGGGTGAGACTGGAAGGCATATCCACATGAAAAGAATTGTGTGCGTGACACCCTTTACGAGATATGCACCGTCACACTTGCGGGAAAAGTGCACTGTCGTTCCACTTACTTTCTTAATGAAACCTCGTTTTATGCATTGAAGCGTAAGAGTCACTCGAACGCCTATGAATTTCTCCGCAAAGTTAAGGAATTAATATCTTGAAACCGGTGTCACCCTGAGAATTCGTTCCAAGTAGATCCGCTCTGCGAACTCCCCAGCTGGAATTTGTAAATTGCAATAAGTGCTATAAGGTAATTCGTTCAGGCACTTAATTAGTCATTTTGGTTAATTAGCAAATTATGAATTTCAATTGTTTTTGTAAGGAATGTCCAGCCTCTTGTGCTATCTGCCAGAGACACCTAAAGAAAAGGAAAGAATTTTAGAAGAGGCGCGGTGAACGCGGTTTAAATCAGAGATCCAGGATCTCAAAGAGGTGCGACGTACTCTCGCATTTGCCGCTAAATGGCCGCTGATTATTATTATTATTATTATTATTATTATTATTATTATTATTATTATTGTTATTATTATTATTATTATTATTATTATTATTATTATTATTATTATTATTATTATTATTATTATTATTATTATTATTATTATTATTATTATTATTATTATTTGCGCTCTTATGTTACATCAAGCTCTCGTTTTGTTATCGTAAGCGTGTTCGCTGGTTCGTTCGTTGCGACCTTTCTTTCTTTTGTATTTATTTGTTCACTCACGTTTCTTTTTATCATTATTACAAAGATCCGCCACCGCGGGAAACACTCGCATCGAATATCACTATCCGCGCGTGTTACGCCGTCGTCTCTTTGTCACTAACTCCGCTAATTCGCCATAACTTGGGTCGCTATATTGTAGGAGGTCGTACGCTGTATGTACTATATAGTACACTATATGTACACTATATGTACTCTCCCGGCCGGGGAGTGACAGCCATTGCCTTCATTTCCGTTCCTCAGACGCAGGCAGCCGGCCCCACAGCGTCGCCGTGAGGAGACGCAGCGCCTCCTGCTCCCCCCGCTCGTCGCTGGCGTCGACGGACGACTACCCCGGAGCTCCTCGACCGGCGCTCATCGTCAAGATGAACGCGTGCGCCTTGCTCAGGCAGGGCGAGCTGGTGTGAGTGTCGTGCTGCACCCTTCCCTCGGCTCCCTCGTGCACGTCCTCGGCGCGAGACTGCGCGATTTAGTGGGAGCACGCCAATTCCAGTGGCGGCCGAATCCACCAGTCTGCCGAGCAGACGCTGCAGTGATGTGTACAACTCTATAGTGAACGGTGCTCATGCTGTTCCAGCTAATGGAGCACCGGTATACATAGTAGTTCAGCCAGTAAGCATGGTCACTTTAACGTATACAAGAAAGTGCGTGAAATACCCCCCTCCCCCCCCCCCCCGCCACCGATTGCTCGCAAAAGAAAAAAAAAACGAAAATAACACGAGTGGCGAAAGAATTAATGACCGAAGCGCTGATCGGGCTCCTCACCCAATTCAAAAATTCGAGGGGCACTTAGTTATGTCCACGTGGATGAACGCGAGAGCATTGCGGTCACGTCAGCAGAAGCGCCGCGACCTGGCCAACGGTGTTCGTCACGAGGTACACGCACAGCGCAAGGTCGTAGGTTCGACTCGCGCCAGAGGTCGTGGGTTCAAGTGCTTTAATTCACTCTAGTTTGTGCCTTCGCCTTAATTAGCACCAAAGGTCGAGGGCTCGATTACTTTGATCAAGACAACGCCGGCAGCGTATTTTCCGCCTCATGAGCCAGATAATGATATGGCATTGGAAGTTCCCTGTGCGCGTGCCCCTAGGCTCTGTCTTTGCGTTTCGTAGATCGCCCTGACTCGGAATGCTCCCGTGAAGGGAAACCCCAGAATGCTCGTCGAAAATTTCAACGCTGCGCCGCTCCTACGTTGAGTGGGTCATCGGGTGTTCGACGACAGCGATAGAGGAGTCATTCACTCCTTCTCCTAACGGTACGTTTTAGGTCGCACTGGACAAGTACCGCGGCTTAGCACTCCGTAAAAAGGCTTCTTCCCGTCGTCTATACTTAAGAAGTGTTCATGGATGCGGCCTTATATTGTCGTGTCTCTATATCTGTAGTAAGGACGATGACGATAAGACAATATTGGCATTTGATCAGTGTTTTTCATCCCCCGAGTTCCCGACGTCGAGACAGTTATGTTAGGCAATACAGTTGCACCTTGAGGCAGAGCTCGACCCCTGCTTTTGGCTCCCGCGACTTACAGCGAAACGTTCGAGTCCAAAACAGGCTTCTATACGAACTCTATATGTTTCGTGTCACTTGTCCATACACACCCCTCAGTAATTAGATAGTGCGACCGTGGCATTCGCTGTGTTGAGCATCGAATCGCGGCGAGTTGCCAATGAGCGCCGTCGTCATGACAACGTTCAGAGAAGGTGCGAGGAGGAGGAGGAGGAGGAGGAGAAGGAGCGCCGGCCATGCGCGCACATCGGGCACAAGCGCAAGTGCGCGAGTTGCTTTGTGGTTCCCAGGAGAGGGTTGTAGCGCCGAAAAAGACAACACATAGAAGCGAGACGATGTGTTGTCTTTTTTGGCGCTACAACCCTCTTCTGGAAACATGCACCAACTAGCCCCCCCAACAAGTATTACTCAGTTGCTTTGTGGTGCGAGAACCCGCCGTGGTTGCTTAGTGGCTATGGTGTTAGCCTGCTGAGCACGAGGTCGCGGGATCGAATCCCGGCCACGGCGGCCGCATTTCGATGGGGGCGAAAACACCCGTGTACTTAGATTTAGGTGCACGTTAAAGAACCCCAGGTAGTGGAAATTTCCGGAGTCCTCCACTACGGCGTGCCTCATAATCAGAAATGGTTTTGGCACGTAAAGCCCCATAATTTAATTTTTTGTGGTGCGTGAGCAGCAGGCGCCGACTCGCAAGCCTACTGAGCCCCGTTTACGCGAGTGCGACACTAGCGCGTAACATTTCGTGGCGCGCATCATCTGAATGCGACGCGTCACCGTTTACACGTGACGTCGTAATCAACCAGCGTCATGATGCGTCAACCAAAATCTCGACGTCGTGCTTATAGCAGCGCAGCGTCGCAGCCGCGCTAAGCCACCGCGGCCAAGAATGCGCTGAAAGGCGATTTCGGCGCGCTATAAAGAGGCACCGGCAATTTCTGTAGCGCATCGTCCCAGCTTGCACGAATGCGACGCGCTATATAGTTATATGACGCGATGCGCCACCGTCGCATTCACGTAAAGACGGATTGCGAGTGTTATTGCTGCGTCGACAGAAGTCATTCGATTTTTTCCCCCTTGGGCATGCTTTCTGCAACGTCATATACACTGCTCGCCTATACACTGTAAAAGAATTTACACCCTTAGAGGTGAGAAAGGGTGTAAATGTGTCTGTGACTCGCATCCTTAGGGTGTGATTTATACAACTGTCACCCTAAGGGTGTGAGTTATAGACGCATTTACACCCTTTTTCACATTTAAGGATGTAAATTACTTTACAGTGTACTCGAGCGGCAAATTGTAAAACGCGTCCGGCGGGGGTCGCGATTGATGACCTCCCACGCAAACACCGAACGACGATAACCAGAGCCGTGCGAACGTCCGTCTTTTTTTTTTATTTAGGTCTGTGCCTTTTTTCTGCGCTTCCTTTCTCGCTCGTGCTCGAAGCCGCCGGCGCATCGCGCAGGCGTCGCCGTGAGTCCGAGCGGCGCCAGCAGCACGACCGAGCGTGGGCCGACCGGCGCAGGCAGCTGGACCGGGCGCGACTCAGCGACCGGCTCGAGATGCTGCAGCGACGGACCCCGGAGCCCGGACCCTCGGTCAAGGAGAGGCTCAGGGCTCTCAGGTGTGTGTGTGTGTGGCCTGTGTGGAAGACGCGCCGCGATGCGCCTTTGGCACTGCGTGTACGCTTGCGCTGCAAAACTTGAACCGTGACTTAATTTTTTTTTTTAAACGAGATATCGAGTTTGCGAACTTACATTTCGGCACGCCTTTCGGAGGAGGAGCGAGACTTGAATGTACTGCCGCCAACTTGGACGTCTTTATATCAACACGAAACAAATTGTAAAGAAAATAACGATAGGGAGCACCTACAGCTTAAATTTTTACTTACTGATGGTGAGAACTGTAATCGTTGACTGGTTGGGTGTCAGGGTAGGCGTTACCTGGCGTTTGTTGTTAAACTCTTTAGTTACCACGCCCATATGTAGAGAGATCGATCGATTTGATAGATTTGCTACGCATTGTTAAGCACTTTCGTTGGAATTGTTCTACTAGCAATGTCGTGCACCGTCTGAAATAACGACTGAACTTGAACCATTTGTAAGATTTGATGATGCTTTTTGAAGATTAGGGAGTCAGGAAAAATTAGACTGGAGGTATTCTCGAATCTAGCCCCAAGTGCTCCTATAACACTCCTTCGATAAAAATACGCAAAATTCGCGCTTTCGTCCACTCGGCAACCTAATTTTTTAATTAGGTCAGAGTCAAGACACATAAACTCATCTCAGATTGTCCAATTCTTTTTTGATCCGACATCCCATAGACTGTTTTTCAACGATATCTCCAACAGCATCTTAGGTGCTCATGAGTGCGTGCTATTTTGATAATTGTGTTCGAACAATATCAAGCGCAACATTACTTTCCACACTGCGGGTTCTTCTTTCTCCATTAGCGCTTCAACAGCGAATGTACAAATTATTACGGGCAATATCCTTCCCGTCGTGGGGGGGAGGGGGAAAGGGGGCGTCATTCGCACAATAGCACCCAGCCGATTTTAAGACCGAACTTCGACCGAAGCCTAACTGTCTAATCACTCACGTGTTGAGCACGGTCTGTACAAGTGCTCTTATTCGTTACTTTACAATATTGCGCAAGACTCCACAATATTGTACAGGGACTGAACAAAGCATGCGGAGGCTTCAGCGCCCGCTGAACGCACACTGGACCAACTTTGCTTGCACAGAAAAACTGATTGAACGCAGTAATCAAATGTGAGGTGGCTTCTCCATATGCTTCCCTGACCTGACAACCATTGCTTCGCGAGCCTAAAGAATGCAGTGAAAAACAAACCAGGTGCCTCCTGCTATGAGTAAAAAACAAATGCTGCCTGCACAAGCGCAAGTTACCATTTTGGCATTTGCGAAGCTACTCCTTTCCCGCGTAGCATTAGTATCATTCTGGCTAGTATTCAGGCCAACAAATCTCCATAATAATTTCTTTGCTTGATCTGGCTTACAAAAGTTGGGAACTGGGAGCCACGTGCATATTTTGTACATTTCAGATTTTTTTCTCATTCTCAGTACTTACATTATTATTAAATATACCAGGTTATTCCTTTCATTCTTGTACCTTTAGGTTCTTATTTGAAGTTCGACATAATACTCAAGTTTTCAGCAATTATTACTGCCGTATACTGCCATTCAAAACAATGATCAGTGTTTAATTTTATGTATAGTAGTATACGTTGCGACTAGTACATCCTAAAATAAAGGTTAGAACATAAAAGCACTGTAAATTAGCACATTTCTAGCGGAAACGAAATAGCGCTAGGCTATATATGTAGAATTTCGTAATTAAAGAAAAACGTTACTAATTTGTTATCATAAATTAGTGACCCAAACATTGTCTCCCTTCATAAATAAAAAAAACGCAAATCCGTTTCTGCGGAGCGTTCTTGTAAGAATAAAGGGTCAATACGTTGATAATGACGTTTGCTTTTTATCGAACCATATAATCTAGACTATAGTTATATACGCATGAACCTTTAAAGGCCTTGCCACGGGATAAAGGAGTAATAGAACTCCCTGCAGAGCCTTCTCTCTCTTGTGGATGGGGAGAGCGGAAGGAAGGAGAGAAGGGGGGGAGCAACGTCTGGCATTGTTACAAAAGAGTTTCACAGAGCATAAAACATGTCTGGCTTACACTTAGTGAAGGTTATAAGTACCATTATGTAAATCTCGTGCTGCATCGGCGTGTGCTTGAATGCCCGACTGCGGCTGGGTCTCTGTCAGGTGTTGCGAAACACCTCTAGCCCAATCTCCCAGCACGTATTGTGAACCGAAATAAAAAGTTGCGTCGTTAACCGGCTCGTATGAAGGAGAGTTGTAGCGTCCTAGATGGATTCCAGGGTCTTCGAGACGGGTTGGTGGGACAACTGCTCGACAGACGAAGTTTTGCGCAATATAAAAGATCTAAGAAACTGTCTTTCTTTAACCATGTGTATTTTTTTTTCTGTATTCACTTCTCCTTGCTCTTTTCCTCCTCTATAGTCTCTCTCTCTCTCTCTTTTTATAGACATCTCGACCATCATGCATGTCAAATGCTGTTCAATATTTCTTTCTTTTTTGCGACTGTGCTCTACGCATACTCAACTATTGTCTCGTAATTGTGTTTAACTTTAAAATGCCTTAGTTTCTACACGATGTTTGGCTAATCCTTGAGAGTGAGTAGGTGTCACTGCCAAATAGGTCTGGTCTGTCTGCTCCGCCATCCCAACTGGGTCCCAATGCGAGCCCCTCGCGCTTTAGATGAACGTCTCCCGCTCTGCCGCTTGAAGGGACGCCGCAGCAACGTTTGAAAGCTACCCCAGCTCGGCTTCGAATATATGCGTCGAAGTAGGGACGACAGAACAACAACAAAACTTGGCGCGAGCAACAGGGAGTTAAGAAATTGCAAAATACAAAAAAAGCGATAACCCACTTTCACACTCGTACTTTCGTGAATACCACTTTTCGTGAAGGCAAGTGCGCTGTGATCCGTTTTTGATGCGACCCTTTATAAACTTACGCATGCCACCAACGTTCTCCTCGTTATTGCTGTTCCTCCTCAATGTTACTTTTAATCAACACTAACAGTGCTGGCTGACAGTGCTTTGTGAGACGTCTGCGGTTTCGAAGCATCGACGCTCACTCTTCATGTGCATTGATACAACTATACATGATCGTCCACAGTCCGTGCAGATGCTACTTCAAAGCCCTACCCGCCTCCATATTTCGCTCAACATGCAGCGTAGACACTCTTGTGCTTATTGAGGATGACTGGCCTGTGCGAACCCGCGCTTACGCACTTTCACCGCCCATGTTTTTTGTTCTCCTCTCTCTCAGGGGGTATGGCAACCGAATAGACGCTTTTTTTCTGGCGGTTAACATCTCCCCGCCTAGCTTCTTTTAATCTTCTATATGCGAACTGATCTTTGGCTTATCCAAGGCACTTCGCGGTAAGTAGGCATGGTGTAGGTTCCCGTCTCGCCTCGTTTGGAGGTTCTGTTTAGGTATCTGATGGTTGGATTGAACCTCTGATGGGATCGCACGAATGTTTCTCTCGTGCCAACGCCGACTAGCTCTTTGAGACGACGGACGCACGCGCGTACACACGCACACACACACACACACACACACACACACACACACACACACACACACACACACACACACACACACACACACACACACACACACACACACACACACACACACACACACACACACACACACACACACACACACACTTTCTTGCTTCCCACAAGCACGTCCGTCCATCTGTTCATTCTTTCAAAACGTAGTATCGATTCCCACAGTGCGTGACATCTGGATATGCATATATTTTGTTTTCTCTCTCTCGTTGTTGTGGTTTGCCGTGCTGAGGTCTGTCACCGCACATCTCCGACGCAGGCAGACTGCGCTGGAGCGCGAGGCCGAGTACAAGCGGGAGATACAGAGCATGGAGACACGCGTTCGAGCCATGCCCCTGCTGCTGGAACGGCAGGCTGTGGTACGCATATAGTATTGTGACTCACTGATATCACCGTGATCGTCGCCGGAAAATAATGATTATTTCAAATTACCTCTTCACTGCATGTTAGTCCTTGACTACGCAGAAGGTGCGTGTACTTGCAGTTCTCACAGAATGTGCGATACGTTGCCGGCTATCACTTCGTAGCGTAGCATGTCCGGCAAATTTGCAGCCGAACACTCTTCTACAAAACTTTAACTGAACCCCGGGTTGCACCGTAAGGCTCAATCATGTACTGTGTTCTCTGCTCTAAAAGAAGGTAAAAGCCTACAGAGAGCAACATATGTACACTCACTACGTATCTTCTTTCACACCCACCCCCTCAGGCGGCGGCCCGTCGCAGGCTGGAGCAGCAGTACGAGCGCAAGCTGAAGGAGCTGGGACTGAGCTACGAGTGGATCCGGGAGAAGGCGCAACAACCTCGCGATCGCCAACCGGCGCAGCGCGTCCTTTCGGCGACGCAGGGGTCGGACACCGGATCGCGCTTCCGCCGGGGCGTGGTGCACCGGTGTCCGGCCGTCCGGACTCCGCCTCCGGAAGCGACGGCCGTAGTCGTGATGCGGTCACGCAGCGCCTCGTGCAGCCTCCGCTCGGCGCTCAGCCGAACCGAGAGCGCGAGCGACCTGTCCGCGTCCCTGCACGACGGCGAACCCGAGCCCGGTGTTGCGGTGTCTCCGCGGACTACGCCAAGCGAGGAAGAGACGTGACCCTCTGCGTGGAGTGCTTAGGTGGCCGTTTGACCTGCACAGTTGTCGGCGTGTTACGCTAGAAACGATATACACACGCGTGGCGCTCGGCACGTCGAATAACCGTTACATGTGAGGAGGGGGAGGTTTAGGAGCCTGGTTCCGACCGAAGTGCGGATCTTAGGAGCACTGCTGCGCACTTAGATAAGTAATGCCGACACCTAATTTAAGGACACCGTCTTTCTTAGCGAGTTACACTCGGTTTTCCCTATCGGGTAGCGGGATTTCTAGCCTTTTTCATGGGCCGATCTCGAAAATAGTCTACAGTCAATAAACTGGCGTAGTCAGACGCTCCTTCTCACGCGAGGGGTGACACGACAGAGTGCAGTGCCAACGCTTCCTAGAAAGCAGGCCGGTGCGCTCTGGTTTACGACGTCATGCTACTCGGACCGAAATTTCCGCTGTCAAGCCCGGAGTGACGAAAGCAGTGACGTCATAATCACCGTGGCTTGCTCGGGCGCATCGCCATTAGATTCTATGTAGCCGGTCAAGGTAACATAACGTCATGGATAATAGTGCGGCCGTGGCACATATCTTGTGCCATCTTGGAGGCGTCAACGCGTTGCCCGTGCCCTGTGACCCCACCCCAACCTCACCCTCAACTCGCTCAGGGAGACATTGTCTTTAATCGGCTTCAACGAGAGGTTGAATGGCCAGTCAACTTCTTTAGAGCGTGTATAAACTTTACCACAAGTTTCTTGTACGCAGAAGGTCCAAACTTAGTGAATGGTCGTGAAGCATTTACCAGATATATTAATTTTATAATAAAGTTGATCTCGAAACGCCGAACCTGTCGTCGACATTCTTGTTCCGTCGTTACACAAGACGAAATTTGCTGGTGTCGTATATAGCAGTAAGGCTAAATGTGGCGAGTCTCATAAAAAGATAAATAAATGTGATGCATGCGTTTCTTTTGGCCTGCGCTCGCGCGTTCCACCCTGAGCGATTGCAGGACCGAAGTGACCGAGTCATGTGTCACGACGTCGCGACGCATCTACCTCCTGGCTAGTGAGACCGAAACTGTTTCCATGAAACAACTGTTATACAGTAGCTTCTGTTGGGCGCTCTGACGCTTGCCAATATCTTTTCTAGTGCTTAGATGGGGTTCGAACTTTTATTTCACGCTAAAGAGGACTAATCGAAGATGCTCGATCTCCCGTAATCGAGAGTAGATTTAAGCATGAAATGGCTACCGGCAAAGCAGATTGGTTGGAGTAATTACGACGGAGGAGGAGGAGGAAATAACTTTATTGAGTCCTGAGGAACCCCTCTCCACCCACTCTTGGTTTAGTGGTCGGCAGGGGTCGCGGGCCGCACCCACGTTGGGACGGGAAGCCCCGTGAGCCTCCGCCCTTTCGTGAGCCCTCTGGACGGCCCTGGAGCTGGGTCTGGTGGTCGTCGCTTCGCAGGGCGTCCACCCAGTCTTCTTCTTTAGTGAACACGGTGCCGCTTAACGCGGAGCATTGCCAGAGCATGTGCGCTAGCGAGCAGTACGATTCGCCACAATCCGGACATTGTGGCTCTACTTCTGGTGAATAACGGCTCAGTCTGCCTCTCGAGGGGAACGACCCTGTCTGAAGCATTCTGAATATCGATGACTCTACGTCTAGTGAGTTTAGCGTGGGGGAGCGGGAAGCTCCTCCTCGAAAGCTGATAGTGCGTCACGGTGTGTAGGAGTATGACTCAGTAAAATACTAAACAAAATGGAGGAGAGCACTGCGCCTTGAGGAATGGAATGGAATAGAAAACTTTATTGACTCTTTTAAGGTTTTAGCGGTTCGGGGCCGAAGTCTTCATTCTTGAAGCTCGGGTCCTCTTCAGGCATGGATGGGCCCCTAGTCCAGGGCTTCACTGAGCCGGGCCGCCTCGCACGCGTGCGCTATTAGAGCTCTTTGAGTCTCTAGCTCGCGGCTGGTGAGCCAGCTCTCCCATTGCTCCGCACTTGGTGTTTTGTGTTTGCGGAATGCCTGGTTTCTTGTACACTCCCATGTAATGTGGCATAATGTTGGTTTAGCTCCACACCACGGACAGGTTGCGCTATACTGCGGGGGGAACATCCTGCTTAGTATGTGTAACTTTGGGAAGGAGCCCGTTTGCAGTCTCCGCCATCCTGCGGCCTCCTCCTTTGAGGAACACCCATGGTCTGTGTGATTGAGAAGAAACACCCTTTTGACAGCAACAATATGTACGTCCGCTCAGGAAATTACGAATCCGTGCAATTATATATTTTGGGAGATTCACACTTTCGACCCTGTCGGTCAAGATGGTGTGCTCGAGGCTGTCATATGCCTTCGAAATGTCTAATGTCACTAAGGCCGCGTACTGGTTGTTGCGGCGAGCGAGTTGAATTGAACTCTCCAAGTCAACATGAGCACACCAAATTGAGCATCCAGGACTGAATAGTATTTGAGAGTCACTTAATATTTGCTTGTCGCCTATCAACCTTTTGATATGACTATACAATACGCTCTCGATTAACTTTACAAGATTTGAAGTGAGTGAAATAGGCCTAACGTTATCTATTGTGTATCCATCGCCGTGCTTTTTAAGTAGCGGAATGACTTTGGCAACTTTTCAACCTGGATAAATGCATGCATTCTGAATTGAAAAATGTACAAATTTCAGGAACTCCTGGGGAGACAATTCTAAAATAATTTTTATCACTCTCGCACATGCTTTGGCAATGTACCGCGTTACCAGAGGGCCCTCTCTCCAGTGAGCCCGAATGGGAAGAAGCCCTCAAAAGCCCGGACCTCAAACTGCAATTCAAGGCCGTCAAGAGGGCCCAAGAACTGGCGGAGCGTCACCACGTTCCCGTCCCGACTTGGGCGTCGCCTACGGTTTCGGCCCAAGGAGCTCGCCGCGTGCGATCTCCAACGGCTTAGACCCCTCAGGACCTCAATAAAGTTCTTGACTGACTGACTGATTGCTGTAGTTACGCCATCAGGGCCTGGAGCTGAAGCTGGCAGTGACTTTACCACTTTCACTAATTCTTCTGATGTCACTGCTGTGAACTCGTCTGCTTGTTCAGATGCCGGCAAATGATAGGGTAGAAGTGACGTAAATCGACTCTCTAAGCCTTTCACAATCTCCTCCAGTGACTGCACCAATTCCGTGGAAGTTAAATTAACAGACTCTAAATTTGTTGGTGCTGAAACAATATTTTTTTGACCATAGAAACGTAAATAGGGCTTATTTATGACTGGACTGTGATGTAAAACTGTAGTGTCTTGCGTTATAATTTTCTTTCGAATTGTCAACTGCCTGCCTGAATGTAAATTTATAGTCATTCCGATTACGTGGACACTGGTTGTACAGCAACTTTTTCCGCGCTGCTTTTCTTCGTCTATATTCGCGTTCACAGTCAGGATTCCACCAGGGGGAATAAGTACCGCCTTTGGTTGACTGTATATACTGAATCTGGATTTTATGTAACTGTCACTTATCACGTGACACAAATTAAGTGCCTTTACTTAGACACTTAGTCCTCCCTGTTTATTTAAATTTGACTGCAGTGAATCTTGAAACTTGCTATAGTTAACATAGGTGCGGACATTCTTATTGACCGATATAATTTTACACGCAATTTCAAAAAATTTTGGAAGGTGGTCGCTGTTTGTGACCGAGGTGATAGCAGACCAGGTCAAAATGACACTACCCGGACTGGAAAAAGTCAGGTCTCGCACCGAACGCAATTTCCCGGATATATAGGTCGGCGTTCTACAATTTGCACAATTAAGGTCACTTGATGAAGTCCAATCTAACAATCGTTTGCCACTAGAATCTGACCGATAACCCCGTGATACATGGCGAGAATTAAAATCACCAGCTATGATTTTATTCTTTCTGCATGCTGCAACCGCAGCATCAAGAGAACCTGTACTTATAACTCCTGTAGGAAAATAAGCATTGACTATCGAAAATGGGGCGCGACCAGGCAGCGTTACGTCCAGTGCTAGCGCTTCACTTTCTTCAAAGAATGACGGGTGACTAATCTTAGCTCGGTGACAAACTTTCGGTGAGATGAAAAATGCTAAACCCCCTCTACGAGAAGGGCGATCCAGACAAAACTACGATAATTCTTTAAATGAAATCTCTTATCTATAGATAACCATGGTTCTTGCAAAACAATCAAATCAGGAGACAGTTCTTCACAGAGGCGTAACAAATCAGTTATAATATAAGTGATAAATCAGGATAAGTTAGAATGTATATATTACGAGGCAAGATATCATGGCTTAATTTTCATGGCTTCTATGTGCATGGTGTTCAATATAGTGTAACGTCTTCAATGTGTTGTTAATTTGAATGCATCCGCGCCCCCTTGTGAAGGTATTCAGAGACATCAACAATAAATCCATAAGTTGCACTTATTCTGGTTGAATAAGCCGTTATGTACACACAGCAGTGAGACACAAACACTCGCAGAACTCTATGTCACCGGTACCTCTTGTGCAGTGACATTGTGCCTTTTGTTGACTGCTCTGAGAGAGCATGAGAATGAAAAAAAAAAAGCTTTGGGGCCTTCTTAACTCCACTTTTACAATAGATGCGACAGCATTTCCATATCATGTTGAATCTGCTCAACCTTAAAATTAAGGGGCGCATGGATCAAAGTCGATAAATGCGGATTAGCGGGTAGACTGGGGTGGATTAGTGAGATGAGTGGGTGAGCTAATGCGAATTAGTGGGATTGGTGTGTTGATTAATTTGGTTTAATTTGGATTCGAGGAATTACTTGGCCGGTTAAGGTGGATTAGTGGGTCGGACCAACCTCGGTATTTTTGGGGTCCTTCGCATTTGCAAATTTTGCGGCGCTACCCTCTCAACCAACCAGACAATTTAGCTGCGCACAAAAAAGCTGAAAAGCTTTTAGGTGGCGCCAACCTAAATGCTATAAAATGTCTTTATGCACGTATTGCGCTGTTATGTTGTTTCTAGCGTAAGATTCACATCACGCACTGAAGTTAAATAATTGCCTAGTGCATATTTTGTATTCATCCAAGGGTTTTCTAAAAAAAAATGCTTATATGAGGTAAGAATGTAGGAAGCAACTAAGTTGAACGAGAAAAAAAAATGAAGGGCGGTCAACTGGTTTGATGCAAAGGAAATCTGATAGCACTCCTCAATACCATCTCTTCCCTTGTGCTACCCTTCTGCAGCCTTAGAGTACCAGCGACCAGTACCACTTCTTGCGACTTCACTAAGCTGCTATCTTTACTAGAACCCAATCGCTGTCACGTGTCTCTGAAGTGGGCAAGTTGCTATCGCCCGTCTTTCCCTACAGTTAGTGAGCCCATTATAGCCATTCCTTCTTTCTAGCCAGTCTGTTGGCAGGTGGAAGGTGGGGAGAATGAAATCCCTCTAAAAGCCACCTGCCACGCTTGACAGGTGGATGCTGACGCCGGACAGTTTTCGACTTCTAGCACTGCTAATGCTTTCGCATTAAAGCTAAAACACCGTTGAAACATTAGGTACATGAAAAGCGTAGCAGACCAAGCAAATCTTTTTTCAATGTGAAACATGCCTCATTGAGCGAAAATACGTTTTCGTGTGTGCGTGCGTGTGTGTGCGTGGCGACATTTGATGGTACCAAAAAAGATGGCCGATTGGTAGGCTCTATGCTGCCCAGAGAAGTTGCCTGGCTGCCTGTCAGCCACAAGATTCAGGCGAGGATGCATGATTTGTAGAACGGCCCGTCACGGGCCGGCCAGAAGGGGCCGTCTCCACAACGTATCGACTATATCAGGATTTGCATGGTACATGATAAGCACACGTGCATTGGGCCCTGCGCCGAAAGTGTCTGCTGCTGCGCCCAATCGGCTTTTTGCCTGCGCCAGGACCTGCGCCAGGACCTGCGCCGAAAGGTGAAATGGCTGTTCCACCACTGGGGACAGAATACAAGCAAGGAAAGCCGTAGCGTCATTTCGAGGAAGCCTTGGGAAAGCAGAGAGCACGGCCGCCATGGTTCTCCACAATCTTCACTGTACGTCACTTCCGGCGGGCGATAATGGCGGCTTTTTTCAGTTTCGGTATGAAAAACATCAATTTTCGCGAACTCTTTGTGACGCGTTGCCCCGTACGTATTTCAAGCGTAAGATTTTGCATAGAGGCTGCTGCATGTCTATCTGAAACTGGGCTGTTTACGCCATCGAAAATTTCCTGGCGGTTCGCTTTTAATCTCGTTACCCTTGTCGCGCGCAGAAAATTCTCTCGCCTCTGCCTTTTCCGAAAGATCTATTACCACAATCGCGCTGGATACAGCCTGCTTCTTTTATATCTTCACGCCCTGATCTACATTGCAAGCTTTACGTTTCTGGAGGAAACACAGTAACAGATTCCCATTCATTTCTATACTCAAAGCTTGCGCTGACTAGAATCACCTTACTTTGTTATAGCGCAAGCTTGACACGGACAACAGAAGGCACATCTGACACACACAGCGCTCACAGCGCTGTGTGTGTCAGATGTGCCTTCCGTTGTCCGTGTCAAGCTTGCGCTATTAGCGGCGAGAATTTGGAGTGGCGCCCTCTCGCGATTGACGTCACGACCATGGCGCCGCTCGCTGCGGCTCGCTCGGCTGCCGCGCGCGCTCGTTCCCTTCGTGTATGCCTGGGGTATGGGTGGCTCGAGCCGTACTTATTGAAGGGTATGTCGGCTTCTTTCTGCTGCCATGCCTGAACCACAGTTCCTTCTCCTAAAGCGCGAGAGACGATAAAATTTGCGGCTTGGATATCACAAGTTATGTAGCGGTAAAGGAGTCTACTGGTTTTACAATGCATATGTGCGCCGTGTCTGTCCATAGATTTTGCGTAAAAAGAAGTTATGCAAATTCAACACGCGAAGTTGTGTATGATGCTTCGCTAAACACTTAACATTCCGTAAGTATTAAGCTATGAGAAACATTGCATTTTACATGGAAGAAAAATCTTGGCAATTGGCGTGAGCATGTTATTTGTGTTAGAAGGACACTGCCCAGCGAAACTGTCATCATGATGCTTATTACTTTGGTGAGTTCTAGTCAAATATGGCCATTAAGTAAAGCGTAAAACAAAAAGTAAGGCGCGCATTTCGTATGAAAAAGTTTGCTGATATTTTCATCCCTCTCTGAAACAGGCCTCCAAAAAACAAATTGCTCATGGCTGCTACTGGGAACACTATGGCGTTTCATGTAGAGTATTTACATAGTTGATTCCCAAATACCATACAAGCAATCACCTGAGAGAAAAGTTTCGTGGTTAAGATCGAGAGCCAATCAATTGCAAGCGATGAAATGTTTCATGGTGGCCCTCAGTAGCCTTCATCGACAATATATGACACACCCCTCACGCAACGGTAGGAATAGACTGTCGGTATGGCGAAGCACACGTTTTTCGCGAAACCCATCAGTTCACTGTAACTTCGAATTGAAACCATAAAGCATTTTTTACAGCGCCAGTTGGAATGCCTAAGGTATTCTCGAGATACTACAGCGTAGCTTAGGGTGCCTAAAAAAGAAAAATTCAAGCACCTTCTGCCTCACCATGTCTCGATGCAGCGTTGTTTAGTTATACAAACGGAGAACTATTTGCTTCGCCATACTTAAAAGAGAACCTCGAAAACCTTCATAAAGAAAACACCACAAGCCTTACATATTTCACTTGATTTTTACCCTCCACCGAGAAATTATGATATCTTCAATATGTCCCTTACTACTAATGATTGACGCTTCGACTTCTTTCTGGCTGTAGCCATACGGTCGAAAAGGCATATTTCACAAAAACATTTGGGCCGAGCATCCTGTGTCAGTTCGCCAAACATGTATATTTGCCGTCATGTATATTTCTCAAGCACCAAGCACTAGTAAATTTCTGAAGTGAGTTGAACGCGTAGCACGGCAAAGGGAATATATATTGGTCCATTCCTTTTCGTATTCTGGAAATAGCCGTCAGCCTTCATTAGCTTTACTTCGAATTACCGCCACTTAACATGCAGAACCGCCTAATTTTTAGAAGCAGGTAAAGAAGCAAGTGGTGTTTGTAGAGTTTAATCTGCAATGTTAATGAAATCCTCGTGTTACTGCCTAGCGTTTCTGTGAAGAAATGCGCAATTCGATATTGTGACATACTTGTGGCATCGTGGCATGCATGGTATCATAACTGGATTATTATTAAATGCTGTGTTTGCGATTTTCGATCCGCTCATGAAAAACCCGCAATGGGCTGGTCTGCGCTCCTTCGGCTGGCACTGTAGCATTGCCTTTGAGAGCTACATTGTCGTCTAAGAAATAAGCTCTGAATGAATTTTCGCGAATGAAGACGTCGTAAAAATATATTTGCTATTACCGCCATAAGTTCACAAGCAGAGAAAACGAGTGCGAACAAACGAAAACACGGCAGAAAGCGCCCGAACTGTAGCAGACGACAGGCGCGAGTCCGTGCCCTGACGTCACGCGAGCAGCGCTCGCAGCGCCCCTGTAGTTCGTTCTCGGGGCTAATAACAAAATAAGATATGCCGTACCAACAAGCCCCTATTGCTATCCTCATGGAATCACCTGCGTCCCTCAAGCCCCAGTATTGCTAACCCAGAAAGATTCTGTAAAGAACTTAACAGGTCCTTTTGATGTCTTTTTCTTTTTACATTTGCTTTCTCTTCTATTTCCATTTTTTTCCACCTGTATGCATGCACAGCGCAATGACCTATGTGGCACCATCTTTGTCATTTCATGTACCTCATGAGAACATGCTATTATCTTTCATTGAATTTTTATTGCGATAGCAATTATATGGACACTCCAGGTGCATTTCTGCCATCGCCGTCGCCGTTGTCGTGATGTTCCGTATAAAGTCCAAGGGCGATAAAATCGTTGCCGCGCGCCGTATGCTGTATGTGCGAGCGAAAGCGTGTGAGGGTGAACCGGCGATCGTGGCTCAATCTCGCGCAGGCAACAGACGAAAGCGTGGAGGAAGCGCGCCGCCTTCCGTCGCGGGCAAGGCTTCGGGGGAGGGGAGGGTGGGGCGTTCCCCATGGCGGGCGACGCGGGTGACCGCGCGAGCCCGACCGGGCCGCTGTATCTCGAAACTGCGACAGGTGCAGCGTCTGCGCTGCGCTGTGTTTCCGCGACTTCGTTCACGTTTACGCGAGCGGCTGCACGAAGGTCGATTCGCTCGCTGCTGCTGCTGCGTTTCCTGAATGCAGCGTTTTAACAGCAAGTTCCCGCGGTCATCGATTGAGATGTGTTCACGTTTGCTTGTGCGTGCGTGACACCTTGCTTGTTTAGTTAGTATGCCTATGTGTACAAGTTTATACGGCCGATAAAACCACCATCCTTTCTTCGTATAGCTAGTTGTCCACTGATTTGCTATCGCAATCCATGCATCGCCTTTCGGGCGAAACTGCGACTTCCTTCTTTTCTTGCTTTTTCTTATTTTCTGTTTTATCTAAAGTGTTCCTTATCAAGTTTGTAAGTGTCCTTTCTGTGTCCCTCCTCTCTACAATGCTATAAAGCCTTGAGGTTACAATATATAAATAAATACGTGCCTATAATATTACTCTATTAGAGTTTTGAAACTGTAGGGCCTTGTGTCGGATTATTAGTTCCGAAGCACGTATTTTATCTTTACACGGAGACTCAAACAATTTTTCTGCACGGCTGTAGTATCACAGAACTCGTGTCGATTTCAGTATTAGCGGAAGTAACCGTTGGCGAAACTAATTTGGTGATGTGAATGCGTATCATTCAATCAACCGAGCAAAAAAGGGCATTCATTTTTCTCAGTCTTTTTCCACACATTAGTTATGACTGCAAGTGGATAAAAGTTATATGAGTTGGCTTTGCCTTCGCTTGTTGAGCGTGGTGCTTGCGTTGCTGGTGCAATCTATTGGCTCGTAGGCAATCGTACAGATCGCACTATTACGAATTCGCAGGGCTTTCCCAAACGTTAAACACTACATGCTAGGCACAAAAAGTGTTAAAGCATGTCAGCATACCATTTTATTCAGTTATTCTTTGTTTATTTGTTGACCAGTGCCGAGCTACCACGCTTCGAGCACAATTTGGTATACTTGAAGTTCACTAAGTCACGATCGCTTTTGCGAACTTTAGCACACTCGCAGTCACACCACTGGAGGCTCGCAAACATGGTTTACAGCTTACCACAGGGTACCCAAGAACGAGAAGTGCAGCGCATGCACTTACGGGATTTTAATGGCCTAGCCTATTAACTCCATCCTCGCCGAAGACCTCGCCAACCTTCAGTAGGAACAAGTCACAATTCGGTAGGGTCATCAGAATTTGGCGATGAAAATATACGGTGGCAGCAGGAATGGCTATCATCATATCGAATGTTGGGATATACTTAAAGCCCTTCCGTGAGGTGTACTAAACATAGCATGATCATCTACAACGTTAGAAAAATTTCCGTCTCCGCGCCGAGATTGAACAGTTTCACTGGTAATGTAAGAGTTGGAAGTACTCAGGAGATACCATGACATCTTGCACTCGTGACGATGTCTTGAATAATTCGCTTAACCGTTAAGAGCGGATGATAGATGATTAGATATCTTACTCACAAGGTCGTCAGGGCGTTTAATCAATTTGGTACGGGTTGTCCAAATCGTATTCACAGTCGCCGCAGTATCCATTCAGAACTGGCTGCCAACAGTATACCACGCCTTTAGAAGAGACGAAACACATTAATACAGGTAAACATTGAAGACAAGCACGTTGGCAACTATGTAATGTCCCTAATAAGCAGCAACGTTGGAAAGCAACGTCCAACGTCCAAGCAACGTTGGAAAGCTTCGCCAATAGGGAACAAGCGAGAAGCGACTGTTTTCGACTTCAATATCTGTTTTATTGTGATAGCAATTATACGGACACTGCAGGCGCATTTTTGGCCGTCGCTGTGAGGTTCCGTATGAGTGAAAGCATTTGAGGGTGAGCCGGCGAACGCAGTTCAATCTAGCGTGCGCGAGCGAGGAATGCGGTCTGGATGCATGCCCTCTACTGTGGCGTGGGAGACAGTATAGAGAGGGTGTTGGATAGGGAGTGAGGCGAGGGCAGGAGGGGCGTTCTCTCCGGTGGCTGCCACTGTACCTCGACGTTCTCCTCGCCCGCCGCCTCGTGCAGAGTGGAGGTAACCGCGGCGTCTACTACAGCGTGGCCACGCCAGAGCCCCGCAAATTGCAGACGCCGTAGTAGACGCCTTTGGTGGACGCCGTAGGGAGGCGTTGCCGGCGCTCGTGCGTCTTGAAAGCGGTCTGCGACGTGGCTAAAGTGCCCGCTGCACGTGTTCCAAGCCCACCAGACGGGGCGCCCTTCAGAGAACTGCGGATGACCGGCAGCCACGTGGCGCGCGGTCAGCTCAGGAATGGGGTACTCCGCCGCGCCAACCGGGACGGAGCACAGTTCTACGAAGCCCTCTGACGTCGACACCGAGAGCTATGCGGCACCGAGAGTTCTACGAAGCTCTGACGTCGGCTCCGGACACTCGAACGGTGTGTGCCTTTGTGTGTGTGGGCCGTCCTGCGGGGGGTGGCGGCTAGTTTACAATGACTGGACGAACGTTTCCGTCCACTGGGACTCCGTCCACGGGAAATCCGTCCACGGGGCCCTCGAACGGTGACGTCGAACGATGACGTCGAACTATGATGTCAAGCGGAGAGGATATAAGCAGCGTTTGCCGGCTGCTAGTGTGTCCTCGTCGTCGGGAGCTGAGTGCTCGTTGTCATACTCGCAATGTAGTAGTGAGCTGTGTGCTCGTAAACTGTTTGCTGTATGTTAGTTTTGCGGGCTCCATATGGGAGTCGTGCTAGACTGCCAATGTATCTTGCTTAAAATGTAAAATATGGAAATAAATCCTGTTCACCGAGTTCCTCTCAACGACCTTCAACTCCTTCAAATGGTGGCAGCGGCGAGATAGTCCGACGACTCCTACATCTGGTTGACAGCGGTGGGACCGTCCGACGAATCTAATAATGGGTGGAAAGGACGCGCACCGGCGAAAGACCTGCTCCTATACCCCTCTCCTCCGTGCTCCCTCTACGCGCACTCTGATTGGTCCGCTCTTTCCGCCCCCCCTCCCTGGCGCACCCTCTGATTGGTATGCTCCCATCTGGGCAGGACCTCGCTCCTACCCTTGGCGCACCCTCTGGCGTTGAGCTCCGGAACCTGCCCTCTGCCTGACACCGGACAGTGGACGACGAAGGCTCGTACTAGAACAGTTCCGCTGTTAAAACCACCCTAAATGAATGCTCCATTTATTTGTACGGCACACACCAGAGCCGTGACCGACACTATACAAAATGCCGGCTCGGGAACGGGAGGTGATGGTTTCACAATTATGATCGCACAAGTGTGAATGAGGATCCACTCGGTTAAAGTGCATCGAGGTTATTGATGTTGTGAATCGATATCCGTGCGGTTGAGTTGAGTCATGTGAAATTCACACCGGTGGGAATGCTGCACAGGAAAAGCATTTGCATATCGCGGACAGGGGACGGGTGAGTGCGAGAGTAACTCAGATTTGTAGATATGCTGACGAGCTATATAGTCTGGGTGTCGCGGAGGGATTTGAGGAGGTAGGGAAGGAAGGATGCTAACTCATCACATTCCCACAAACCCAAGCAGGTCCTCACAAACGTTCCAGCAGAGCTTTTACGTCAGAAATTTATGGCATTCGACAGAAAACTATCATCTTGCCCCAAATGCGCGACTTGGCTCTGCTTCGATGGAAGCTAAACCGCAGGCCGTCGAAACGGCTTAGGCTAATAAAGGTAGACAGACAGACAGGCAACGAACTTTTGTTTAATCCTGAGGAGTCAGGACCTCCTAAAGGGAGGCCTTTGTAGCCGCTGGCCGCACCCACGTAGAGGACAGAACGCCGTGGTGCTCCGCCCTTTCCTCGGCCCTCTGCCTGGGTTTTATTTTGGAGTACCGTGCTTCTGATGGCCTCCTCCCATTCGGCTTCGCTGGAGAGGAAGTCATTAGGCAACGCGGGACATCGCCAGAGCATGTGAGCCATAGAGCAAAATGTTTCACTACAGTTGGGACAACTCGGGTCCACATCCGAGTACATCCTACTTGAGGAATCCCCGCGACGGGGAAGATCC
The DNA here is from genome assembly GCF_038994185.2 of Dermacentor albipictus. Taxonomy (NCBI): domain Eukaryota; kingdom Metazoa; phylum Arthropoda; class Arachnida; order Ixodida; family Ixodidae; genus Dermacentor; species Dermacentor albipictus. The sequence goes on from NC_091827.1 coordinate 77,755,154, forward strand.
CGTCTGCGACATTCTAAGAGTAGCTGACTGACGTCTGCTGAGCTCCGGGTGAGGCAGAGGCAAATTCTCCGACCAAGTTGGTAATGTTTAGTAATTTCATTAAATGTTGAGGAGTGGATCGTTCTGCTGAGTCACTTCCTGCCCTTCCGGAGTCTCCAGGCTGTCGCGGCGCGAGTTCTCGCGCATGGTCGTGGGCTAGTTCGTTTAGGTTTGGGAAGCCCTCGAAGAAGGTTCGTCCCCATGTGTGCAGGGAGCCACGTGATATAATGAGAACCGGAGTTAGCCGTTTTCTCTAGAATAGAGGCCGATTCTCGTGCGAGGTTACCCGATTCGAAAGCTCTGAATGCGTCTCTCGAGTCGGTGAATATAGGAACCCTCTGGGTCACACAAGGCCAGCGCAACCGCAATTTGCTCTGCTATACTCGCGGTGGCGGCTCTGACCGAGGCCGAGGAGCGAAGCACCCCCCGTCCGTCTACAACCGACAACGCGAGCACCCCCCTGTTCCCGTACTGCGCCGCATCGACAAAGACCGCGGAGCCTCGATCATCTCTTTCTTCAAGATGGCTCGTGCACGGGCTTTACGTCTGCCCTCGTTATGCTGTGGATGTACGTTGCGTGGGGAGGGCCTCACCAGGTATGTCACCCTCGTTTCTCGTCTCAATGTTATGCGCCGGTCCTCTATTATCCTAGGAGCCATGCCAACCTCTAGCCTAACGACGATACGACGATAGGCCTAACCACCTGGGCAATGACCGGTGCCTCTATGATCTCGTCTTTGTGCATCTCTAGTTGATCTAGCCTGTCGGAACTCGTTGCAATAGGCAAGTCTAGCACTTTCTTGATCCTCTTACGCATGAGGGTATTCATTTGGTCTTTTCCGTTTTAGTCCATACTAGAGCTGACGCCACATAGTTACTATGGCTCATGAGAAACGCGTTGTACATCCGAAGGAGGGTTGTCTTCACCTAACCCCTTCTTTCGGTTGGACACCCTAAAAATTAACCGCGATCTTAACTGAGCCGGCTCTAGGAATTTTCTGCCCATTATTCGCGTAACCAGCTGGTTGAGGGGTGTCAGACCCCGAACCCCTTGCCTTTTGCGGGTCTGTAAAGTAACAGCCCCGATTTACTCGTAGACAGGTTGAGACCCGAGTCCGCGAGGTAAGCCTCCGTCTCGCATAAGGCCGCTTGTAGAGCTTGCTCCATTTCAGCTAGGAAGCGCCCTGGGCACCAGATCGTGATGTCATCTGCTTAAAGTGCGTGACCTATGCTCCGGAGGCCGCCCAGTCTGTCTTATAGGCCCTTTATGACTATATTGAAGAGCAGTGGCGACATGACTGATCCCTTAGGGGTACCCCGAGCTCTGTAAGGATTGGGAGGTCAATCCCACCGCTCGTAACCAGTTGTCAAGATTGAAGTCGGGCATGAATTAGATGGCAGCTGGCCCATGCCGTCGTCCAACTTATCCACGCTGAGGCCGTTGTTGAAGGGAGGGACTGCTTCTCATCGAGAACGAGTAATATGGGTTTATTTACAGTATCTACATAAGGACGCTGCAGTTCATCAGTCTAGCATGACTGCGAGAGAAAGTACACTGAGCAGCCGCACAGCAGCTGTTTATAAACACTCTGTCCTCCCTAGATCCCTACGTGAGGGAAAACGTTCGACCAGTCATCGTAGCCGAGCCCCCTTTTAGCGGCAGGGCTTACACACTTCAGCACCGGTTTCACGGTCCCCACCGAGGCCAGACGGTCTTCGCAGAACTCGGGGCTTACGTGTGGAAAGGTGCGTGGGACGGCGCCGCCAAATACGTCCCCTCGGGAACTCCCCCGCTCACGGCAAACCAGGTCGGCGGTGGTGTGTTCAGTAACAAAGCCTGGTTCGTCGAACTCATCTCGGCAATCCCGCGACGAAGAGTCGCGGACGTGGCGTATTGTCCTCCGCACACAGTGGACTTAGTGGCGCCGTTTGGCGAGAGGATGACGGTGGCTTTCCAGGAAATGTCGACGCCGCTGTCGCACCTGGCTGGCAAAACTTTGCATGTTGGCACCTCAGCAGGCCGTTGTTAACAGCCCCCAATCCGTACACGCTCGACCGAATCTGCCCCACCTGAATAGTCGCAGTACTATTCATGAGAAAGGACCTGACAAAGGCCTGGAATTTGACTACCAGGCCTACCCCGGCCGTGGCCTGCACAATGTATCTATGTAACACTGTGTCAAACGCCTTAGTGAGATCTAGGGCGAGAATCCCTCTCACGTACCAGGTGTGGCTATCAAAGATTTGCTTCCTTAGCATTAGCATAACCTTATACTAGGAGAATGCCAGCAAACTTGAGAGTAGAATGTTACGTTACCTACGTTCCTTACACAAGCCAAATCAGGCGTAGTGTCTCTCGCAACAGACGTGCCCAGCCTAGTGGGGAACCCTGGGTCCGTGATTACCGAAAACGCCAGATCATCCAGGATTCTCGCCAGGTTCTCTCCTTTTACAGTCCGTCTGGCGTAGTCCCATGCATTATGAGGGGCGTTAAAGTCCCCGGCAACTATCAGAGGAGAGTGCTTGGCTATTGACGTCGCCTTCCTAAGCAGGGAGTTAAACGCCTGTCTCTGGTCCGACGGCGGGCAAGACATTAAGCACAAAGACGCTCTGCTTGAGACGCCCGTGCGGTACAACCTCCACGAAGAGGGCCTCCATCTTACCCAATCCAGATTGGATTGGATGTTCAATAAAGGCTAGATTTTTTTTTATCTTCATGGCTAGTCCTCTGTCTCCCTCGTTCCTGGCCGACAGTGTTGAAGCCAGAGAGGGTGGAGTCGTCACATAGTGTCTCCTGTAATAACAAAATCTGCGGTTTTTCCACTTCATTCTCCAAAAATTGCCATAGCGGAGCTTTGCGCCTTTGAAAACTAGCGCATTTCCACTGCCATATAACCAGCTCTTTGTGATCGCCCGCCATGATGCTACATTAACATGCCTTGCTCCACACCCGGAGCAACCTCGGAGTGATTCACTGCCTTGCTTTGCGTTCGGGCCCTGGCTTTGGCGTTAATCGCCGCCTTTTTTTCTAGTACCGCCGCTCTTTGGACCAAAAGCTTTACGCTTTCCTGATTTTCTCTGCTTATCCTAAGTAGTTCCTCCAACATTTTTCTTTGCTGGACCTCTCCCTCAGACGTTTCTGAGTCGCTCTCGTCGTTAGGAAGGGGGCGGCTTTGCTTGGCGGCTTTGTGTCAGCGTACCTCCTCTCTAAGCTCCTTAACTTCCTTAAGGAATGCATCCACGTGCGACCTACTACCATGCTCTGGCGAAGCCGACCGCGTTACCTCCGTGGGTCTCTGTAGCTCCTTCTTCGTCTTCCCTTTGACACGATCCGCCCAGGTAAGCTCCTCCTGGATCCTCACGCTGGACACCGAGCGCCCTCTTGATCTGGAGCGCTGCCTGACTGCACCGCGCTTCCGCGCAGCTGGCGTGCGAGAGGAGGAGGAGGAACTTCATGATTGCAGAAACCGTTGCGCGGTGTATTCGTTGGTGGTTCCCTCTGACAGGGTTCCACTGGCGATCGCGGCTCGCCGGCCCTGGTCGAGGGTCGCCAGTTGGCTTCCCAGGTCCAGTTCGGAGAGTCTCGCCTCCCATGACCACGTAGTGAGTGTGTGTGTTGTGACTCGTGGCGAAATTGCGTCGCCCGGATGGTCGGTACATTCGTGTGTTATGTGTGCGAGTGTCGCTGTGTGGTTGCTACACCAGGCACATGTCCGGGACGTATAACTGGCTGGGGAGATTGCGTGTAGACGAGACAAGTGTGGGTATGTGTTAGTTTGCAGGCGGCGCCAGTCGCTTGCCTGGAGAGCTTTGTGTGAGGGAGCGTATTGCGTTTTTCCGAGATGGTCCTGTAGTATTCGTTGACCTGTAGTTAATAACTGGTGGGTCGCTCGTCGGTCTGTCGGGGGCTGAAGAACAAAGCGGTCTGCCGCTCGGCTAGTGACACCTCGAGCTGCGCCGTCCACCTCTTCGTTGCCCTGCAGGCCTTCGTGCCCGGGGCACCAGACGATACCGTGGGTCCATTCTAGTGAGCCACCCAGGATTTGAATGGCTTGTATAGGGAGTGTTCCATTCATGTATAAACGACACGCCGCTTGTGAGTCCGTAAGGACGCAGGCGGAGCTTCCCTTGCTCTCGGCGTCGCGAAGCGCGAGAGCGATCGCTGCTGCTTCTGCTGCTGCGCTGCATGTGGCGCGGATGGAGGCAGAGGCTACCAGGTTCTCCTGATTGACAACGGCGAGTTTGTATTTGGGCCCGCAACGTGGCGACGAGGGATACGGGCTAGCGTCCGTGTTCTTCCGCATCCGTGTTCTGGGTCTCTGAAACAGCGTTTGTGCAACATGCAGGCACGCGCTGCTCTTCTCTCTTGATTGTGGGTGAGGTGCATGTTCTTGGGGATAGGGTCTACTACCCGGTACCCGGTACACAGCAGAGTTCTACGAAGCCCTCTGACGTCGGCTCCGGACCTTTACACCTGTGTGTGTGTGCAACACGAGTATGTGAGCCCGCGCCCTCCAAAAGGGCGGGTCATCTTCGGTGACGTCGAACGGTGACGTCGAACGATGACTGGACGAACGTTTCCGTTCGCTTGGAATCAAGTGGGGACCAAGTGCTTATAAGCAGCGGTTGCCGGCTGCTAGGGTGTGCTCGTCGTCGGGAGCTGAGTGCTCTTTGTCATGCTAGAAATGCACTAGTGAGCTGTGTGCTCGTAAGCTGTTTGCTGTATGTTAGTCTTGCGGGCTCCATATGGGAGTCGCGCTAGACGGCCAATGTATCTTGTTTTAAATGTAAATCCTGCAAATAATTCCTGCTCGCCTACATCCTGACGATGGCATCAAGTGTCTCCCTTCAACAACGACCACTCCAATCCTACAGCGCCAATGTCCCGTCGAGCAACAGGCGCGCGGCGAGGCGGCTGCTGCTTGGCCTTTGGTTACATGCTCTTGTACGCAAAGTGTCCATATATCTTGGGCACCGCGGCGGAAGCTCGACGTCCGCAGCGGTCCCTGTATCGAAGAGTGGCGTCGTTCTAAGAACACAAACGACCGCCGGCAGCTAAAGAAAACAACCTGAGCGAGCGTCATGCATGTGGCTCCCGCTTTCCAGCGTGGTTGCGTTCAGTGCATACAAGGCTGATTGTGTCAGTCAACTTCGATCCTCGGCGTTAGTGGCTTCATTGTGCTGGCCCTTTGCTTGCGCTTCTCGCTCTCGCAGCTTGGAATATGCGCCACGTCTGCGCTGCCGCTTTCGTGCGAGCTCCGGCGGCCGCTCGCGCCGAGCGGAATGCATGGGTGGAAAGGACGCGCATCGGCGAAATACCTGCTCCTATACCCCTCTCCTCCGTGCTCCCCCTACGCGCGCTTTGATTGGTCCGCTCTTTCCGCCCCCCTCCCTGGCGCGCCCTCTGATTGGTATGCTCCCAACTGGGCAGGATCCCGCTCCTACCCTTGGCGCGCCCTCTGGCGTTGAGCTCCGGAACCTGCCCTCTGCCAGACACCGGACAGTGGACGGCTAAGGCTCGTACTAGAACAGTTGCGCTCTTAAAACCACACTAAATGAATGCTCCATTTATTTGTACGGCACACACCAGAACCGTGACCGACAATATACAAAATGCCAGCTCGGGAATGGGAGGTGAAGGTTTCACAATTATGATTGCATATGTGTGAATGAGGATCCACTCGGTCAGACAAAGCGTATCGAGGCTATTGATGTCGTGAAACGATATACGTGCAGTTGAGTTGAGTAATGTGAAATTCACACCGGTGGGAATGCTGCACAGGAAAGCATTTGGGACGTCGCGGATAAGGGACGGGTGAGTGCGAGAGTAACTCAGATTTGTAGATATGCTGACGTATAGTCTGGGTGTCGCGGAGGGATTTCAGGAGGTAGGGGAGGAAGGATGCTAACTCATCACATTCTCACAAACCCAAGTAGGTCCTCACAAACGTTCCAGCAGAGCTTTCACGTCAGAAACCTATGGCATTCGACAGAAAACTATCATCTTGCCCCAAATGCAATGCAATACAGAATACAAATGCAATACAGAAGAGCTAAGGGCCCCGGGTGCCAGACGACCTAGCTACGCCACTGGCGGGAAACCACGTGATATAATGAGAACCGGGGCAAGCCCTTTTCTCTAGAATAGAGGCCGCTTCTCGTACGAGGTTACCCGATTCGAAAGCTCTGAATGCGTCTCTCGAGTCGGTGTAAATGTAGGAACCCTCTGGGTCACACAAGGCCAGCGCAACCACAATTTGCTCTGCTATACTCGCGGTGGCCGCTCTGACCGAGGCCGAGGACCGAAGCACCCCCCGCCCGTCTACAACCGACAGCGCGAACACTCTCCTGTTCCCGTACTGCACCGCATCGACAATGACCGCGGAGTTCTCAGTCATCTCTAACTTTCTTCAAGATGGCTCGTGCACGGGCTTTACGTCTGCCCTCGTTATGCTGTGGATGTACGTTTCGCGGGAAGGGCCTCACCAGGTAGGTCGCCCTCGTTTCTCGTGTCAATGTTATGCGCCGGTCCTCCATTATCCTAGGAGCCATGCCAACCTCGTCGATAGCCTAACGACGATACGATGATAGCCTAACCACCTGGGCAAACCGGTGCCTCTATGCACAAAGACAAGACAAGTGCATCCCTAGTTGATCTAGCCTGTCGGAACTCGTGCATGCCAAGCACTTTCTTGATGCTCTTATTTGGTCTTTTCCGTTTTTGTCCATACTAGATCTGACGCCACATAGTTAATATGGCTCATGAGAAACGCGTTGTTCATCCGAAGGATGTTGTCTTCACCTAACCCCTTCTTTCAGTTAGACACCCTAAAAATTAACCGCGACATATTCTCCGTCTTGGCTGTAACGTGCGTAGTTCTGGCATTAGAGCCCCTCGCGTTTATGAGCTGACCTAGGATCTTAACTGAGTCGACTCTAGGAATTTCCTGCCCATTATTCACGTATAATACCACGCGTAGGTTAAGGGGTGTCAGACTCCGAACCCCTTGCCTTTTGCGCGTCTGTAAAGTAACAGCTCCGATTTACTCGTAGACAGCTTGAGACCCGAGTCCGCGAGGTAAGCCTCCGTCTCGTCCAAGGCCGCTTGTAGAGCTTGCTCCATTTCAGCTAGGGAGCACCCTGGGCACCAGATCGTGATGTCACCTGCGTAAAGTGCATGATCTATGCTCTGGAGGCCGCCCAGTCTGTCTGACAGGCCCTTCATGACTATATTGAAGAGCAGTGGCGAGATGACGGATCCCTTAGGGGTACTCCGAGCCCTGTAAGGATTGGGAAGTCAATCCCAAGGCTCGTAACCAGTTGTCAAGATTGGCCGATTGCAATCTGAGGACATTGTTGAAGCAAAGGACTGCTTCTCATCGTGGACGAGGAATATGGGTTTATTTACAGTATCTACATAAGGACGTTGCAGTTCATCAGTCTAGCATGACTGCGAGTGAAAGTACACTGAGCAACCGCACAGCAGCTGTTTATAAACACTCTGTCCTCTCTAGATCCCTAGGTGAGGGAAAACCTCACCTAGGGATCCTTTTAGCGCCCTTTTAGCGGCAGGGCTTACAGACTTCCGCACCGGTTTCACGGTCCCCACCAAGGCCAAACCGTGTTCGTAGAACTGGGGGCTTACGTCTGGAAAGGTGCGTGGAACGGCGCCGCCAAATGCGTTCCCTCGGGAACTCCCCCGCTTACGGCAGACAACATCGGTGGTTCGTGAGAGTGGCTTGTTGGGCTAGTTGGTACATGGTTATGCTAGGAGAATGCCAGCAAACTTGAGAGTAGGAAAAATCAAGAGGCAGACATAGACAAAGAGACAGGAAGGTGGCTGGACTAACAACTGAACTTTATTCATGAAAACAACGTCCCCCAAGTCCGTACTGAACATGCGCAGGCACACCCAAACAAACACAAAAACACGGTCACCACCTTATCTATACACGTCGACAGCTATCAAGAAATAAAAGCTCTTTCTTGGTTAGGAACACAGATGGCGCGCTTACACACTTCTCGGGGCCAAGTTTATAGATGCGATAGGCTTCAATCAGTTCTCTTTCCTGCTGAGTCTTAGCCTTCGCCAAGATTGAAGCGTCATTGAAGATAGGATTACAACCGCACTCCTTACAATGCAGCGGAAGATTACCTCCTGTGCCTGTGGGTATTAGATTTGCATGCTCACGCATGCGATCATTGACGCAGCGGCCGGTTTGGCCTATATACTCTTTACCACATGTCAAAGGGATACTGTACACTACAGATGTGGCGCACGTGCGGTGCTTCACGACATGCTTGGTATTGCACGTACTCTTTCGCGAACTGTGCTGTGAAACCCTGCTGCAAAGTTTAGCAAGCTTGCAAGGCGCAGAACAAACCAACCTGAGGTCGTTTCTTGCCGCAACCTTTTTCAATCTATGAGAAATGCCATGTACATACGGCACGACCACCAAGTTCTTTTTTATTTTGTCTCGAACATCGCAATCTTCCCTGTTTTTCTTTTTCAAACGCTTGTACACAGATTCAGCCACTGCAGTGATCAGAGTCTTTGGATAGCCTGCCGCTAACAGTCTCCTTTCTTGTTGGGCGGCACTGTCTTGCATTAGATGCGTACAACTCTTTTCCACCGCATTCGACAAGCACAAAGAGGCTATGCCACGCTTGACCAGTTTCGAGTGAGCGGATTGGTACGGTAGCAACGTCTTTTTAGTTCTTGGACTATAAGCCCAACAAATGTGACCTTGGGTGTGAAAGGTTAGAGTCAAATCTAAAAATTTGATGGAATTTTCTTGTGGTGCCTCGTGGGTGAAACTAAGATGCTGAGAGCAATGCTGAAAAACTGATAAAATACTGCAAATGATATCAGGGAGACAATCACTTCGTCTAATATTTAAAAGAACCAGGAAATCGTCAACATACCTGAACACCCGGGCAACACGGTAATCGTTAATGGCGTCTGACAAAGACTTGTCGAATTTCGCTAAGAAAATACCGCACAGTACCGGCGCAACACTTGACCCTATACAGATACCATTCTTCTGTAAAAACATCTTGCCATCGAATTTAACAAAATATGCCGACAAGTAAAAAAGTAAGAGTTCCATAAAACTCTCAGTCGAGAGGCCACAACTACCTTGAAAAGAAGTCTCTCCTTGGCATTCGATAGCTTCCCGCACTGCCACAAAAAGTTCTTCATGCGGAATAGAATAATATAGTTCTTCAATGTCCACAGAAAAGGCCGTGTTCGCTGTTAGCACACCCGATCTCAAAGCGTCGATCACTACCCTTGAACTGTCAATGCCGAATGGGTCCTCAGTGGCAAGGGCATTCAAGGAACGTTGCAAGAACCTTCCAACAGGCTTCTGCCATGAGCAGAAGCCTGTTCACTTTCTTCACTTTTCACTTTCACTTTTTCTGGTTTTACGCACACAGGCTTGAAGTTTTTGCTCAAAGCTTCTTTGGCTTTCTTATTAAACGAAGTATCCGGGAGGACGACAAACCCACCTTCCCTATCGGACTGCAGAAGTCCAAGGTCATTGTGCACGCAGAAACGTACAACAGGCCGCATGAGCTTTTCGGTGGGACCACGGGACGGTCCTGAATACTGGAGTTGTTCAATACCCTCTGATAAGCACCTTTCCTTCTCCTCTGAAGGCGCTTTTCGTGATATCTCCCGGACAGTGGCTAGAAGCTGGTGACCACGCAAGCTCGGTGCCAAAGCGAACTTGGGTCCCTTGACCAGTAGGTCGTGCACTCCAGTTGGAACCGAAGCGTCGTCGAGGTAGATGACACATCCAGTACCCGGGTTCACCTTGCTCCGCTTCGGAACAAGACGAAGCACGTCACGCCAAAAGGCTTCAACCAATGAAAGAAATAACCCAGAAGGCCGAGGAATATGCTAATCAACTTACAACAGCCAACTGGGAACGCTTCTGCGAATCACTTAATGGAACCCTAGGGACGGCAAAAACGTGGAACATCCTCAGAGGAATGATTGATCCGCTCAAAACCAAACGCGAAGGACAAAAGAACTTGGAGAGATTGCTACACTCGTACCCAGGCACAAAAGAAGAACTCCTACAGGCAGTCCATAGAAAATGCTTCGGTAACAAAGTCCCGATACCTATGGGCCCATACCAAGCTTATTACATCGGACACCCAAACCCAGAAATGGATGAACTCTTCACGGTAGCAGGAGTTAAAGCAGCAATTGCCAGCACAAAACGGAACACAGCGGCAGGGGCGGACCAAATATCAAATGCCATGATTAGAAACATGAATGATGAAGCCATAACAGCCCTTACGAACTTTATAAATGATCATTGGGTCAAAGGAACGATACCACAGCTATGGAAACACGCTGTGATAATCATGATTCCAAAACCAGGTAATAAATTTACTTTAGACAACCTTAGGCCCATCTCTCTTACATCATGTCTAGGAAAGGTGTTCGAAAGGTTAGTAAACACTAGACTCCAACGTCATCTTGAAAAAAACAACTTAATGCCTGATACCATGTTTGGCTTCAGACCACATCTGTCAACACAGTACAGACTCCTACTTTTAAAGGAGGAAGTCTTAACGAACGTCCCCAAGGCCGGAGAACATAAAAGGGGCGTTCCACAACGTAAGTCACAAAGGGATACTGGATGGACTTGCAGAGACCAGCTGCGGTCAAAGGACGTACCAGTACATCCGAAGCTTCCTCAACGAGAGAACAGCAGTTATAAAAGTAGGAAACGATGAATCTGAAGTCATCCATCCTCCCAACAAAGGAACGCCACAGGGTGCGGTGATTTCGCCTACACTCTTCAACATAGCCATGATTGGACTAGCTAAAAAACTCCAAGAAATCCCCGACGTCCACCATTCCCTATACGCGGATGATATAACGATATGGATAACCAAGGGCAACTTGGGAGAGAAGGAGGAAAAGCTTCAACGGGCAGCCAGTATAATAGACAACTATACGCAACAAAGAGGACTCCAGTGCTCTGCGGAGAAGTGAGAACTCATTCGCCTCACAAAAACAAAAAAACAAAGAACTGACCCGAGACTCAAACTCGAGATCAGGCTGGACGGGAAAATTATTCCTGAGAGGTCAATAGTAAGAGTGTTGGGGATGTGGCTGCAATCTAATGCCAGATGTTTACACACTTTAAACACGATCATAAAAACAATGCAACAAATTAACCGGATGATAGCCCGTGTGGCTCATAATCGGACAGGAATGGGGGAACAAGACACCCTCAGACTGGTGAAAAGCCTGGTCATCAGCAGACTAATGTACTCCCTTCCTTACCATACCATGAACAGGGAGGAAGAAGAAAAGGCTGATACAATAATAAGGATGGCATATAAGACAGCCCTGCGGTTGCCACGCAACACTTCAAATGAGAAGTTTCTAGCCCTCGGCCTCCACAATACATTTCATGAGCTGGCTGAGGCCCAACTCATAGCGCAGAGGAGTCGATTGGCGCAAACGACAGTCGGCAGAGCTCTTCTTCTAAGAGTGGGCCTTGGAGGATGCATACAAATACACCAAAACGCCAAAGGTCTACCCTGCCAGATTAGAGCTTTGTATGGGGTATCACCAACACCACAAAACATGGATCCGACATTACACGCAGGAAGGAGAAAAGCTCGGGCAGAATACATAGACAAAACAACAAAATACTTGGACACTGCACGATTCACGGATGCTTCACCATATCGGGCCAACGCAAAGAACATGGTGGCAGTTGTCGTAAACCGTAAAGGGAAAATCACGGCCTGTGCTTCGGTTTCCCGAGCAACCATTTTAGAAGCCGAAGAGATAGCCATCGCCTTAGCTATACGAGAAGGCATAGAGCGCAATGCTCCACTAACAATAGTCACAGATTCTCAGGCCGCATGTAGAAACTATCAGAGGGGACAGCTCAGCGCGAGGGCACGCCGGATACTTACCTAAATCAACAGAGACCTTGACGTCAGGTATACCCAAACGATAACATGGGCCCCGGGACACGAGGGTGTTACTAGGAACCTCCATGCAGATGAGGTGGCTCGAGGTTACTAATTGCCGAGCTGCCCATGGCAACATGGTGGAGGACCCGACACCCATCGATCCAAGTAATAAAGCGATCTTGCAACACTACAGGTAAATCAAAAGGCTCTACCCAGCCCCGCATAGGAACCTTTCAGCCATGGACTCAGCGACGTTACGCAGGCTCCAAACAGACACATACATAAACCTACATAAACTGCACATATACTACCCAACAGCATACAAGGACATATGCCCGTGGTGTGGGAGCACATCAACGCTCTACCACATCACATGGGAGTGCACAGCTCACACAGAAGAACAAGAAGATAATAACACGAGAGCGAGGTGGGAGGCATTGCTATCCAGCTCTGCCCTTGGGGATCAGCTCAGGCTCGTCCGCAGGGCGGATAGGATGGCGAGGGCCAGCGGTGCCTTGGAATAGGGGCCCGACCACACGGCGTTACCCCGTTTTAGGGGCAACGAAGTTCTTCCTACGAATAAAGTTTTGTTCTTCTTCTTCTCTGCTTATCCTAAGTAGTTCCTCCAACATCTTTCTTTGCTGGGCCTCTCCCTCAGACGCTTCCGAGTCGCTTTCGTCGTTAGGAAGGGGGGCCTTACGCTTTGATTGGCGGCTTTGAGTCGGCGTATCTCCTCTCTAAGCTCCTTAACTTAACTTAACTTCCTTAAGGAATGCGTCCACGTGCGACCTACTACCATGCTCTGGCGAAGCCGACCGCGTTACCTCCGTGGGTCTCTGTAGCTCCTTCTTCGTCTTCCCTTTGACACGATCCGCCCAGGTAGGCTCCTCCTGGATCCTCACGCTGGACACCGAGCGCCCTCTTGATCTGGAGCGCTGCCCGATTGCACCGCGCTTCCGCGCAGCTGGCGTACGCGAGCGGCTCCTGCCGCCCGCCGTGATGACGTCGGTTCCCAGCTTCAGCTGCTCGGCGCGTCGACGACGCCGCTGCCGCCGTCTTCTTCTGACGATATATGGAACTTGAAATTTGTCCCTACACTCTTTGGCCGCTGTGGGGTGCGGGCCACCGCACAACGTGCATTGCGGATCGCACTGGTGATCTTCCGCCGGTGATCGTTTGCCGCAGGTGCGACACCACTTGCTTCCCGGGTTGGGACACACATCAGCCCGGTGTCCCAGTCCTCGGCAACCGTAGCAGACTTCCGTGTGGCGTCGGTAGAGCGTGCAGCGAATTATACTCGCGCCGCACGCCACGTAGTTGGGCACCCTCATTCCCTCGAAAAGTACCACCATCGCTGCAGTTTTCTTCATCCGCCAGGCCTCCAAAGCGCCCGGATTTTTGATTATTTATGATTCTCACACTGAGCTGAGCCTCGCTGACTTCCACGCCGACTCCTCTTACGACTCCTCTACACGTATTCTCGGGTGGGGCCAGGTACGCCGCCACCCGAAACGTACCTTCACCGAGCCCGATTTGCTGCACTCGGGCGTACGGGTCCGCGTTTTTCTCGTGAGGAGTACACAGCAAAAGTTCTGAACTCCATTGGGACACATTTCATTTCATTTTATTTCATTAAAGACCCCGTAGTAGGGGTATTACATACGGGGTGGGAATACAACATATACAAACAAGTGTTATAATGCATTCAATTCTGTACATAAAAAGTTGTTACATCTTGAACAAATTGTGAAGAGCAGGTGATGGCAGCGATTTGATGAGGAAGGCCACTCCGGTCTTTAGATTCTCGGTAGAAAAATGAGGCTGAAAATGTATTTGTGCGTGAATGTGGCTGTGCCACCTGCTGGGGATGGCCAATGCGTCGTGACTGGCGCGTTTGGGGAACAATGTATGGTGGTCGATTAAGCGTCGAATAGTAGAACCTGTGGAAGAGGGAAAAGGCGGCAATGCGGCGACGAAGGGACAGAAGTGGTAAGGAAGATTCTTTATTTAAAGATGATATGCTGACGTTGTAAGAGTATGTGGAATGAATATACCTGGTGGCGCGATTCTGAACTGCCTCGAGGGCATTGGCGAGATATGCTTGATGCGGATACCAGAGGGCAGATGCGTATTCGAGTTTCGTTTTTACCAATGATCTATAGGCTAACAGTTTTACATGCAATAGAGCGAGGCAAAGGTGACGTCTTAGAAATCCCAATGTCTTGTTAGCCGATGAAATAACATTAGTAACATGCGAGTTAAGTTTTAGTTCTTTTCTCCTTGAAGTCGACCAAAGTCTTTTCAGGGTGATTATCGGCGTTGATGAAGCAGGAGGCAGGTTGGAGGTAACAAAACGAAGATATATTGCAACGAAAATATTTACAGTCAAATACAGAGTTAGCAAAAATACACTGATGCAAAACACACAAGTAAACAGCGCCTTACTCTTCTACTTTCTCTTAAGTTAGAGCCTAGAACAACTGTCACTACATACGACCAACCGAGTCTCACTGTTCTACCACTAAGCGGTTACGGCCCAGACTAGCATTGCATCGTACAGAGTCTTACTGGTCTATCAGGTTTAGTGATTACAGCCTAGTCGACTGAGGAACAAGCACCTCGTCTCGATTGTTATAGTCGGAAGAGACACAGAAAAAGGGCGGTAGGGTCGTTAGCCCATCCCACGGAAGCAGTTGCCAATGAGAGTTGAAAGTCTGCTTAAGCAACAACCCAAGGGGATGGCCTTACTCTCAAAAGTAAATGCATTGGAAAACAACCCTGTTTTCATTCTTCCCACAACTTCGTTTCCCTCTCTTATTTCCACGTGGTCAGTGACGGCCTCGGCAAACACGCCAGGCACGCACGATTTATTGAGGTCATCTCGCACCTCAGCGGCGTTTCTAGCAGGCAGGGGGCTCGGGCGCTGGTGTCCCAACACCGCGTACCGCAGTCCCCCTCAAGGTTATTCCTCGTGGAAAAATAATGACCGCTGGCGGCATCCTGACTCGGTGTTCTTAAAACGACGTTCTCCGAACGCGGCCTCCGCATGCGCACCGCGCCCCTCTCTACGGCGCGCACTGCAAGTTGTAACTCGACACCAAGCGGGCTCTCCTCAGCACTCAAAACAAGATGCACGTGGTTGCCGCCCGGATGCGTAGGGGCGTGGACTCCCGCTCCGCGCGCGCAACACGTGGTCAACATTGCTAGGTGCCCCTAAACGTCGGCTGCGTCTCTAACCAGCAGGGGACTCGGGAGCCGGCGCCACAACGTCGCGTATACCACCGTCCCACTCGAGGTTTGTCCGCATGGCCCTATTATGAATCCGTTTTCCGCATCTGCACCGCCCCCCCCCTCCCCCCGGCGCGCGCCGCGGCTCGTCACCCGACACCACGTGGGCCGTCCGACCCCTCAAAAATTACCGACGATTACGTTACTTCCTAATGCGAAATTTGAGCGCAGCAAATGCGAGCCTTTGTTTGCGTTTGGCCTCGGCCTCGGCCGCGCGAACGGTAGAGTCTTCTCTGCGACGGCGATGAGCTTCTGCTTCAGCCTCGCTTACTGCTGGTTGCTCTCGACGGCGGCGATGAGCCTCCGCTTCGGCGGCGCGAACTGCAGCGTCTTCTCGGCGGCGGCGCTTAGCCTCTGCTTCGGCGACGCGTACTCCTGGATCATCTCGACGGCGGCGACGGTAAGCTTCTGCTTCGGCGGCACGCACCTCTGGATTCTGACGGCGACGGCGCTGGGCCTCTGCTCTGGCAGCTCGTTTAGCAGCAGCAGCAGACGGAGGACTTCCATCGGTCGTCTCGCTCATGGCTCAGAAAGAACTGGCAGATAATTTCGCAGTGGCGAACGGCAGCGGCAATTTCGGCTCGGGCGGTGCACATATACAGATCCGCCGCCACCGATCTGGCTCTCTGATTGCCACCGCACAGGGCGAACGGCAGCGGTAATTTCGGCTCGGGCGGTGCACATATACAGATCCGCCGCCACCGATCTGGCTCTCTGATTGCCACCGCACAGGGGTTGCATTGGAGGAGGAGCGAAGAAAGGAATTAAGTTCGAGCCGGCGCTTTGACAACCGGAGACTCGCAGGAAGAGGGGGGAGGGGGGCGGCGTGTACACCCAGCGGCAAACGATGGGGGCAGAAGCGCGCGCAGCAAGCGGACAACACGATAAAGGGAGGAGGGAAGAGATAGCAGCGACTGACTGATGCCGCTGACGCCGATAGTGAGTCAACCCCAGCTGCGGAGTTGGTTTCAGGGACAACGCCGCCGATGCCGACACAAACAATATGATACCCTCGCTTCCGCAGCGCTAAGAACCAGGTCTAGCCGTGGGAAGATGGTCACGTATTCGTCGACGTGCCGGGGCCTACGTGAAATAACCGGCGCGTCGGCAACTGAAGAGCACCCTATCCGCCACACAAGAACAGGGGGGGGGGACCCTTTCCTCCTCTTTCTGCATGGCGGCGACGGTGTTCTATGCAGTCACGTTATCTTGACTCTCTAGCGGCGTCAGCGGCATCCAGCGGTATCAGTCGGTCGCTGCTAGCGCTGGGGGGATGAAAGGGGGGCGGAGCTGGTTACGAGGCCGACGACAACGCCGACGACGACGCGAAACCCAGGAACGGACGCCACAGAGCTGCGCTCTAAAAATAGAAACGGTTGCTGCCCGACGCGCTGGGGGGTGGACGCCTCCCCACTCACAAAACACATGGGCAACTCGCGGCACTGCAAAAGTGTGTACAAAACAATCATGCAGCCCTACACCATCCATTCTGCATGCTCGAGAGATGAGCGGCCTAACAATGCGCATTCCAGGTTGGATCATTAGTCAAGTTGATCCCCAGGTATTTGTAGGATTCCCCTGATTCCACAGTGACGTCACCAATCCGATAAGAAAAGTAAAGAGGGTGATGACGACGGGTAAACGAGACAAGTTTGCATTAACTAGAGTTGAGTGTCATCAGCCAAACATCACACCATTCTTCTACCCAGTTAATATAGGATTGAAGAGTTATTTGGTCAGTGATGGTATTGACTGCGCGGTAAATAACACAGTCATCGGCCAACGTACGGATATGGCAGGACACATGCAAGGGTAAGTCGTTATTGTAAATAAAGAAAAGAAGGGGGCCAAGGACGGACCCCTTTGGTAAGCCTGATGTGACGAGTGTAATGTTTGAAGCGTGGTTATTAAATGAGACATACTGTGAGCGGTTAGTTAAAAATTGTTCAAGCCATTTTAGGATATCAGTATGCAAATGCAAACGAGAAAGTTTTAGTAATAGGCGTTGATGTGCGATTTTGTCAAACGCTTTCGCGTAATCCAAAAATATGGCGTCTGCATGTATGTTACGGTCAAGATTAGCATGAACATCATGAAGAAATAGTGCAAGCTGGGTCTCGCAAGAACGGCCCCTACGCAACCCGTGCTGTGAAGGATGAAAGAAGTTGTTAGCGTCTAGAAATTTCGTAATATGAGAGTAGATTACATGCTCCATGATCTTGCAAGGAACACTTGTCAATGGGATGGGGCGGTAATTTAGGGGAGAATTTAGGTTGCCCGATTTGTAGACTGGAGTAACCTTCCCCATCTTCCACTCGTCTGGCATGGTGCCTGTGGAAAGCGACTGTGAAAATAATAAATATAGAAACTGCAAAAATGTGTTTCGTGTTTTTTAGTAGTTTAGAGTTAATGTAGTCGATGCCAGATGATGAAGACAACTTAATATTTTCTATCACAAATAAAAGCCCACGTACTGTGAATGTGATCGCTGACATGTTGCATTGTATATTTGTGGTTGGCGGAGTTGGAAGTGTGTTCATTTCATTAGTGAAGACTGAAGAAAACGCGTTGTTAAACATATTAGCGCAGGTTAAATCTGTCACTGATTCACCCCGCTCGTTAGTAAGATTATTGATACGTGCTTCTTTGGGGTTTATCACCTGCTAGAATTTTCTTGGATTAGCAAGCAAAATGTTTGACAGGTCATAGTGAAAAAACGTTCTCTTGGCATCGCGAATTCCGATTAAGTACGCAGCTTCGGCAGCATAATATTTCTCCCACGCAACTGAGCTTGTCTTAACATTAGCGTGGCGATAAAGGCGCTTTTTTATTTTCTAGTCGTTTTAAGAATCTCGTAAACCATGGTTTTTGTCGATTGGATCGAATGGTTATCCTGGGAATAAATTGGTTCTTTAGTTCACATAGTTTGTTTTTAAAACACAGCCAATTATCACGAATCGAATGGTTATTAAATTTATCTGCAAAGGTAGAAAGGAATGCCTTTAATTCAGTATTTATAGCCTCAGTTACCATTGTCATATAACCAAATTGTCTTCTTGTGCATGTCGCGTGGTGGGGAAGCGAAAGTGAAGGCAGCATGAATAGCTTTGTGGTCACTAATCTCACGAAGATATGTAAGGGATATGTTAAGCTTTCAGGATGACTGGTTAGTATAAGATCTAAAATATTGGCAGATGTTCCCAACACACGGGTTGGCTCCTGTGCTAGCTGCGTTAAATTGTAATTTAAACGCACTTCTATAAGGTCGCTCGCTTCAGTTCGATTTGTCAGTAAAGCAGTGTCATTGTGCCAGTTAATGCCGGAAAATTAAGGTCTCCTAAAAGGAGAATAATAGCATTGGAATACTTTGAAGTAATTTCATTTAATACGTTGTTTAAGATATTTGAAAAGTCCGGTTGATGGTGAGGGATCGATAACAAACACCTAGCAGTACTGTTTGTGGGGAACATTTACATTTTAACCACAGTGTTTCCAAGTGGCTGTCAATGTTAACTCGTGTGCACGGCAATTGTTGGTTCGCGGCAATCAGAACACCTCGGCCACGTGCGTCTCTCCGATCGCATCGATAAACGTCGAAGATGGAAAGATCGGCCAGGACTTCTGCGTCACTGATTTCTTTTGTAAGCCACGTTTCTGTTAGTACCAGTAAGTTACTGGCGGATGATGACATAAGATTTGATACGTGTTCACGCTTTGGCAGAAAGCTGCTATGTTTGTGAAAATTACTGAAAAAGCCAGATTATTACGTGGGATGGGAGGGCGAGTTCTTATATTCATGGGATAATGCGATTGCTATGCTGTTTCTTTGACGGTCTCTGATTAAATTCTGGGGTTTTACGTGCCAAAACCACTCTGTGATTATGAGGCACGCCGTAGTGGAGGACTCCGGAAATTTCGACCACCTGGGGTTCTTTAACGTGCGCCTAAATCTAAGCACACGGGTGTTTTCACATTTCGCCCCCATCGAAATGCGGCCGCCGAGGTCGGGATTCGATCCCGCGACCTCGTGCTCAGCAGCCTAACACCATAGCCACTGAGCAACGCCTCCTTTATTATACTATGCCTGTCAGTTCCGGCGCCACGCAATGGGACCGCCGCGGACGCCTCGGTTCACGCGCCGCTCGCACCGCGGCGCTGCTAGCTGCCACTATGCCGCCGCTCAGAACGCTGCTGAAACATACGCGCCGCGTCCGACTTGCGCAGCTCACGTTGGTCGTCGAGTTACATATTGCACTATAATTTATTCAGTTCGTCCAGTAGGTTAACCAAACACTGCTCAGGTGCTTATAACCTAAATATTTATTGTGATACAAGCGATACGATTGCGTGACATCGCCGCCGCGTTAGTAGCTAGCAGTTTCGTGTGTTCGTTCAGGTATTCCGATGTCGACTAGCTACTAGCCAAACGCATCGATTGTCACTCACTGAGCTCGGCAAAAACGTAAAGCGTAATAGCCAGAAACTGTACTTGTCCTCGATTTTGTGATTTGCCCTGCTTTTTCAAAAGATTTCGTTCCCAAGGCCCGAATTTTCTCACAAGTCAACCACATGGGACATTTAACAATCGAACATTTATTTGCAGTAGTTATCTAAACATGTCAACAATGCTACAGTTCACATGGCATATGCTACAGTTTTAGCAGCTTCCGTGACAATGGCTTCCTTGCATATAATTTGGCAACTGAATTCTTATCTGTAATATTAAAAGCATGGTTAGACAGCAGGGGTTTGATGAACTTGCGGCACAAGAGTTCAAGGAACATCTTCCTGTGGCCAGGCTCTCCGTTCTTGCACATCAAGACGGGGACGTCCACAAGCACATCAACAGCATGTTCTACACTGGTTTCGAGCGGTTTGGAAATGGACTTTCTGTGAAACAACATTATGTCAACAAACCGCTTGAGACCTATCAAGACGGACACCAACTCTTTGGTTGGATACTTCAGTCCACCACGGTCTTGGTACGCAATGAGCCCATCAACAGGGGCATTGGCCTTTGGTTTTTCGACAAGTTGAATACAACTCTCGCAGCTCAGCCTTTCTGACAAGGCTCTGGCTAGATAACCACCAATCAGGGCAATACTAGCCACTTCGGGGTTGGGGAGCCATGGTGTAGTGCACAGGTCCCGCAATCTATTCTTTGCTGCTGATGGGAAAAAACCCTTGCTAGTACAGCTGCGTTTCTGAGTGTCTCCATTGCAAACTGCCGCATCAGTACGGAATGAGCTTGAGCTGTTCACATTGCTTCGAACTGATGCAGATACAATGCCAGTCTTTAACATCTTCTCAAGTCCGCAGAGTACAGTCTTCACATCCATGGCATCATTGCAACCTGCTGTCCTTCGAAGGAAACCGAACAGTGCCTCAATCGGATCACTTGAGAATTTTCGAGTCAAAACAAATATGAATTTCTTTTCCTTCAGAAGAAAACGAATGCATGCTACATTCGATGTTGTCGTCAGGACCAGTGCTCGGTATGTTTCACTGGTAAAGAAATTGTCAGGGTGGCTCTCCTGTCTCAGCCTTTCGATATAGTTAAGGAAATCGGTCTCTAGCCACTGCAGCCTCATGTCGTCAACATCACTGAAATGCCGGCTGTCAGGGTCATTCCTGTGGACGTGCTGCTCTGTGTTGCTGACATCCATCAGCGCAAACCACTTGTGCATCAGCAACAAAAATTCAACAGTTGGGCCCACTGACCTGAACTCCAAGTCACAGGTGTGACCAGCCTGGTCTTTCAAATACTGGAGTGCAGCAGTAACTGGCGGAGAGAAGATTTGCACTGCATGTCTCACACTCATCTTCTCAATATTTGATGGATATAGGTGTTTCCGTGTTAAATATCGTATTGGCTTCACAGTAGAGCCTCGCTGCATTCTGTACAGTTCTTTCAAAGGAGCTGACGAAATTTGTTTCTTACCACCTATGTCCTTCGCAAGAAATTGTGACCTGACATTTTTAATTATGTGGGATTGGTCAAAAGCCAGATAAAGGAGTCTTGAAGGATCCGCTGGATGTGGAGCAGAAATTTGAGCCGTTCCCTTGCTTAATATGTCCATGGCAGCGACGTTTGTCTTGTGGTTATCAGTGACAAGACGAACTATTTCAAAACCGAGCTCCTCTGTCTTCTGGACAACGTGACAAATGGTCTGTGCGAGCTCGGCTCCTGTGCAGGCTTTAGTAAAAAAGTACCCGACAGGTATCTTAAAGCTTGTCGACAGGCCACAAAGCAAGAAACAAAGCAATGAATTTGCTAACTGGTCGCTCTCACTTGGTACCAGATGCTCCAGATCAATGCTCATATTGACGTCACCAACAAAAGCATCTCTTTGTTTATTATATTCAAGCTTTTGCTTGATGTGCATTTCGTCTACTACCAAACTGCACACTTTTGACTGCGATTTTGTAAGACCCTGAAGCTCTGTTTTGAGCCTGCAGCGAACCAGAGGGCTGAAGCCAATTTCCCCAGTTGCCGATCCAATATACTTTTGCAAAGTATTTCTACATGGTAAACGCAGAAGTTGTTCAGTCCGCACATACTCATAGGCCTTGGTCGAGAGATTCCTCAGGATCACGCAGTACCTCACGGTAGTTTCAGACCACGTTGGTCTCTTCCTACCGTAATTGATGACTTGGTCCACAATGAATACAGCTTTTGCCTTGTTTTGGTGCGCATCGGCTACAACGTCCACAAAGGCACGCACATTGCAGTCGTCCTTCAGCTTGCAAAGTTCTTCTTTGTAACTTTCAACTGTCTGTTGCAACCTGGCGATCTGTAACCGAAGGGCTTTCTCTTTGGCTCGCTGTTTTCGGCGATCTACGTAACTGCTTGAACTTGCGGTCCTTTCCGTCTGAGTTGAAAATGTTCGCTTCGCAAACGCCACTGTTCTGCAAGTTAACGCTTCGGTACGCACCGCCGTCGCTACAGCGCATACTGTGCCACTCAAAGGAAGAGATGCGTTCGAGCATGCTGGCCTGTTAGTTGGCGCTAAGGCTGGTCGCGCAACTACTGACGTTACAGTGGCCTAGAAGGGGCAGTGCAGCGAGCGGAGGCGGCGGCGCATTGAGTAGCCTGACTCCGGTGGTGGCGAACGGAGCGGCGGCGCTGCAGTCGACCAATCTTGAATGTGATCGCCGTCTGCACGTGGGAGTCGACGACTGCTGTGCTTGTTAGGCGGTGTTTCTCGTTTCTTTGTGTGTGAATGTGGGCTTCTACAACGCCCGAATGGCTCAGAAGCAACGCCTGAACCATTGTTTCGCACCGGGGTGCAACACAGGATACTCCCGGATCAAGCAAACGGCCAAACTCTCGTTATTCAAAGCACCCGCCGACCCGGAGAGAAGAAGCGTGTGGGAACGCAACCTTCGCAGAGACGACAGGAGACTCACACCTGATTGTGCTGTTTGTGAGTTGCATTTCGAGAAGCATTTCATCGTCAGGGACTATGTTCATTGTATTAACGGCACGGAGGTGCGAATTCCGCGCGGGATCCCGACGCTCACACCGGACGCCGTTCCAACTATTCTACCGAACGTTCCCTCATATTTAAGCAAGCGCTTACCTGCGAAAAGAAATGAAAGGAACAGGAAATCTGCAGACGATGTCGTGCCCAGGAAAAAGTCACGACTGTCTACTACTGACGAGCCTGATGTCTTGGACGAGCCCACGACAAGCCAGGGCGCCGTTGTAACAGTTGCCTCCTTGAAAGAAGCAAGACTGCCAGATAAGTACTGGACGTTTCATGAGCTACGTAACGCTGAGGGTGCGTGTTTTACGTGTTGCGCCCTGAACGCCGGCACAGGGGAGGTCAGCGTAGAAAAGGCAGTGTTTTTCACTGTAAACAGCGATGGTGTTTTCAGCTCGAGAACGTTTGTGCTCGGGAAGCTCGTAGGAGAGGCGGTGGTAGTTACTGTGTGGGATGTGGAAACCGTTCTGGGTCAAGCGTGCGCACTGCACTTGTGTAAAGGAGCAGCTGCCCATCGCGATTCATTGTTGAGCAATCTGACTACAAACTTGCAAGGCCAAATGCAGTTCAAGTGTGGGTCTGCTTTCAGCATTAAGTGCCTAGGAAGCGCGAAGAAGGTGGGAACGCCTTGCGTCAGCTGCAAGTATTTAAGGAAGGCCCTTCTCACGCGGCAGTCGCGACTGAAGAAGCTTAGGAAAACAACGGCTAATACCTGTGGAAGTGCCGAGCGGAAGCTGAAGGTATGCAAGCGCAGAAACAAGAGGCTCTTGTTGAGGCTAGGAAGCCTTGAAGAACACATTCAGAAACTGAAAAATGAATCTTCTGCTAGTACTGAAGAAGCATTAGCAGCAAAGATAGGATCACTACCTCCAAAACAGCAGCTTGCCGTCAAACAGTGCTTTGAAGCAGCAAAAAGGAAGAGTTTATGTGGAATGCGATACAACAATGAATGGATGCTGGAGTGCATTTTGCTCAAGATAAGAAGCCCGAAGTTGTATCAGTACATGAGGAAGCAAAACATCCTTGCACTTCCAAGCGAAACCACAATACGCAAGTACACTGCTCGCTACAGAACTGGCTATGGCTTCAATGAAAAGATGCTGAGCGCGTTGAAAACAAAAGTAGCCCAACTTGAAAATATGCACCGGCATGGAGGTATCGTCATTGACGAAATGAAGCTTTCTGAGCACTTGACTGTGAGCAATGAAGGCAAGATTGAAGGCTTTGTAGATTTGGCGCAGTACACGCCTAAGGGCCAAGAATCACTGCCCTGCAATCACGGGCTTGTCGTTTTGTTTGTGCCACTTGTGGGCAGCTGGACACAGGTGCTTGGGACATTCGGTAGTCATGAGAACGTCAGAGGTGACCTATTAGCCAAAATCGTGCTGGAGGCTACAGTTTTGGCAGAGAAGGCTGGCCTATTCGTGGACTACTTAACCTGTGATGGAGCTTCATGGAACAGAGTGATGTGGCGAAAATTCAACATACATGCTTCATCGAAGGAAGTGGTCTGCAAAACTGTGCACCCTGTTGACAGCAGCCGCTTTCTTTACTTCCTTTCTGATTTTCCTCACCTCGTGAAAAACGTTCGCAACCGACTTCTGACAACCTCGCTGAACACTCCCGAGGGGCTAGTTTCTTTGGAGTTTGTGAAAGAAGCCTTCAAACTGGACAGCAATTCGGTAACCTTGAAAGCGATGCCAAGTATTACCACTGTTCACTTAGCTCCCAACAATTTTGAGAAAATGAGAGCGAGTTATGCCTTTCAGCTATTCGGACACGGTCCACTGCAGGCATTTTTTTTTGTACCGCACTCAGCTTGAGAGACAGTGTGGTAAAATTCAAGCTACAGAAAAATTTTTTATGCGAATGAAATCTTTAATAGCTGTTATGACTAGCAGATATGCTGCAGAAGCTCTACGGCCAGCCTCTACTAAGGTGGAAGTCATAAAAGAAATGCTTGATTTTCTAAATTTATGGGAGGCTCATGCCGACAAGCAGCAGTTCCTAAGTGTGTCTACTGCAGAGGGGCTAAGGGTGACACTTACTAGTACACTTGAGCTGCTCGGCTACCTGAATAAAGTGGTTGGATTCAGCTATGTTCTGACATCCCGGCTCAGCCAAGACAAGATTGAGAATTTTTTCGGCATTGTAAGGATGTCGTCCGGCTGCAATGCGCACCCAACGCCACAGCAGTTTCTGCTCACAGTTAACTGCTTGTCATTTTATAACCTCGCCCGAAGTGTTACAGGTGCCAACGTCGACGGAGATACTATCAGTTCTCTCCTCAGCGTTGAAGACAAAGAAAAAACTGCAAAACAGAAACTGGTGGATATCGTGAAATCTTACACAGACAAGCTGGCACCTTCATCTGCTTCAGGAGATCCTGTAGACCATCCCTACATCGTGAGCAGGAGTGACTCTAGGCTTATATGCCACATTGCTGGTTATGTGGCAAAGAAGTGTGTATTGCCAACCAAGTGTCCATCTTGCACCGACCGTCTTTTGCTCCCGGCACAGGAAGGGCGCCGCTTAGCTGCAGCGGAATACATAAAGCACAACGACCGTGGTGGCTTGGTCTACCCCTCACTCGAACTGTTCAGGTTCATCACACGCTTAGAAGACGTCTTTACAAACTGCTTTAGCACACGGAAACTGCACTGTGAAAGCATTATGGATGTTCTGCAGATGATTCACAAAGCTGCTCCACTACAGGTTGGATGTGAAGAGCACGTAAATAGCCTAACGCCGCGAATTGTAGGCTTTTATATCACCATGAGGCTTCATTTTTTTGTGAAAGGCGTCAACAAATCAAATCTCCTGAAAAAGCGTAACTCGACCAAGCACCTCAAGCTCAGCAGGTTGACCTAAGTGGAGGTCTTACCTATACAGATTGTAAACATGCATGCATGTGCACAAACTGAGTCCTTGTGTTTCTTTCTTGCAACATAACCTTGCAAACACCCCTCCTTTGCATGGTCTCTTAAACTAAAGCAGTTGTTCTGCCATTTGTTTGAAGTTTCCCTCTTTGCCTTCTGCTTCAGTGTTTGTGTTGATCCATTTCTGCAGCTCATTCATATGCGGGCGTTAAGCTCTTGAGAATAAATTGCTTGTGTGGGCGTATTGCAGGACTCATAATTGTTTATTCCATGGATGGATTCAATCTGCACTTATATTATTGCATGAATTTACCATCCAAGGTGAGTAATCAGCTTCTTTCTGTCATACCATTCAGTTCTCCTGGGTGTTAATATTTTGCAGTTTTGAGTTCTCCAATATCCTTGTGAAAAGTTGTACCAAACGTTAGGAAGCGTGCAGTGTAAGAACTAATTAGATAAAAACAATTAAAACCGCCGCGCTACTGCCGAGTTTAATAATAATTGGTTTTGGGGGAAAGGAAATGGCGCAGTATCTGCCTCGTATTTCTTTGGACACCTGAAGCGCGCCGTAAGGGAAAGGATAAAGGAGGGAGTGAAAGAAGAAAGGAAGAAAGAAAGAGGTGCCGTAGTGGAGGGCTCCGGAATAATTTCGACCATCTGGGGATCTTTAACGTGCACTGACATCGCACTGCCGAGTTTAAATTTCATTTTTAACGTGTTTATTACCGCAGCCACATTTCAGTGGTGGATACAGAGACGCCAAGTTCGTTTCAGCGTGTGCTTTGTATCTACCGAATGCACTTTGCATTTAATTTCTTCGCTGTAACCAAAGAATATGAAATTAACTCTTCCATATGATAATTTTGAAGAAAAGCACTTGCGTGCGATATGATCATATGAACGCCTCCGCGAAACGCGCGCCATTCGCTACAGCAGTTTCGCCTGCTAGCTTGGAAGATAGTTCGACCGCAGCGCCGCCGCTACTGCCGACGCTCCAAGGGTCGCCTGGAGAGCGGCGCCCGCTGCACTGCCCCTTCTAGGCCACTGTACTGACGTCGCGACGCCAGGGCAGCCAGGTTCTTCATTCTCGTTGAAGGTAGTAGCAGCTACTGCTTTCCGTTTTTTGCTAGCCTTCTCCTGGCCACAGTCGAGCTGCACAGTGCGCTTTCGACTACTTGCATTACTACGTACCTTGGCAGGTGCAGGCTTCATGTACGAGGGGTAGCACGTGAACACGCTGGGCACCGCTCCCTTGTTTAATTGTCGGATTTTAGTATTCTCCCGAAAGTCCGAGGCAACGAAGTGCTTACTGCAAACGACGGAGTAATTAGATGTTGTATTGGGCTCCCAGTTCTTTCGTGAGATCACCTTTAGCCATCGTTGGCGCAACTCGAGGTCGGCAGGAATCTCGTGGAATGATACTCCGTCGTCCTTCTTTCTTGCACTTGATGTGCACATAGGCACACAGCAGTACCTCATGCTGAACACTGTCCGTACACAAAACAGAACCAAATCAAACTTCAGAGCATCTTTCTACGCACGTCGACACCAGCGAACAAAACATTGCTTTGTTTATCTCGCGCCACGAGCCCCGCAAACCCATGCACGGCCGAGACGGACGGGAGACTGTAGTGTCAGCCGCCAGCGCCACGAGCGGCAAGCGCCGGCATATGGGAAAGAGCGACAGGAGAGGGTGTGATTGAGCGGGAGGGGCTCTTTTGACAGGCATAGTTAAATAAAGGAGGCGTTGCACTGAGCAACCGCGGCGGGTGCATGGTCTGTGATATCTCGTCAAATATGTAGTGTACCTGTGCGCAGTGTTCGTAACGCAATGAAAAGCGAGCAGATTTTGCATTCGCAAAAGCAACAAGGTGCCTGCGGGCGTTCTGTACAGCCTTAGAAAAATCTTCGCGACACAGTGTTCGGTGCCTTTGAACTTACGGCCATTTGATATAGGACATTCTCCTTTGTGTTAAAGTACGTAAATTTAACAATTATAGGGCGACGGCACCCAGCGGTATGCCTCCCGAGACTATGTGCTCGTTCAATTTCTTTTGTATCTGTTTTAATGTTACAATGTCTTAATCAGTCTTGTCAATCAGTGTCTTACCATGGAATGTCCGTTCCCTGCGCCGCCGTCACGCAAACTCGCAGAGGCGCTCGTATATACTGAGCGAGTATATGTGATGATGTCGCTCTGTCAGGAGCCATATTCACGAGGGGAGCTCTCTCTGCCCAGCTGCACCTCGTATCACAGTGTCACGAACTGCGAACTTTACACTGCCGCCCACCCGTGCACTTACCCGTCTCACGTATACCCCGTCGCTCCCCCGCATCCCTCATCATTCGCGCTCAAATTGCACACGCCACTGTGTATATTTCTAACATTTCTAACACATATGGACACATATAACATATTTATAACACTTGGATGGACTTGATTCTTACGCACCGGTCCGCATTTTGCGGGCTGGGCGTGATCAACATGTTTTGCTGGTTGTTCGAGCAGATTGTGTCGTTTTGACTGCCTTCTGAGCTAAGTTGCGTTGCATGAAGAATAGCTGCAGTCAACACATGCTGTGGCGCTGCTTGGCGTTGGCCGGTGATGGTTCTCGAGGTGAACAGTGGTGGTAGCGGATGCTAGCTGCACAGCGAAGTGCTGGCGGACCAACTCAGGGCTGTCCAGAGGGCCCGTACGTGTGACGGCAGAGGGGCTCGGCCTCTCTGTACCGACGTGGGAGTGGCCCGCATCAGTCCCAGACTGATCCCTCAGGACCTAAATAAAGTTATTCATACCATACCATACTGTAGGGCTGCCAACCTTGGAAACATTGAGTGCTCTTTTGGGTCTGACCATGATCTTGATCTCATTTGCTGGTAGTGGAAGCATGCGCCCAGCCTTGAGAACTTGAGTCTTGACTTGCTGCCTGGGTCTACAGCGAGAGCAGGAGTCTTGCGTCTTAGGTGGTTCTTCTTGGGGTAATTTTCGGTCCCGTTTCTCGTCATGGCGATAGCTTATATGTACTGGCCTCGAATGAATGACGATATAACTGGTATGATTGAGTTGTGCCCTTCCTGTCGAGTGCATGCGTACAAACAAGCCGACGAACCGTTGCTTCTACAGGATACGCCCAATCATCAATGGGACCGAGTAGGTGCAGACCTGTTTGAATGTGCCGGAAGACATTCTATTGCTCTCCAATGCTATTCACTACGTGCTTAGAAGTATTCAACCTATTTAACTGGGATGACTTAGGAGTAAGGTTCGACGGCGAATATCTCGGCACCCTCCGGTTTGCCGACGACTTTGTTCTATTCAGCAACAATGCAGACGCGTTACAACAAATGATTGAGGACCTTAACATACAGAGTGTAAGTGTGGGGTTGAAGATTAATATGCAGAAGGCATTGATAAATAGCCGGGCAAAGGTACAAGAGTTCAGGATCACCAGTCAGCCTCTAGAGTCTGTGAAGGAGCACGTTTAATTAATGTATTGCTTGTGGTTTTGACTTGGGCATCTGTGTCATTCTGTATCACCTTGGTTCTTTTCTTCCAAATGCATATCTCCGTCACCCTCCCTTTTCTCACATGCTCACATTTGCAACATTCTCAGGGAATAAGCATTTTTTGGGCTAGCACCTCATAGGTACACGTTTCAGAAGTACTTTACAATACAGATTGCCATTTTAGCGTTTGATTGTTTTTAGAAAAAAAAAATTGTTGCAGCACATTTTAGGTCCCACGAAAGCCTCGTTCCACTGCTCAGAACCCTCAGAATTTTAGTGTGACCAATACATTTGAAGACACTTTTGTAACCACTTATGATGGCTGATCTATTAGTTGTGAAGCGACAGTCACTAGTAAAGGTTCTACTCTCTGCATGTGTCACAGAAGAAGACAGTACCTACGGCAGTGCATGGAAGGGCCCACCATCGCGACAAAGAGATTTCAGCCAGTTTGACCGCTGTCGTATATGTACAGTACCAGAAAGCCTTTTTAAAACAAGCCACAATTTTTTGTATTCCTCATATGTGAAACACACTGCCATTTTTGGGTCTACTTATGTACCGGAAAAAAGTCAAACGTGGCATTTTGCGAGTCCTGCACCACATCTGCAAAATACTCAGGAGTTTGAATACAACCAATTCATGCAAAATGCCATATTCTACAAATTCCACATTTCCCGACAGGGTTTACAGATAGTCCCATTAGCCAGCCATTGCGGGATTGTGAATTCGACTATGCCTGGAGGACACAATGCAAGATTGATTAGGTCAGAACACTACCAAGCTCCCTGTTAAATTTAATTTCTTTTTACGTGTGAATAGCAGCTAATAGACCTGACCCAACGAGTAGAGGCGTAATAATACCTGGCTTCCAACCAAGCCAGCATGAATTTGTTTTCTTTATATTTCAGTTGCTTTAAAATTTAAGTTTACTATATTCGTGCATTCGTCTTCCAGCTTCTCGAGGTACATCTAAAAAGTATGAATTCTTGTGAAGTCACCCAGCTGGCAGCAGAAGGCCCGCTGATATGTATACATGGGACTGTAACTAGGCCCTGGAAACCGCATTTTTCCTTCACATGTCTCGGCAGTAGAGTGCCTTAGGCTCTCTTAATAACGAGAGCTGATAATGATAATATTTATTTTCCATCACATTAAACACAGCAAACGGGGAAAGATCTGGTCCTTATAGAGGCAGCTTGACAAGAGCCCACAGCCACCTCTGTTAAGTGCATTCGAAGAACCCCGAAAAATTGGCCAGCAATGTTTTCTTCCAAAGTGGTAATATCCAACTATCTGCTGTAACGTGTAATGCTGCAAAAGAACTTAATTGTCACCCATCACGTCAACGACAGTACCGTTGCAACAGTGTTCTGTACTACTTTATTATTTATAATGAGAAGTACCAGCAGCATAATCTAATGAAATGGATCTCTTGCAAACCTTTGCATTTGAGTACTTCTCATTCCGTTTGGGTTCATAGTAAGGTACCCGTGTGGTAACAAGCTGCCAACACGTTTGTTTTGAGGAAGTGTGTGGTTGGCTAGGTTCGGTGCGGCTCCACTTCTGATCATGTAGCAAGTAGCACGTTAGGTACAGTAATATGAATGGCATGATTGCTGGTTAGTAACTCTTTGTTTGGTCCTACGTTTGAGAATTTGGGTACCTAGTCTGTGGAATGCTCCATACTATAATAAGAGTAGGGGAGCAAGAGAGGCAGCTGGATGCCATTCAAAGATGCCTCGGCAGTCAAATACCACAGCTATGTACAAAGGAAGATATAGTAGATAAAGCATTCTTAGAATTTGAAGAGTTCGAAGCTAAACTGGGAGTGGATGCAGCCTTGAAGGCACTGCTGCTATGGCACATTCCTACCTGAATCCTTTTGATTAGTGAATGTGCAGGCTGAATGTTACTAATGACCCATTACATTTTTTACAGCTTCATATCAGTTATATGGAAATGGTGGGTCCACCATTGGCTCAGCCACAAGGCGTACTCTACAGCTGTTGCTCATCTACCAACTGTCTGTGCTGTATGGCGGGGCAGGGCAAAAGGGGAAAAGGAAGTTTATAGCCCTTAACACTACGGCGCTCATATTTACTAAGTATGTCACACTATTTTCCACATCTAATAAAATGTACCCCACTGTCACGGTATAGCGCAGCATACGCATTTAGTTTACATCCATTTCTTGCTGTGCAACAAGGACAGATGCTTGCATTAGTGTGACAATTCTGGCATGCCATTTGTTCTGGTATTGTTTTTGTGTGAACTCGTCATTGAACATACCATAGCAGCAGTACAGTACTTTTCAATCAGCTGAAACACTTGTAAAGATCTTCTAAAATATAAAACAGTGTGTGTTTGCCATAGTAGTTCTGCGGAAACCCGCAAGGTGGAGAGAAGTAATGAATAAGGGAAAATCAGACATCCACCCGTTCGTAGCAGTTGCTACAAAGGGTGGATGGAAAGGAAATGGAGAGCAGAGCACATGATCAGATTTATTTTTTCGGTATAAAGGAGACTCAGTTAAAGGGGTCCTGAACCACCTCTTGGACTTGACTTGTATAGACGAGACACAGTCCGCGGAAAGCATACGCTGCATGCTGTGTGTGTTTGTAATCACAAAATATTTCAGGAGCGCTGAAGCAAGGCTTTTCCAATGCAAAGAGGAGCAAGGTTGAAGGGACAATAAAACTGCGGCTTCGCCATTCCGATGCAAAGCTGCAAAAAATGCAGTCAAAGGCTTCAAGCACCCAACCTGACAGTGTTTTCAAAGTAGTAGGCTACTGCATGTGTAAGTGTTCATTGATCTAGCCTTAGACACAATCACAAAGTGTAGCGTTGACTTGCTGGCAACAGCGTGTGATGCCTCTTGCGTGTTGGAATTGTTTTATAAAATATGCACTTTGCAGGAGTAGTTTGTGCAAACACATAACCACAGGGACAGCTGTTTGAACATTTGTGTTGTACTACCTAAATATATTGTTTCTTTTTTTTCTTGGTCCTCCCTCGGACTACTTGAATGAGTGAAGAAGCTGCGAAGCAGTCACTGTAAATAAATTTCACAGAAAACATAAATGAATTTATTACAATTTCGATAACACGAACTGCACCAGCTGCTTGGCAAAGATGGTGTCGAGCCCCCTGAAGAGAATGGTGACGATGGAAGTGTGGTTGTTCGTGATGAAATCACCCATCCTCATGACTTCGGTGTGCCATGTGATGTCCATTGCCATGGTCTTCTGTGTGAGGCCTAGAAATTGCAATGTTTTTTTTTTTAATTCAGGAGCTTTTATTCACAAGGATTGCCAACCTTTCCTAGCAGAAAATGTAAAGCACAGCACATGATCAGATTTGTTTTTTCGGTATAAAATAGACTCAGTTAAAGGGGTCCTGAACCACCTCTTGGACTTGACTCGTATAGACAAGCCACAGTCCGCGAATAGCATACGCAGCTGAAAACATCACAGCCAAATTTTGCAGTTGTGCGCGGTGCGTGGAGCTCGCAAGCGAAGTCACTTTTTTCTCAAATTTTCTCTGTTCAACATAAGCCCGCTCCTCACTCCACTCTGTATGCTTTATTTCGTAGTGTAGCAAATTCCTATACGTGAGTGCTACTGAACAGTAGCCGACATCGAGCAAGCGTGTGTGGAGATGTGCACTTCTTACTGTTCCTGAATAGGTTTCTTAACGGATTTTGTTAATTAAACAGGCTGAAGTAAGCAAAAATCTGCTTTCGAATTTCGATAATAATTACGTACTTCTGGAAGAAGTTGACTATCTCCTGCTCGCGCTCGGATGTGGCTTCTCGCGAAGAAATTGAACTTTGAACACCCCGCTTATCGATATCATAGCCACCGGGTCTCGCTAACTTCTATTGATTATGGACACTGCGAACCATGCGAAAGTCAAGGTCAGACAACACGCACTCTTTTCCAGCGCACGCTCACTCCTGGTTAGATCCGCTGGCCGACTTCGCTTTGTGCAGAGCTATGGAAAGCGCTTCAAAATGCACAAGTTGGATGTAGCTACCATCCGTCAGTCAAGTGCCAGTGAATGCCGGCTTCCACCACGTGGCAATCAGACCGGAACATACAAGACCGAGCGTGCACTCAGGCCCTGTAGAGCCCAAAGCAAACGCTGCGCATACGCACCACAGTTACATGTAGCTGCAGTTTGCTGTGTAGCGTTGATACCGCGCAGAGTCCATTCGCCCAGCGCACTGCGGCTCCCTGAGGACAACCATGTTTGACGTGTCCCAGCCGCCAAAATTGAAAATAGTGACACTGACGTGAACGTCCAAATCGAATTTGAACTGCGCGCCAGGGTGGTGACGTTCAGTAGGTGAAGCGTTGTGCGCACACCCTGCTACGGCGTAGACTTCACAGCGCAAGTCATTGAAGGAGCTGAAACACCGCGAACTGTGTTTTGGTTGCCAATAACTCCGCTTCTGCTGAATGCATGGAAGTATGTTTTGTGGCCAAGAATTTCTGAAATACGACATTTTAACTGCAAGTGCATTTCTCAACTTTCATAAAAAGTGGTTCAGGGCCCCTTTTATGGTAGCCAAATCTAGTTCCTTATTCTGGATTTTATAGCAAAGCTGTCTGTTTAACTAGAAGCAGTTGCAACCATTATATATTCAAATTTCATGGCGTTTTGAAAACAACTAAAATGATTACATAGCTTAATTTATGAGATAATAGTGTTATAGTAGGGAGTGATATGCTGGCAAATTTTTTAAATGTCTGGGCTATGTAGTGATCAAATCAAAATTGCTAAACCACCGTTGCCTGGCCGTTTGGAGACGTACTATTAACAAACAATCACACAAACTTTATTCAAACATCACAGAATGTATAGGAGCACGGACAAAATGCCTTCAACAGGCTCGACTGGGCACATGCTCCCTACAGACAGTATGTACCCATTCGTGGGAACCAGATTGCATTTGTTTGAAGTTTATTTTCAAGAAAGAAAGGGAACCGAGGCCAAAGGCTTTGCTACTGAACAGAGTTTGGTTACCAATATGTAGTTGGAACAATGCAGAAACTTCATCGAACACAATATGCACCTTCAGCCAACTGTAAATTAATGACGAACAAAAATTAGGCCCCTCAGCATCTGGAGCGTTTCCGATTTAGAGCGGCGCAGGACCAGTAGGCACTGGATTACTTATTTTATTTTATGTAAGCGCAGTTGGTCATGCGTGCCTTTAGGTGCAGAATATCAAACGCTTTGTCTGCAGAGGAGAGCACACCTGTGTGTGCCTCCGGCAGCGCGATGTCAGAGAACATAGGGTGAACGATCAGGAAGCATGCCATTAAAGAAAAAGTCCTAAGCACTGTAAGTATTGGTGTGATATATCATAAGCTGACAAAACATTGCTTCCTTCTTTTCTTGTTCCTGCGCTCTTAAAATTACCTGTTGTATTGCATTCGGGTTTGTATAGTAGTGGACTTTTCACAGGAACACTGCTTTTTGCATCCCATTTCCCCCAACCCACTAAGGCAACAAGATAAGTGACTGCATTTGTAATTTTGTGTAGCACTTCTGTTGCACATGCACATTCTATGCCAGCTAAAATTTTGAATCAAGAGAAATCTCTTACGTGTGCCGGCGCGTGGGGGCTACCTCCGCGGTAACCGGCTGCACGCCCCTGAGAAGATGGGCGACTTGTGTCTCTTTCTCGACCTGCACCAGCAGCCTCCTTTCGTCCTCGAACAAAAAATGGAGCTGTAAAAGAAGTCTTTCATTTAGCATTCTGACATCTTACGACAAGATGTCCTCAGTAAATGCCCATCTTAGCAATATCTAACATGTGTGAGCATTGTAGGGAACATAGCGAAATGGCATAAAATTAGGGCTACTTGATTAATGAAGTAATTTTGACGTCCGCGAAAGCCGAGGCTTTCGATCATTGAAAGAACAATGAAAACACCCACAGGAGGTGTGCGAGTAGGGTGTGTTCGTCGATACTCCCAGGGTACCTACACCCCGGCTCTATGGCAGGAAGATGCGGTGGCGCTGCCGTTGGCAGCGACTTTAAGACGGTAGCCACGTGCTCTGCCGCCGAGCCCGCACCCACTTCCTATAGCCGCCGGGTTTTCATAGGTGCGCGTGGGATTCACAGTTTTGCAACGAAAGAAACGCAGTATGCCGACTAGCGGGTTGCGCCGAAAGTCCCCGAGGGCTCACGTTTTCCTGTTCGAGGTTTCCTGTTCATGAAAGATGTCGCACGCAATGGACTGCCACGCTTGAAGCGGAAAGTTCGATTCCGTTGCCAGCTCGTCGAATATGCGGAAAGCGTTTCGCAATAGTCAATCTCCTGTGTAATTAGTCAGTTAATAGCGTGTTCTTAGAATTTCTTAAGCCCGTTTTACATAGTGCTAATTTGAGTGCGTTTTCGCACTTGCGAATTCGCAGTTGTGGCAGACAGGCCATTGGACCCTTCGTGCTTGCGATTTTTCGATGTTCGGAGTGCTGAACGTCTCTGATAAACGCACATACGGCACAGATGGGGAACCATCACTACGTGGATCGTAGACACGTAGTGGTTACGGCCTGCCTACTTAATTTTTTGTTTTGATAAAGTAAAGCACTTTGCCTATCTTTGTCTTCTGCATACCGTTAAGATAGCGCATATAATACGAGGTTTCCTGCCTTATTATTAGCGTCCCAAATTTTCGCCTCGTACTATATGCGGATCAAAAAAAAAAAAATTTCTGTCAGAAATTGGGGTTAAGAAGTTTTGGTTTCGTTATTGCTGCGTGGCTACAGCATAGTTTCTTCATTGCTCCTTTATTGCACCTTGGTAGCACACGTGCAAACTACGCTTCGCGAAGTGCATCTTTTTTATTCCGCATTGAAGGACCAAAATGCCGGACCACGAAAACAGCACTCGGCTGCTTTCAAGAGAACGGTTATTTCAGCCGCACAGGACGTCAGCAACAGTGTGGCCGGAAGGCAGTTTGGTATCAACGAGGCAAGCGTTCGCAGGTGGCGTCGACAGAAGGAAGCCCTTTTCGTGTGTAGAGAAGCTTTTGCGGCCCGAAGAGTGGGACATTCCCGGAAACCGAACTTGCCCTGACGGAGTTCATATGGCAACAGCGTGCCGCGCATCTAGCTGTGAGCGTGAAGCTTATGCAGGAAAAAGCTAAGGAGCTTGCAAGAAAAAAAGGGCTATTGAGCTCTGCCATCAAAGCGAGCAAGTACTGGATTTATCGCTACATGTGCTGTGCTGGATTTTCCCTACGCCTTTCGCAAAAGCTGCCCAAATCATTCGAAAAGCTGCTTGTGGCTTTCCAGCGCCGCGTTACTTCGCTGCGCAAGTCGAAGAACTTCCAGTTAGGGCAAATCGGCAATGCTGACTAAACGCCGGTTTATCTGGACAGGCCATCGCCCCTCACCATGCATGAAAACGGCTCTAAACAAGTTTAAGTCCGGTTAAGTTTAGTTTCAGTTTATTGATGTGATTGAAATTTTGTACAAAAAAACTAACTCTAGGAGGTCCCATAGTCAAAGACTGGGGAGGGACCTCCAACAATAAATACATAGAAAAAGTAAACTTAATGCGTTTACCAACAGTAGCAATCCTATGAAAACAAAACAAGTATTAACAAAAAAAGTCAAGTCATGGTAATAACAACAAAGTATGAACACAAAAGGCAGATCCACATAGAGGATATAATAGGCATATAACACACATAATAAATATATACATAGAGAACACACTATTCTACAAAGAGAAGCGTAAAATAAACAAAATCACTTTCCCAACAAGTGGTGACGAAGTTTCCTCTTAAAAAATAAATGCAAGGAGATGATTAAATGGAGGGCGGTAGTGAATTCCATATTGATGTTGCCGAAAAGTTTGCAGTAAGTTTGCCTATAGTTAGTATTTTGATAGCAGGCAGTTATTATGGTGTGAAAATCAAGTGCCAGTGAAATGTGGGGTTTCGTTTTTTGCTATCAACAAAATTGGTAATTCTCTTAGACAAAATTTATACGTGAAGATACCAAGAGAACATTTATTTAAATCCACTACTGACAAAATATTATACGTACGGAGTAATGGCAGAGTACTACAAAAAAAAATGGCTCTAAGCGATTATTCTCAAAGCTTGGTTTTGTGTGTGCTGCAGCCCAGGGCGCCAAGTGAGTTACGTAGGTATTGCACCAAGAAGAAATGCACTAAGAGATGTGGCTGTCAAGAAATGCGTAGTAGAGTGAAATTAATATACACACAGGAAAATAGGGGCAGATTTTGATTAGTGTTCTGACACCATATGCCGCTTTACGGGTTAATAAAGATATGCGAGTTGTAAATTTAAAGTAATTGTCGAGTTCTACTCCAAGAGATGTTGCATGGTCAAGAGCCTGAAGAGGAGTCGGACCAATATGGCATCTCCTGTACACTTGTTTGCGCTTGATGTGTGCACTCCTGTACACATACATACATACATACATACATACGTACGTATGTCTGCGCCCGACTTTTTTGCCAACTTGGGTCACTGGGTAGTCCACGGTCACATGGGTAGGGAATCGGCCTGCTGTCGGGGAACTGAGTTTAAAACCAACTGTTGGACGAACTTGAGTCAGTGGGTATGTGACATTGGATGTGCTGCTCCTTAAAGGGACACTAAAGGTTAATATTAAGTCAACGTGCACTGCTGAAATACCATCCTAGAAACCTCGAAACGCTTGTTTCATTCGAAGAGACTTACTTTAAGAGAAAGTGCATTCTGAAGCGCCCGTGTACCTCTAGCGCAGTTCAAATCGCCCGCTTTCAGACCGAGGAGTGGTGACGTCGTGGTCTCACAGTGACGTTGCGCCGTCGGTGAGTAAAACGGCACCCGCAGACAGTGCTACGGCTTTTCTGCGCTAAACGCAAACGCGCGGCCGGAAACAGAGCCAAGACAGAGCCGACAGCAGCGCGAAAGTGGAACTATGGTGGCTAGCGGAAGGGAGAGCGCGCGATGATAAGCTGGTTCTTTATTTTATGACGCCAACTTTGACGATCGTTGCAATGGACGACCCTTACAATGACACATAGGCTAGCGATGCTGGGCTCGACTTTAGCGATTTAAGCACTGATGAACGTGACCTGCTGCTGAGGGCTCGCTCTGCCGGCATCGTTGCGTACTACTATGACGGCAACTGTATGTCATGGCTGTACATATTCGCACATTTGTAGCTTTTCCTTCATGAAAACCAAATGCTGCACTCACCGCCCCGTCTTCGACCTGCAGTTGTTCTTACGCTTCGGAGAATGCAGGCAAGACCGACGGAACAACACTACGGGAAAGCATTGCTTTGAAAGGCACTTCACACTTCAGTAAGTCGGCGTTGAACTCGTAATCCTCTGGACGAAAGTGCAGCGAGCACACTATGTGATTTTTCAGCTCTTTGCCAACGTGCTGTGGCAGAGGTACAGCACTCAAGAACTTCGATAGGAGAGGTTCACTCGTTGGCACACAGTGATAAGCAACGTTGGCTTCGCCGCTGCAACTGGCCTTGGCCAAGTTCCGCGGACCGTTCGCGCATCCCACATCACAACGATGTGGTATTCTCGCTGTTTGTTCCAAATGCAAGTTTCGCGAGCAAGCAGAACCAACGCAGCACGAAGCGATAACGAAACAACTGAAACTCCACAGCGCGTAACGCAGGGTCGAGCGCGCAGAGTCGAGCGAAAACGAAGCCTTTCGACCACCCATACTACTACGTCAAAATGTTATTTGTTATTAGAATCGAAC
Source organism: Dermacentor albipictus (assembly GCF_038994185.2). NCBI lineage: Eukaryota > Metazoa > Arthropoda > Arachnida > Ixodida > Ixodidae > Dermacentor > Dermacentor albipictus. The sequence continues at coordinate 77,794,070 of NC_091827.1, forward strand.
AGAAGTAGACAAGTAGCATTCTCTTCCGTCTTATAACCTAACAAAATGATCTTTTTAATACGAGTAGTTGAGTACTAGTGACAAATTATGATGAGGAATGCCTTAGTCATCGGGTTAGTACCGGAATGTCGCTGGGAGGTCTCAAATCGTATCACGCATTTACCTCAATTTCTCGGTTACTAAAGCTCTGTTCGCGATTATATTGACGCCTTGGACGTTCTAGAGCATTGCTTTATCACTCTAACTTGACTTCATAGTAACCTTTAGTGTCCCTTTAATGAGCTTCTTTAACGCCAACTCAGGTCAGGTGGTATATGTCAGGTATATGTATATGGTATACATTTTGGGCCTTTCATAATATTCATTATGTAAAACATACAAACGATTACGCACTAGCCGTAAGACTGATTGGTAAAAGCAATAAAGTCCTTGATATTTATTAAGAATGGAACACTGTCACATGCGCACTTTATTAACTATAATATTCCTTTACAATTTGGATGACGCTTAAGCTTCGCCTTTAGGAGTCAAACGCGACAGCATTCAAAGATCCCTGCCTGCTTCTCACGCTTCCTGGCAACTGGAACGTATGTAACCATGATGTTTGCCGGGAAATTGTTCGCAGCGAACGCTTTACACGAAGATGGGTTTTCTGTTAGAAATGCGACCTCTTGCGTGGGCTACGATGGGGCGGAGGCGAGCGCCATCTGCAAGCAGGCGCGTCGCTCTGTGAACTCCCGAGATATTCCAGCACCGGCACGCGCAAATGGCAGACGCCGTCGCCGGTATATGAATGGTAGAAACGCTAGGAAAGGGGTTTGAGTTTTCACGTAACAGAAATATACTTACTCGTATATTTAAATTACAATCCGAGAACGAAGTCCGACGCTGGCCGCCGACGCGGAATGCCACCACCGGATTTTGTGCAGCACGGGTCCCTCAACGCTGTCGCGTTAAAACTTGGAAGAGCAGTGATTGACAAGCAGATTATTTTGAGGTTAGCAGTGACTTTTTCAGTGACATAGCTTCTAGTACGAAATAAATTGTTATCAGAAAAAAAAAAGGGGGCATGGCAAAGGGGCGATAGGCGTTTTCGTTAACCATTCGTTCAGCTACATTGCTGCAGCTAATTTTGCATGCTGTAGGAACTCTTCTCAATAAGCATGCTCTAAGGGTTTATATTCCAATAGTGCTATTTCAGCATGAGAAAATTTTCAAGAATTTCTTCAAGGACCTACGAGGGCAACATTTGCGCAGAAAGATTTTAATGTGAACGCATTCTATGCCCCATTACAAGAAAAACCGCCGGCGTGACCGGAAGAGGGTAACAAAAATGGCCGTCGACTCAATCAGTAAAAACACATCAGAAATGCTCGGAGTGACGTCAAATTTCTCAGAGATGGTTCCTGTAAACAAATAAATTATTCGCTTTGAAGAGGAAATAGGTACATTCTGGTCTGGGTGGGAATCGAACCTACACCTTCGAGGTGCAGCACGAGGACGCTTCCTCGAAGCCACGGTGGCTCCACGGTTCTGGCTGACTAAATATGTGCCTAGTACGTGCGTTCAAGACGTTCTGAGGTCTACGAATGGTAAATACTTTCATATTCGCCCAAGTAAGCAGTCTTCAGTGTCTCTGCCGAATATATCTTTTGTAGGATTTGACGCAACATTTATCAATATGTAGAACGAAACCGAATTCATAAACTTTACGAAAATGCAGGTATATATTACCAGATACGCTAACAGCTTCTGAGGACAAAAAAGTATTCGTAATAACAGAAAGTCACATACGCCCTGGCCTCGGTAGAGGTTGTCGAGCTCTGTGAGGCGTTGTATGGTTACACTTCGATGTCCTGGCACAGCCACGGACATCTCAAGAACAGTATCCGCCATCTGAAAAAAAAAAAAACAATAAAAAAATGGTGAGCATCTAATGAAACGGGAACACACTGAAATTTTTAGGTGTGCATGCTTTCTTTCCAAAGTACCAACATTTTCCTCCTCCTCTGCGCCCCCCTTTTATCACAGCAAGCGCCATCCACCATAGTGTTAACTTTCTAGGGCAGAGCTGCGGGAGCGCAAGTGAAAAAGGTAAATTGGAAGAAGCGCAGCATTGTTCTGCTAAGCCCAAGGAATGACGTGCTCGGTTAATGCTAAGCCCAAGGAATGATGTGCTCGGTTAATGTCTGATCTCGCAGCGTCCCTTTCAGCGATCCGTATAGCAGTGTATGCCACACACTACTGCTACTTGGAGCTTCGATGCTACGATTTTACAAAAGGTCGTATACAAGGAGAGTCATTCTCCTGCGTCACAGTTCCATGTTGCCAATGCAAGTAAAATGCCCAGACTTTGGGTACCTATAGAAAAAGTAAGTTTCGCAGCAAGGGCGAATCAATGAATGCGATAGCAACGCACAGGATTAGTATGCGAAGTAAGGCTAGAAGCTTCAAGAGCAATATAAATTGTAGTAAGCATGAGCTTGCTGAGTAAGCAGGTGTGCTGTGGCGTGGCCAGACCCATGTGAACAAGGAGACTCGATGACCACGACAAGGCGCATGTACGCAAAAAAAAAAAAAGACGACAAGAACCTCGTTCATCAAAGCCATGATGCTTAAATTTGTTTCTTTGTGTGAAACAGTCTTCAGGAAATTTTCTGACGCACTAGGCGTTTGCCGTCTAAGTCATTTTATCAAGGTGATTAGAAGGCTGCTCAAAACCAATGTGTCATTTCGAATAATCGCATGAACTGAGCATCCAAACGCTAGGAATTCACAGGTTTATTGCACTGATTATACCAACCAGGTATAACGAGAGGGATAGAATGTGGAAGTAAAACCGGCGCAGTTGTAAACTTGCACCTACATGTTTTCGCCTTTATCAGACACATAAAACTTGAGCTTTACTTTGTCAAAGCTCTCATGTGCATCCCCTCCTGTGGCGTCAGGCTCCCGAGGAGAAGGTATTGGGGACCTGCCTTGAACGACATCTCGTTTTCCAGGCTGTCTTCCTCTGGTTTTGCTCAAGCGACAGCTATGTGTTTTGGCAATAAACATTCAGTGTCTTTTGGCGAGATATGCGATTATGCTAGTCTTTCTGAAACTGCTGTGCTCATCTATGGGTCGCTGCATAACAGAACGTAATTAAGCCAAATGTGTTCTTCAGTAACACATTTAGGCACAATACTTATATAGGCAGGAAATACTATAGTATATACTACACACTGAAAATGTTCACAAGCTAAACGCACGGGCCTGCACTTTAGGCTACATGGATGCATGACGGTGTTCTTTGATCAGTGTTTAGAGGTCGCACATTGTGCCTTGCTATTTATTGATTTTCACTTATTAAAAAATAAATTGGTTTTTCGTCCGAAATACTATGATGTGATTATTAGGTGTAGTGAGAAACTTCGAAATATTTTAACCACCTGGAGTTCTCTAACGTGCACTTAAATCAAGGTACCACGAGCGTTTTTGCATTTTGCCCCCTTTGAAGTTCGGTAGCCTGGGCTGTGGTCGAAACCGCGACCTCGAGCCTATTTTTTTACACATGCAAAGTGTGTCTGCACTCATGTAAGACTGTTCTCCGCCATGTGCCATTCATCATTCTTACCTTTCAACCTGAGGTACAGTACCTTCAGTTACTGATAAAGCTGCTGCATTTTTTTACCTCTGCCCAGCATTTAGATACGCCTGTAGTTCAAGTTGCGTGGCCGGGCCCCTCCTGCACTTCCGAGAGTAGGGGGGGAGGGCCCCTTTCACTTAAAGGGCCCCTCACCAGGTCTGGCCATTTTGAGCTGACAAGCGCAGAGCATCCGACCGCCTTTCGTATCTTCACTCGCGGCGAATCCGCCCGGAGAGGGACGGTGACGTAGTCGGGCTCCTGCGCCTACTTAGTCGAGTCCGCAGTGTGACGTCGCTCGTGGTGACACGTGACTGCGATAATTATTCAAGACAACATATGTTATCTGTGCGATCTGTTGCTTGAACTGACGAATTGAAGTTTAGAGAAATAACAAAACACACAAACTGAATGTCCGCGTCTTTTTGTTTTATTTCGCACCGAAGCAAGAGAGATGTACTACCGCTCAATCTGGTTGTTCCCACGGTCGTGTGGTCACGTGCGCAGGTACCGAAACTATGCCATTTTCTACCGTGTTCTACCACGTGATCACGCCCTGCGATCTGCTTGTTCTGCCTCGGTATTCGTGTAGCACTGAATTATACCGCTGGTCACGTTTCCTTGTGCACAGCGCGCAAAATCGTGCGCTACGCGAACGAGACAACTGCTCGCGCGCGACGCCGTCGGCGGAAAAGCGTAGCGCAAAAAAAAAAAAAAGAAACCGAGGAGAATAAAAAAAAAGGAAGGCGGGGCCTATGACGTATGCGTCACGCGATCCTCGAGGTCCGGTATGGGAGAACGTAGGGAAGGAATTTCGCTTGCGTAGGCTAGACGTGGCGAGTGGAGAGAGCGTCTTGCTTGGCAGTGGAGCCCGCCTGCTGAAATCGTGGGTTCGCGGCAGTGAAATATTTCTATCTCGGCTGTTATTCTCGGCTATAACGCTCCTTAGAGGACACGTAACGACTTCCAGCGAATAAGCAAAATTTGTTTTCGAGCCTGGTGAGGGGCCCTTTACCTACCAGTTGGGCGCCCCCTATTCACCAAATAGATACTTCTGTAGTTCAAGTTACCTTAAGCACGTACACACAGTGTACACACACACACACACACACACACACACACACACACATATATATGTGTGTGTGTGTGTGTGTGACTTCAGGACAGAGGTCTCTATGGCTACCGCAAGGTTTTATTTCAAAAAAGTTCATGCACTTCTTGAAAAACAACTCGCTCTCTGATTCACACACTTTTTTTTATGCAGGGCGACCCAGCTAACTTTAGCCAGAGTTTAAATATTTTTTTTTCTTTTCAATCAACTAACCTACTAAGTCTTCACAATAAACACGCACTCCTCGATCACGTGCTGCCCGTTTGATGACAAGCTTTCCCTTCCGCTAAGACACTCACTTTAGACGGGTGGCACAGATTGTGACAATATTGTTCGGCCACCTCCTATCACTTCTCTGTCAACCCACCTCTCCCTTTCCTATATCAATCATCTTGACAAACATTTTTCGCTTCTTAAATATAGAACACTTTTCAAAACCCACATTAGCAGACCAAAACAGCTCAGTTGGATTGGCATACATTGACATATAAGTAAATACTGCGATACGTGAACTACATCCCTTATGTTACAGCGATTTGAGGACGAAAAATGAAAAAAAAAATTCAGAATAAGACAAGCAGCCAAACAATAAAATCAATGATGCAGCGTACGTGCTCTATAGTTAAGAGACGCGTATGGCAACGAACCCGCGCACTGTTTGAGGAAGAATCAAACCAATACTGCTACGCCCAGACCGCCCGTGTAATTACTCTCACACCGCCGATGGGTACTGATATCAGCATGACTTTTAGAAGAGGCTAGTCCGAAACGATTCTATTCAAGTGAAGAGCGGCTCGAGTGTATGCAAAGCTGACCCTACAAACTCCTGCGTCGAAACGAACTGTTCTAATTCAGCAAACTATACTGCCGTTTAATACACGCATACAAAAAAAAACATGCCGGCGAACAGAACAAGCAGTTGAAACAGCTACGGCTAAGGCCACACACACACACACGCACACACACACAAACGCGCGCGCGCGTTCGCAAGGAAAAATTTGGATGTGGCTTAGCTAAGGTTAAGCCCAGGATGCGAAGCATACTAGCCTTTATTTTAACGCGACAGCGTTAAGGAGCTCGTGTCGCAGAAAAGCCGGTGTCGTCGGCTCAAGCCTGTTTCACATGATGCGATTTTCGTCGCACCGGAAGTGCGATTTCCGTCGTTTGCGATGAAAATCGCAGTCGCAGTGCCGTCCCCCCGATTTTCGGCTGCGACCAACCGGTTGGTCGAACAGTCGCACCGTCGCACCGATCGCTGCGATTTTCCGTCGAAATTGCGCGGAGAGCTGTCAACGGAGCTATTTCGCCGGTTTGTTTTGATGGCGTCTCGCACGACAAGTGCAATCGCGGAAACGTGGATCGTCGAATTAGGTACGTGCGCGAATTAAGGGAGAATAAAAAACTTGTACAGATTGCATTCTCCTATTGCTATGCGTTTGTTGACACGCTACACAGCAAATGAAGTGCATTTTCACGTTTGCTTCGTGCGCCTTTGCGAGTTGTCAGTGCTAGCTAGAGATGTTCGATCCCCAGCAGACGACGAGGTTGCTACAATGTTTTGTTGAGTAGCATAGAAAAATCGCGCTTACGGAGCAGTTTGAATTATTTCAACCTCGGCAAGGGCAAATGACAAGACAGCAAAGTACCCGAAATTTCAACGTTGCACTGAACGCGGTACCGTTCAGTTGCATTTTCTTGTCGGTTTTCAAGCATGAATTTCCCGATGCATCTTGAAAGCTCATCTTGCCTCTTATTAAATTTGACAGAGCAAAAGTGTAGGCTATCGTAATGAATTTGCTACGATAGCATTAAATCCGTGGCTCGAATAAACTATTACATGCACGTTAAGTTGCACCTCTTCTCTGGAGAATTTTTTTTTTTCTTGCACAAAAACCAATAAACATCGACTATGTTGCGGACTTTGTATCCTTATTGCATCTGTATGAACAGTTGCTCTGCAAGGTAATTAACTGTACAGCTAGTAGATTAAGTAAATTGCTTGCTATAGTGGCACAGTGACAACGTACCCTCCTGCACAATCATGTAGAACTGGTGCAACAATGCAAAAAGCAGGCAAACGGCCTGTTCTTGTGGGGATAAAACAGTATAAAACGACACGCTGAAGAAAAGTAAATCAAAACTGTGCAGTGAAGTCGGCCGGTACAAGCAGTTCTTGCACGTTCACAGCTGATCAAATGTGCAGAAACATTCATGCCTTACATGTTTCTAATAAGTTTGTGATCACATATATTAGTGTGTAAACCCATATAACGATATCCGCTGCGATTACTATCTTTGTAAGTAATGAAATACCATGCTACTTGCAAGAACATATATCACCCGAGGATCTTAGAACAAATTTCTGCATTTCAACAATACACAATATGTGGTTTATTCGATAAAGGACCACAAACTGGGCTTTTTTTGCAATGACAAATTTATTCCAAACTTTACTTGCATACAGGCAAGAAAAAAAATAATAGACAGAAATATTGTTCTTCAATTTGTTCACCTGCCACTGTGTCTATAGCATTCTGCTGCTAACACAAGGTGAGGGGTTGATTTGCCAGCCATGGAAGTCGCATTTCGATGGGAGTCGTAGGTGAAAAATAAAAAAAAAAAGCTCTTGCACTTAGCTTTAGTTCATCACCTTTTATTGAACCCTTAGACTTCAAAATACTATTGCATAGGGGGGCATGCTTATGCAAAATATAACACCAATAAAAAAGCAATAGAAAGCAGAGGGCAGAATTGTAAAACAGCCATCTTTCGTGATAATTCGAGTGTGTAAATATTCATTGCATCAATATGTATTGTTCAACAGCACTGCACAAATAAGCATGATCAAGTATAGCAAGTACTGTGTCAGGAAGCTGGTTCTACAGATGTATAAATGTCAAGGCATGAATGCTCATACTACGTCGCACACATAGCACAAAGCAAACCTTTTTCAAGAGTTGTCCCTTCTGGCAGTTATGAGTGGGCCATAAGCAGCAGAAACTTTATCGCAGGACATTGTGTAATACCGCTTATGAAAGAGTGAAGAGGCCTTTAACAGCAGTACCTTATGCTGCTCTAATAAGAGGAACGATGAGCAAAAAAAATTTCTGGTACAGCACTTAAACAGTAACTTTCTGCAAGACAGAAAATTCCAGATCAAAGTTGGAGGTACATTTGGCCCACACACACCAACAACACGGGCATACTACAAGAAACACTACAGCCTATGGTGTATTACAGTCTATGTGAAAGCTATCTTATACAGAAATCAAGAATGATGCAACAAGCCCTCGACAACACTGCAGACTTTCTTGGCCAGTCTGGCCTCTCGCTTTCTGATAAGTCAGCTCATATCGACGTCGGAAAAAAAGAAAGACTAGAATCAAGAACTACCCCAGATTGCACATTGTGATCCACATAGCTGGACAAGTATGCCCGCAAGTCAACGTCCACAAATCCTCAGCTAGTGTAAGCCCATGACGGCAGAGCCAGCACGTGGGTGAAACAATTATGCAATGCCTGGACGCAACTTCCACACCTGGTGAAAAGAATAATCTCAAAATAATGGGGGTGGACGAGTGGATACTGTAGAAAATCGCAGATGCTTTGCTTGTGTCCAAGGTATGGTACGGTATGAATTGCCTGCAGCACACAAAAAAGACAACTCATCGAATACAGGCATCGGGTAGTAATAACAGGTCTTTCCAACTGTACCATGCTTGAAGACCTCTATGAGAAAGAGCTAACGAACAAGCACCTAGACAGAGTAGAATTGCTGCCTGCAGCACAAATTCTTTGTCTCAAGAGCTCAGAACCTCGTACCAAGATGCTATGCCAGCTAGCATATGAGATGCAAAGACGACTACCCCTCCCTTCAGAAACACAACCTTGGGAGTACCTGAACTTGAAACACAACAGGCCCATACCGTGGAATATGGGGGTAAACAATTAGGCCAGGAGACTATATGCAACTGCCAAAACCACAGGGGAGGTTGCTAATCATGAAGATGCAAGCAAACATAAGGCACATATAGTACACTGATCTGGCAATAGCAGTGTAACAGTAGTATGACACTACATAAAACTAAACCCCATATAAGTGAGTACCATTCCAGGTCATCCTACACCTAGAAAAGCTGAACTGAAAGCAATCAAAGCAGTACTTGTAGTGCAGATTACACCCTGCACAACACCCTGCATGGATTCACCAGAAACTGTCTGGGCCTGCACATCACACAAGATTGTCAGGAAAATCAGGAGATTGACACGCGACTTGCAAGCACATGGCCAGAAATTAAATTACAGGATACATAGCCATGCAAATATTCCAGGACACAAGCGGGCTTATAAGCCTGACATAATAACTGAAAACTAGAGTTTGTATGTATTCATTATTAACTAAAGTGCAACAGATAGACAACAGACAAGAACAAAGCGCTCTGTGTGTTCACTTCGTTCCTGTCCATTGCATTTCTGTTGCACTATAGTTAATGAATTCATAAGGCTGCACAGGAGAAGAATGATACCTCTGCCCAAGGGCCCGATCTCACATACAAATCCACATGTGTGCACACACATGCACACAAATGTTGCAAGAGTGCATAGCATGAAGCAGTATCAACAGGATGACACTAGATATGGACGAGGACTAACTTTCAACTGCGGTTCATTTGTAAAAATGTGGCGAGTTATACAAATTACCAGAAAAAGAAAGGACGACGAGCAAAACGAAAACAAGGTGAAAGCAGGAGCCAACGTCTCGACTAGTGGACTTGTCTTCTTCAAGGTCCACGTTTGGAAACGTTGGCTCCTACTTTCACCTTGTTTTCATGTTGCTCATCGTCTTGAATTTCCATCTCCTGCCTTCCCCAAGTTTTCCCCAGAAAACGAAAGACATCTTTGAAAGATAGATAAAAATTGGTGCTTGATGCAGCCAAACATAAATAAAAATGCTACAGAAAGAAAACAGAGAAAAATTCCAAGTGCAGGAAAAAATCATTACAATTGCCAATCCTGCATGCCAGCACCTTTCAAGAAACACTGTTGTTATTCCAATAGACAGACTGATAGCTTGCTTATGCAAGCACATTCTTCCAGTTCCATGCCATCCGGAAAAAATTGAGTTTCCTGGAAGGTAGCCACATGCACACTTGGTGATCACAATGTTTTTTTTTCCCCTGGACTTGTATATCTATATGCATTTTCTCCCTTTCCTGCTTTTATGTTTGGTTTCATCAAGCACTAGTCTTTATCAGGTGTTATTGTTGTACTACTTTGTGGTAACCTTTATAGATCATTGCATTTTCACAATAAACCTTTTAATTAGAAGTTAGCATAACCTGTTCTTACTGCTTCACACTGTACGTTCTTGCTACATTGGCCAAATAAAAGATTTTATAAGGTCTCATGAGGGCCATTAAAGTGACTTGTTGCAGTCTAAAAAAAAAAAGACGAATAGCCTGGCTGTAATTGGCACCAGAGAACACATAGGACAAACAAGAAAACCGAGATGATCTAACAATCAAAAGTTTAATGTACACACCGAGTTAATGCTCGCTGACAAGCAATAGACTGAACATACACAAAAAGGAGAAGCAAAAATTCATGTGCATTTCCTGACAGGAAATGCATCCATTTCTAACAGAGGCCGTGCTGACAAGATTAACCCAGCATTTTTAGATCTACAGCTTCCGTAATTTCTCTATGCAGCCGATCTGCACAGAATGCTAGCTTCTTCCTCTACAATGCACGCTCAGATGTGGTGAATGCATTGTAGAGGAAGCTAGCATTCTGTGCAGATCGGCTGCCTAGAGAAATTATGGAGGCTGTAGATGCAAAGACACTGGGAGAATCTTGTGTCAGCATGGTCGCTGTTACACTTTTGGAGATGGATGCGTTTCCTGTTGGGATCTGTATGGACACACATCAGATCTTGCTTCTGCTTTTTGTGTAAATTTGATTTATTGCTTGTCGAACAGCATTTACTCGGCATGTTCAATAAACTTTCATTTGTTAATACACCTCATGATTGTCTTGGTCTCTAGCAGAAAGGTGTTCATTCTTTTTACAGTGAAGCTGTGTATGCCTAGGCGAAACACTCGTGGTCCGATCCCAAAAACCCTAGTGCAGGGGTATGAGCCATTGTTTAAGGGGGTGGGAGCCATTGAATTCGTCTTCCATGATGGACGGAGACATTTCGTGTTGGGTAGACATAGAAATGCTTATGCATTTCAAACATACATTTATCTGCGTATTATTGCAGGGAAGGGACACAGAGAGGGATGGGGTTAAGACAAGATCATGATGTCATTATTATCTCGCAGCGAAGGTGTGGTGGGCCATTGGCTAGACCGATAGTGACGTCGTTTCTCTCTAGCAGCAGAGTGCGCGTGCAGCAGTCTCTCTCCGACTTCCCAAGAGGTTCGAAAATGTGTCCCTGTATTTAATTAAATGAAATGTGCAGATCCGGTGTGTCACTTCGTAACTACAGTGCATAACCGAGTCATAAACATTATGATTAATGCATTACAAAACACAAGTGCGTAACATAATCCAGAAAGACTTTGATGGACCCGCTGGATTAACACAATGAACCACTCATTGCATCTTGCAAAGTGCAATGTGTGGCATTCCAAACAAACAATGTGATAAACCCAAGCCAAACATGTGCATAACCTCATTAAGAAACACAGACATAACCAATAAAATAGAAAGACTTGAATAAACCATTGGAATTAACTCAGTGATAAACACCGAGGCCGCACATTTCAGCTTCGCAGGTTTACCGTCTGTACAGGGTGCATGGGCAGTAACTTTTTCTGTTATTGTTAGTTAAGTATTGTATAATGTTGTGCCAGTAAAACATGTTGGGCTAGTTGGTGCAATGTATTGGTACTGCTTTTTTTCTTAATGTTGTGCCCTTCTTCCTTTTGTAACAACTTTTTCATTCCTCCTTGCATAATACTCCAACCTTGCAGCCTGCGAGGTATATAAATAAATAAGTACATAAGCACGTCATTCATTCATCTGCATACACCTCGCACCATTCCTTGCTCAACAAATGTCACTGTGTTGATGTCTCGCAGCATGCATCTACATTAACTGTCATTTGCGTTTCGGTATGGTTTGTGAACAGTGTAATGCATAAAGATTACATGACATTAAGGTTGTGACTTATGCGGTGCATAAGCAAACCTTGCAAAAGATGACATGTTGGATTGTTGAAAGTAAGACAAATTGTATATATCGCAGTTACTTTAACCGCATTTAATTGACCACTTGACAAAAACTTCACTTCGCATAGATTCCAACACGTACACTGAATCTGCAGTTTTTTTTTTGCTTATTAATATAGTTGTAACTGCATGGCCACATTGTAGATTTGAAAAGAAAGTTAAATAAATTTGTTTGTAGCAACATAACAATATGTGTAGATCACTGCGATTGTAACACCAGAACTTGATACAAACATGCACACTATAGGATGCAAGCAAATGCTCAGGACAAACTCCAGAATGTTTCCATCCTGATACTTATGAAAGTGAACGGTTTCATTCCATGGCTGTCAAAAGAGGGAGAGAGAAAACTTAATTGTGTTCGTGGAACAAAAACGCATTGATAAGCTTAGACATATAGTCATTGCTTAAAACTTTTGAAATGAATAATTATAGCTTGCTATCGACATTGAAGCAGCCTTTCGACAGCAAGAAAAGGAATCAGTTTTTCCAGCTCTGAACATTGAATTGCTGGAAATGCAAGCAGGCATAAAATTCTGCCAATATAATCTGTTTAGGAATACCAAATTCGAACAAACATTGAGACTTGCATTTGTACTTTCTCTGGCTGAGCAATCTAGTTTGAAATGACTCCCATAAGCATGTCGTAACAATGTTTATCTAATACAGGTTAAATGCACGCCTAGCTTAAGAAACCTGGATGATTGCTATAAATTACAGTGAAGAAACTATAATATCTAATAACATTAATAATATAAGAATAATATTTATTTCCACAAAACAGGCTAACCGTGAGAGAAGTGCGAGGCTGAGCAGAAAGCTGAAAAATTCTACGGCAAGTGCGAATGCCGCAGGCCTACGATCCTGTTTTATGAATAGCGCGTATTGATATGGTCTTCTTGTTAGAAGTTCCGAGTATACTGCCAGCGCGAGACACAGAACAACAAAGTGGACGAGAAGCGTGTCCTTTAGAATGATATGTTACAACGTACAGGTTTCCACAAAAGTGACGGTAACTGCTCGAAACATTTGATGCGTCGGCTTTTGCGCCTTTAGAAATATTTAGAGAGGGCTCCCATATATATATTCGCAGCGCAAGCACGGCGATGGACGAACCAGGATAGCGCTAAGGTTGAATTTCACAACACAATTTTCATTCCACGTCGTAATCACAGATCATTTGAGGCTTCGTTCAGTGGCACACGCGTGCTTTCGGGTTGGTGCTTCTTGTTGCGTTTGGCGTAAGAATATGGCTAGTAGCAGGCACCACATATGCGCAATCACGGGCAATATACACGCATCATTTCTTCAGAAGCTGGCGCTGAGCACGGGTAGCGCGAGGATCTTGTTGGGCTGACACGACGACTTCGTGGAAGCCGAATTCCGAATACTGCATATGTGGTGAGGGTAGCAATACGAACTGGTCGATAGGTCATCTTGGAGATTGTTGTAGCGCAGGCAGAACGAAACGGTCATAGAAGGCAGATGAGACAACACACGGCGCAGAACCACCTGCGAACAGCTGTTTACGTGCGCCATGTCGCACTGAACTACCGAAACCGCCGTCGCGCACTCCAAGACAAATCTTAACTAACGTTTTAAATTAGTAAACGTACATATTATTTGCTTCTAACCAGGAAAAGTCAAGAACATTATACTGTAAACGTTTTATTCATTACAATAAAAGAATTATGCAGCGTGTGCCACGAAACCTGGCAGTAAGCAACCCTGGGCGTCGCACCAGTTGCATTGATGAAATCGCAATCATGTGAAATGAGCCCTCTAAAAATCGCATTGCGACGCGTGCGACAGCACCGATTTTCGTCGTTGCAGTCGCAGCATGTGAAACAGCCTTCAGGCGTGCGGCGCTTGCTCAGGCGCACATTTCGTTGTCGCGCCGAACGCTGCGTTGCTCGACGCTCACCGCGTCCGATGCGGGGCGCGTAGTCGCTGCGCCGTAGCAAAGCCACCTAGAAACAGACTCTGTAGCACGCCGCAACCTTCGCTTCTCATTCCAACGAGCAGCTCTGTCTCCTGGAGGCATCTCACCTCGTGAGTGTCTAGCAGAGGCAAGCGCAGCTGCCGCCGCGAGCGACGGCGCGAGTTGGAGCCCCGTTTCTCCTTTGTCGTGACGTCACGGTGTCACGTGGTATTGAAGGCGACACCGCCGCGCCTGAGGAGCTGGGTTGAGTTCTACTAATATGCTTCGCTTAAAAACAACATGCTTGAAAATAAAGGCAGTTTTGCAATGGAGCGTCGCAAACGGGATACACCGCGTGTCCAAGCACGGCGCTAGACATCACTGCCCGGACAGGGCAAAACCCTTTTAAGCTCTCGGCTTCCACAAAGCACCTTTGTGCCGTGGATGTTTCTTAGCGCATGTGGTATGCGTTTCTGCTGCGTCTGAAGGGGCAAGATTCAGAATGGTGTTGCATGCAAGTCGCACGTCGTTTTTCGTCGCCATGATAGATTGGATTTTTTGCAAGCAGTGCTCCAGGAGGGCACGTGTAACCGGCAAACGGAGGACTCAGGAAAGCACCTTAGATTATAATAAAGGCAGGCGGCGCAGAATCTCCAGGGCGCCCAAGCGGTAGTAGGGGGATCAAAGCTGAAAGCAGGGCAGCCCGTGGGTTGTGGCCGCGGAGGCCAAAGCGTGCCAGGGGGTGTTCGCCTTAAAAATTGGCTGTCCGCGATAGCGGACAGCCAATTTTTAATGCGACAGCCATCTGCGACAGCCATCTGGTGTACACCCCTGACACGCACTGACGTCGGCAAGCCCCAACCCACAGACCAGTACGGATTCTAGCTTTGGTGTCTTTGTTGCCGCTTTGGTGTCGTGGAGGCGCCGCCAATAATCGTAGTTACAATTGCTAAAAAACACGATTGAATGAATATAATTACGTCCAGCTGCCAACATGTGACGCTAAGTTCAGCACTACCGCGCCCCACGATTTGTGCACACCACTCAGAGCTTTGCCTCTGAATGTATGTCGGACAGACTTTCTCGCGCCTGCGGCGCTGGTGCTGAGTCAGTCATCGTCAAGGGCAGCCTTTCAGCCACTTGCGTTCAACTGCGGTAGCTAGATTTTCAATATATGCGGCCCAGGCTTCACTACGGTCGGCACTGCTCACACAGAAACATCTGTGCTGTCTCTCCGAGAAAGCTGTCTCTCCGACACAGCGGTCGCCAAATCGGGCGTCGATGCCCACTCTACCTATTTTACCGCGCCGGTGGCCACCGTCCGTGCGCAAACTCCGCCACACTCCACAATGCCGGCACGCCTAGGTTAAACGCCTACAACACGCCCTAAGAAACCTCCTCTGTAGAGCCTAGTGCGCAGAAACTGAAATACGGACGGTAGCACTTGCGTCTAACCCTAACCGCGTCCCCTAGTAGCTTTGCACTCTGTCCCCACGGTTCCGCTCAGTACGTGAACATGGCGGCACAGAAGCCCTCGTATGTGACGTCCGTGGAAAGTATGTATACTATAGCGCAGTACAGAAACCCCTACTACCGTTTCCTGCACAAATGAAGACCGCGCGAGGTCGCCATTCCTTGAGGTCGCAAGCAAAAACGGGTGCGTTCCACTACACTTCCAAACAAAAACCGGAACGCCGCTTGAATTTCCTGCTAGCTACGCAACAACGCAGCTCGGAGATCACACGCCCGGAGCGACGACCCCGTAAGCAAATAAAAGCAATTTTGCGTCCAAACTCACTTCGATAGGCCTCCGAATGAACCGAAGTTCTCCGTAGAAAGTAGCCCTTCCTCGTTGATGATGGCGACACAAAACCGTCGCGGTCCCTCCTTTGCTTGGTCGCTATTGGCCGGCGGAAGTTCGCGGGCCGCTTCAGATGACTTGGGGGCACGATGATGGGGAATTCTTAGCACTTGCGTACACCACCAGCCAGAGAAATTAGATATGCGCATGTATGTACGTTCTTCGTCTTCGTGATTTGATGAATGTACGTACGTTGAACAAAGAAGCGGGGAGAATTTGGCATGGACCGTTGGCTGCCTTCGCCTTCCTGAGCCTCCCATTGGCTCGCGTGGGCCGGCTCAGCCAATGGGAGAGGCGTATCGCGGACTCGTCGCCTCGCAATGCGCCGACTGGCGTTCGGCCTGCGCACCGTACTTGACCGTACAGACGCTGATTCAACGCCGCCGTGATCATGTGGGAATGGGAGGAGGGAAGCCGGTTCCGGTTTCGCTTTTACGCGCAGCTGTCACTCTGCTCTTGTCGTTTCAGAACAGCGCAGCAATGACTAAATGGGAGCGGAGCGAGCCACATCTTTCTCATTCTCCCGCACTCGTACTTCATTCAGTCAAAAAACTTTATTAGCGTCCTGAAGCCCGGTCTTTTCAGACCGAGGCGGGCCGCGTCCACGTCGGCACCGCCAGGCCGAGCCTTATGGCGTCATCGTGGACCCTCTGGACAGCCCGTAGCTGATCTTGATATGAAGAGCTTGTTATGAACTTGTGCCAGTAAAGCCATTTTTCATCGGGGTCGGCGAGAGTCGCGGGACAGCCCGCCAGCATGTGTCTGATGTCAATGATGCCATCGCACACGTTACATTCTGTCCTAATTTCTCTTTCTGGGTGAATTTTATTTATGAAATACGGAAATACTCGTAGCAACGAATGCATTTACGCAGGCGGTGCACAATAGAGCTAATTTCAGTTTCAGGACACCCGTGAGCGACACAAAACATGCGGCCGTCAAATGCCCCAGTCGACAGACGCACCTAAATGAAAGAAAGCAGGGAGCAGCAAAAGAGGAGGATATCGCAGTAGTACTACTCAAAATAGTACCATTCGTATTTCTAACTTCTTATAAGCTTAACAGCTTTAATAAGGAGATAGAAAATTGGAATTGCGTAGTGACGTTCCACCTATCGGATCATCCACTGAAACTACAAGTACGGCGTTCTTAGAACCGGCAGCAGAATATCTGTGTTTTATAAGTCTTTCGGGATTCAATCATTAATTCGTTTACAAAGTCGCTATGGGTGGTCATCGAATAAATAGCGAACAAGTGGCCGAGGCGACTGATCTGCATGAAAGGAAGCTGGCGCCTACGACAGCCCAATACCGTGACTCAGCCAAACAAAAAGCTGCAGGTTATCGTCAGGCGTGTATATAGTTCAGGCCTCCTCTATGGACATACTCATGAGTAAAAGTCATATATACGAAAACTACAGGCGATAATAATAACGGGCTCTTGCATTGTATCCGCATCTTCAAGAACTTATATTGCTTATACCCGCGCACCACGGACGCAAAAATAGTGTGATTGGTTGTTCAGTGCCTTAAAATGCAATTTAAAATTCAATGCATTTCATGCGCTTCCACTCAGGCATATTTAATGTCATTAAAGCTCGCGGTCACTTTCACAGCACAGTGTGTTCTCACAATTCTTTCGGCCGTGAAATGCGCGTCACTCCCAAGTTGGCAGCCACAGCCGCAAAGCATGCACATGCTAGCGATCGCAAAGAGTTCTGCAAAATTTACCTCTTATGGTGCTCTCAGTGGCATTTAATGTTCTATTGCTTACGATGACATTTTTTTTTTAAAGCGACCTTTACTGGCCGCGAACTTTCGATTTCGCCGTGACGGTGCTCCGAGGAGGCACATGATGTCACAACGCGCGCTTGGCCACGAGACGTTCATTCGATGGACCACCAGCCATTTTTGCGCAAACGCGAGTAAGAGCGGGCGTGAGAGAGAAAATCTGGGGGCCTTTGCTCCTTGAATTTGACTCTGCCAAGGCGCTACAGTGGAGGTTTCACGCGTTTGTCCCCTAGACATACCGGCATTGCGGAGCGCGGTCACCGCCCGCGCGGTGAGGCATTGGGCGCGGACGCCCCATCGCTGCCTGAACAGGTAAGGTTCTGACTGGTGTTGTATATGTCGCCGGTCGCTTTTTTTCGTCGCGACGCTAGATTGGATTTTTTACAAGCACTGCTCAGGAGAGCACCTGAGGCTATAATAAAGCAGGCGGCGCAGGATCTCCAAGTCACCCAAGGGGTATCGGGGGGAACAAAGCTGGAAGCAGGGCGGCACGTGGGTTGGGGCCGCGGAGGCCGAAGCGGGCCAGGGGGTGTTCGCATAAAAAAAGCGGCTGTCCGCGATAGTGCACAGCCGATCTTATACACCCCTGGCCACCAAATGAAGCTTCCAGGCCCACTGCCTCACCGCGCGGGCAGCCAGCGGCGGAACGTAAACAAAGTCGACCCTACTCCGCAAAGCCGGCATGTCTAGGGACAAACGCATACAACACAATGCTCAGAAACTCCCTGCGTAGTGTCTAGGCAGAGTCGCATATTCAAGGACCAAAAGCCCCTCTCTCAGGCTCGCTCTTACTCGCGCCTGCGCAGAAACGTCGAGCGCCGCGAGAAAGGCTGCACCCCGCTGTACCTACTAGCAATTGGATAAATGCCATCTGGTGGGTCCAAAGTAGCGACGTCAAGCAGTACAGGCGGATCGATGTCCACGAACGGACCTTATCGCCGGAGTTATACGTGGCGTCGGTAGGTCCGTGTAATGTGGGATCGTGACAAGCATAGCCGATTCAGCGTTTAGTAGTCCTGAACGTGGAGTAAAGTGCAAGCAAATCCATGCCTACCTGCTAATGCGGGAGCATCAGGGATCGATAGGGAGCAACAGCGGGACACGCGGGTGGTGATTTGCGTATCCGGCAGTCACTCCTAGTCTTAACATATTGCTTGAAGTCGCGAGCAAAGCCACACTAGTAGTACTTTAGGCGTATGCTTGTACGTGAAGCCTGAATAGCGAGAGGCGGGCCATTTTGTGATTGTCGTCAAGGGGCACGAATGGCACTTCAAGGAGGCAGGCTATCGCATTCGAATCAAAGCTCGCTTTGTATTTAAACAGTGTGTCCACCAACCGGGAAAACCGGGAATTCTCAGGGATTTTGAGTAGTCTCGAAAAACTGAGAGCATTTGTGCCTAAGGAAAATTAGCTGTAACTTTATTTAAATGGTCGAAGGTCGCGGTAATGATGGCTCGAGTAAGACAGGAATCGTAATGAATCGATGCCCTGTCGTCGGCTAATGGTGTTGGCAGAGTACATTCAATGACCGACTTTCCGGATGCCCGATATATATAGTTTGGACGGCGTCCCGGCACCGCCACGTACCCCATAGAGTGAATGTATCAGAGCGTCTGAAATTTCGGACGCAAGTACCCTTCGCCGTCCAATTTTCAAGACTTCTTGCCGTGACTGCAGGTCCGAAACGGCATTAATGAAAGCCGCCACCGCTGCCATTTTAATTACCTCGCCGCCTCGAACCGGCACTCTCGTACGCAGGTCAGCTGGCAGTCGTAGCCACCACTGCGGCAACGCTAGACCTAGCTGCGACGACGTTCGCTATTAAGCTTCTTGTCGTTGGGTACCATGTTTTTCATTTAAAGAATTCGCTGCTGTCAACAATGACACCGACTCCGCCTTTGTGGTCCTCGCGATTGGCTGAGAAGCTTGGAAAGCGCGGTGCATTGCATAATACCGGTACTCGAGAGTCAGCTTCGCCTATGTACAGAAATGTTACTTGGTGAAGCATACGCAAAAGTATTGCGGTGAAACATAACAAGCGTGGGAAAGGGGCTATTGCCACGGGACACAGTATGTATTCCTTAATTATACACGCGTGCACCCGGTATCACCTGTCACAGTACGATAACCGATATGCCTAATACGTGTACCGACAGGTGTTCAGAGCGTTTTCGAATGTGCCTGTGGTGGTTTAAGCCCTTAAGGGCAGTAACTGACGTGCATCTGTTTCTTTCCAACTGGCCGGTTTTTCGGACGTCTTCGCAGCCCCTAAGGAGTTCGGAAAATTGGACGCGGACTGTGCAACTGACCAAGATGCTTCAAGTGGTCCGTGGGGCGGGCGAGTTGCGGAAGGAGGACAAGAACAGAAAGGACCTACGCATTGAGGAATGAACGGGAAAGGAAGCGTGCTGCCGCCGTTTTGAAGGAGCTTAATTCAGCTCAAAAAACTGTTGGCTGATGCCGAGATGCAGACGTCCCCCCTCATCCAAACCAAATTAATCTCTTTGAAGCAGTGAAACGTAACGCTGAGGAGTCGTGCGCGAGCTGAGAGCATGTCAGGACAGTTTAGGTTGACTTACGAGCTGTTGAGAGAGAATCTCAATTGTGACAAAGTTAGGGCCTCATATTACTGAGCTTGCTATCAGTTGATATAGAAAGCTCATATTCGAAAATATTTGCTTCTGTATGCATCTCATTTTTATTCGTATTTGAGAATGTCCGACTTGATTTGCAATTTTTTTCGAATACATTTTGCTGTGCATTTTACTAACCACTCCCGTCTATTCTCTTTTTGAATAGCATAAACACTACGCCTTAGTATTCGAATTGGATTAAGTCATTTTTTTTTCATATGCTCACTAGAGAGTGAAAGCATCGGGCGACATGGTTTCAGCCCGTCTTGACATAAAACAATTTTGCATCAGTCAGGGAATTTCGCAAAGGCACTCAGGGAAAACCTGGAAAACTCAGGTACTTTAGAAATGTCAACTTGGTAGACACCCTGATAAAGGACGCTATGGCGGCGAAAAAAAAAAAGAAACGATGACAGTGAACGGACGAGCATCCAAGGAGGCTTCGATTTACGGCCCAGGGTGTCTAGTCTACCAACCGGGAAAACCAAAAATTCTCAGGGAATTTGAACAGTCTGGAAATACTCACGGAAAACTCAGGAAATTTGTGCTTTTATCAGGGAAAATTAGCAGTAACTTTATTGAAAGGGAACGAAAGTCGTGTTAATGCTGGCTACAGTAACAGAGGAATTGCAACGAATCGTCGTTGAGGCCGTGTCATCGGCACGAGGTATTGCCAGAGTAGTTAACGATCGATTTTCCAGACGCCCGATTTTTCGAACATGCCCGATAATTCGCAAGGCTTTGCGGCACCACCACGTACTCCGTATAGTCAATGTATATTGCCCTGCTGCAGGTCTGAAATGGCATTAATCAAAGCCACCACCGCCGCCATTTTGATTATCTCGCCGCCTTGAACCGGCACTCTCGCACGCAGATCCGCTGGCAGCCGTAGCCACCACCGCGGCAACGTTAGGCCCAGCTTCTTCTACGTTTGCTATTAAGCTTCTTTCCGTGTGGCGCTGGGTTTTTCATTGAAAGAATTCGCCGCTGTCAGCAATGGCACCGACTCCGCCTTTCCTCGCGCTTGGCTTCGAAGCTCGCAGAACACAGCGCGTTGCGCAATGCCAGTCTTCGAAAGTTAGCTTTGCCTAAGTACAACAGTGTTACGCGGCAAAGGTTAACAAGCGTGGGAAGGGGCAATTGTCACGGGACGCAGTAAGTATTCCTTAATTATACACGTGTGCGCCCCCGTCTCCAGTCACAGTACGAGCACCGATATGCCTAATAAGTGTACTGGCAGGCCTTAAGAGCTTTTCCGGACGTGCCAGTGGCACTTTTAGCCCTTAACGGCAGTTAAAGACATGCAACTTGCCTTGTCTCTTCTGTGTGTCTCATCAAAATGTTGCGCATTCCAACCTCCAAAGACATGCATTCATTTTTTTCGTACTGCCCGATTTTTCGGGTGTCTTTGCGGACTCTAGGGAGTCCGAAAAATCGAACGTTTACTGTACAACTGACCAAGAGGGTACCTAAAATGATCCATGAGGTGAACGCGTGGCAAAAGGAGGATGAGCACACAAAGGACCTACGCACGGAGGAATTAACGTGAAGGGAAGCGTGCCTCTTTGAAGGAGCTTGAGGTCAAAAAACAAAGTGTTGGCTGACGCCTAGATGCAGGTGTCCCTATTCAGACAAAAATAAACTCTTTAAAGCAGTGAAACCCAACACAGATGTGTACAGGCTGATAGTATGTCAGGACAGTTGAGGTTGACTTTCCAGCTGCTGAGAGAGAATCTTAGTAGTGACAAAGTTCAGGCCTCATAGTGACGAGCTTGCTACCAGTTAAAATAAATATCTCGTATTCAAAAATATTTACTAATGTATGCATCTCCTTTTCAATCGTATTTGAAAATGTGCAAGTCAATTCGGAATGGGTTTTACCATTTGTTTTCGCTGTGCTCATTGTTTTCTTTTTAAACAAAATAGATATTACTTCTTACTATTCAAAGTGGATTAGGTCATTTTTTTTGTTTCAACATGCCTACTAGAGAGTGACAGCATCGAGCAACATAGTGGTCAGCCAGGGTCTTGACATAAAACAAAGTTCTGGCTCATTCAGGGAATTTTGCTAAGGTGCTCGGGGAAAACCTGGAAAACTCGGGGAATTTGGAAATGTCAACTTGGTAGACACCCTGCGGCCCTCAATGTATTCGATGATTGGTCCTAGTGCAGACGCTGTGTCTGGCCTAGGTCTTGATGGAGCAAACGAATGCACCATTTTCATCGAGTGGCGACTCTTTAGGTGGAGCGTGCGACCGGCACTAAGTGGCAGCGTGCTTGCGTCCGGACATGATCACGGATGTCGTGTCGGATTCAAAGATGGATTTTCGGTAGTTTTACGATTGCGTCATTAGATAGTGAGTGGAGGTGAACCGGCTTGGGATGTCGAAAATAGTCGGTGACTACTAGTCATTAAGAGCCTCGGCTAAAGAAGATGGCTCGTGTTCACAAACCTGTTTTCATCGTATAACTGTTCATTAGAGCGGCTACCTTCCGATCGTAATGTTTAGCATTTTACTTACTGAAGTCAGCTGACCAATGGCAAACCGCGCTTACGAACGAAAATCTTTGCGAATTCCTCTCGAAACATTTAGCTATTCTGCGTCATGATCTGTATCGGATGTCGTTGACGTTAGGCCAGCATTCGTGTTCAAATTTCTACAGTTTATAATGGGGAGGTGTTGGCGATAAATTTCGCCATGTTGTCTTGACAGCACTGATAGCCGCCAACAATGCCAACCGAGTTGGCAAATGCTTACGTGTCGGCCATGACTTACGACCAAACCAGATCCTTCAAATAAAGATAATCTAAAACAGGTTGTACATAGTTACTTGTGGATATGTCTCGCTGCAAAGGATGCCACCAGACGGCATCTTTATTTTACTTTATTTGCGGTCTATTCAGCGGTCTATTTACGATCTACTCCACGTGTTGTTCACCGTTCCAAAGTCGATAAAATGTGGCTTGTCCTCCGTGCCCCGAACTTCTCGCGTTTTGATAGTCAAGTTTGGCCTGAAAAAGAAACGAAGCGCACTGTAACCACAAAGTACCGTCGAAACTTTAATGGCAGCAAAACGTAACGCTGCCGTAATATTGTAAGCCAAACCTAACGATGACAAAAATGACCTGTGCCCAAGTTGGGGGGAAGGGGGGGGGGCATAAGGGGGCGCTGTAAATCAAATTGGTGGAGTTTGTCCGAAAGCCCAATTTAGCTATGGCAGAGGCCGCGGTTTTTTAAAGCCGGTATTACTTGAATTGATCTGTGATGCTCTTCATACGGTAGACTGGGTGGTGGTTATACAGGGGGATCATCATAAGGTTAATAGAACCTTTGAAAATCGCCTGTTGAAGATAACACAATTCTAGTCCTTGAGCTGGATTATTCAGAGAGGCAGACATGCACGAAAAATCGACACATATTCAACTAATTAACAATTCCTTAATTATCTTCTGAATTCATTAATTTGGGGCACACATTGCAATCTACGAATTGTAGCCGGCGAACTTGCAAGACGTATACACTTGAATTTCTAGGTTGACGCACGATTATAAAACGTTATCGCTCTTTAGCGCCTATCCATCCTCGTCGAAACATTATCAACCGTGATCAACCGTACTCAGGCGGCGCCTGCGTATGGCACGGCCGCGCGGACCCTATCTTGAAAGCGATCTGCGATGGCGATAGAGTGAGCGGAGTGCTGATAGCTTCGTGCGCACCGTGTTCTCGCCGCTTAGTTCGCGTTGAAGCGAGAGGCAGCACAGAGGTCAATTCTCTCGCTGCTGCGGGCCTTATGTTGAAAGCGGTCGTCTTCCGTGACGGACGGACGGGTTTCCTCGTTGGGTAGGCACAGAAGTGCTTACCCAGTTAAAATTAATTCCGCATCTGTCTGCTACGGCGTCCCTCATGATCCACTGGGGAGTTTCGGAACTTTAAAGCTCGCAATTTATATTTGAAGTTACGTTGCAGAAGTTGTTCAAAGCAGCGAACAAAAAAAAAATGTCAGCGTAGATAGCCGAAGCTGAAGCCATAAAGATTTTCGTTTGTCCTTGATCGGCTGCCATCGATAAGAATATCTCTAACATCACGATTGGCTCACGCCAGCTGCCAACGTGTAGCATGCATCTTCGAAAACCGTGCGAAGAGCCCTTGCGCAACGCTATACATTGCTGTCGCTGCTTCGTGGTCGAGCAAAATTGCCTTTCTTTTGTGTGTGTGTGTGTGTGTGTGTGTGTGTGTGTGTGTGTGTGTGTGTGTGTGTGTGTGTGTGTGTGTGTGTTTGTGAGACGGAGACGCTACCACTCAGCAACGAGTTCGAAAGCTGAAAGCAGGGCAAAAGCGCCTCTAGTGAATGCGGTGTTGCCTTAGCAACGTGCCGTAGGAAGTTACACTGCGGTGTATATGGGTAATTATGAGCATGCAAATTACAGAAGTCGCAGTTACACGAGTAGCGAAGTACGTTTAATTCTGCTACATTTCTTCTGCGCTCTGCGCACACGCAGAGCCATCATGCGGCAAACACAGAAGACCCCCTCCTCGCAATCTACGGCGCTGCCCCCACACGTGGCGCCATGATCGCGTCCGCCTTCATGGCGCGTCGCGGCCCGGCTGTCCGTGCCAATCACGACGTTTGGCTCGCATAGATCGTTTTGAGTTAGCGGTGCGAACGGGGTGCGATAACGCTGTCGCGTTCCACTCTTGAAGGCGAAGCTTAAGCGTCCTCCTATTTTTTCTTTCGAAGAACCCGTATGGCTTTTCTTTGTAGCAATTTGCTACGTTTGGGTGGATGTCTGAATTCCCCTTTATTCTTTATAAGCACCATGTTTACAAATTTCTAACTCCACGCAAAATAAGATCCCATTTCTGTAAACTGCATGCATTACAGCATCTAAAGCGGATAAGATCTATAAATAAAGTTACAGCTTACGTGTATTTGCTAGAACGTTTACAAGGGCTTTGCAAAAAGTAATACCACATATTAGTGGTAGGTGTTTCACAGCGGTGTATAATACGTCAATTTTGGCTGCTTTAGATGCACTTTTAAATGCGGTTTACACAGTTGAGAAATTTTTTTATTGCTATGATTACGATTTCAAAAATGTGTATCGAAAGTAGCCGGCTAAAAAAAATTATTTGCTACTGTGACTACAGAATAACTCTTCCATTTTAAAATGCTGAAAGCCTCATAAAAGTCAATGCACGTGGTTGCTGAGAAAGAAAATAAAACGACGCCTCATCCGTTCCCCTGTATTTACACGCGAGTCCGCGAGCTAAAGCTTCTGGTTAACGTGTGCCCGCCGAGAGAATAGAGACTTTTAGCTTGTACGCTATTCCGGTAAACGGCAGCGGTTTGGGCGGATTACCGGATGGTCGAGGCGTAAACGTGAGCGGCCGGAGCGGTGAAGCCGCCTGGTGTTGTAGAGCTCAACCAGACAAACGCATAGCTAAAACTGCACTAACTCACCATATCCTGCTTCGCCACTCGTGCAAATTTTTGGCAGCGGCGTAATTGTGAACACGATTGCGCCACTGTGGAAAATTTACACCAGCAGCTAAGCAGAATGCAGTAATTAGCTCTGTGTTTGTGTGGTTGAGCTTTGCGCCACCAGTTGGCGCCACCAATCTGGCCGCTCACGTTTACGCCCCTGCTAAACCGGAAAACCGCCCGCACTTGCCCGAATACCGGACACGCTAAAGGTCTCTAATGCGAGCTACAGTGCATAGCGCCTGCATCAAAGGGCGAGGCCCACCGTGGGTCGTCGTCGGGCTCGTGGACGCATCTCCAGGCGCATGCCTTCTCCCTGGCGTCGCCCACGGTGCACGTGACCGAGAGGATCACGAAGACGACCAGGCCAGACACGCAGGCGGAGGTCGCGAAGCGCGCGACCCACGCCACTCGGGACCTGCGCAGACGGGACCTCCTCGCGCTCGCGCTCCTCCTCCTCCTCTTCATCGGTCGCGCCGCTGCTCCGGCGTGGCCGACGTCGAGGTGCCCCTCGTCCCCGCAAGACATCAGGGCCGTATTCTGTAGAGGTCGTCGACATCCTCGCCGCTCGGCTGCAGCGTCGAACGCGTTTCCTCGAATGTTATGCCGTAAGAAGCCAACAAACACTGACACCAAGGACAGCATAGGGGAAATTACTCGCGCTTAGTGAATGAAATAAAGAAACCATAAATTAATGGAAATGAACGGGGATGAAAAAAAAATGGCTGTGGCTTAGGTAAGGTCAAGCCCAGGATGCGAAGCATACTAGCCTTTAGTTTAGTTGTTGAACCACTGTTTAGCTTGGTGAACTGCTGTTGCTTGGCTATATTTGGTTCGGCTAGACGAAGAAACAACTCATGCGTTACTCTGCTTCGCCTTGGACGCCCCGCATTGGACGTGGTGAGCGTCGAGCAACGCAGCGTTCGGCGCGGCAACGAAATGTGCGCCTGAGCAAGCGACGCACGCCTGAGCCTTAGAAACAGCTCGTTTCTAAGGCAACACCGCATTCACTAGAGGCGCTTTTGTACCGCTTTGAAGCATCGTACGACCAACTGTGCGCTATGTAACAAGCCGGAGACCATTGAGCACGCTTTCATTGAGTGCTGGGATGCAATTTTTTATTGGGATGTCTTGCAAAGAACTCTTAAAAAGGAACTGCCGATAACAGCACAGGGTATACGTTTCCTGCCGGTAGACAGCCATCAGGGCTTTCCGTATGACATGATAATGCTCCTGGGCCTCCATAGTCTTTGGAAGACACGGATGGCGGTAACGCACGCCGATGTGAATGCGCGCCCAGTGCGAGAAAATTTTGTTGAAAGCATTATTTTCATACGTGAGATATATCGTGTACAGGCAGATCCGCCTGACTGGTTGGGTAATCTTGATGAATTAGTGAATTTCAAGAAATTTTAGCTTGTCACGTTGGTCCAAGTAGTCCAACGTGTTTTTATGTATGTCATTTTGTGAATAAAGAAAAAAAAACTCGTGGCTCAGTGGTAACGTCTCCGTCTCACACTCCGGAGACCCTGGTTCGATTCCCACCCAGCCCATCTTGCAAGAGTTGAGCCAAAGCCACTTCTCCTCTGTCGTGACGTCACGGTGTCACGTGGTATTCAAGGCGACACCGCCGCGCCTGAGGAGCTGGGTTGAGCTCTCGTAATATGCTTCGCATAAAAACAACTTGGCGCAGGTGGCGCTGGCTAACACTGCCAGTGTTCTGCTGGGAAGCAAATGCCCAAGAAAGTGGATGTTCAAACGGCGCCACGGTAGAGCATCGCACGCGAAGTGCGAAGGTTGTGGGATCGTTCCCCACCTCGCGGCAAGTTGTTTTTTCATTCCCTTTCATCTCCATTAATTTATCGTTTCTTTGTTTTATTTATTAAGGACAAGTGATTTCCCCTATGTTGTCGTTGGTGTCAGTGTTTGTTGGCTTCTTATGATACGACTAATAAAAATCGGGCCCCTCGGTTAACCGCCTTCCTTCTCGTTCCTCGAAAGTTGTTATACATGTGACTGCTGCTGCGGACTCTTGGTGATGGTGACGGCGATAACCGTGGGACGTAAAGCCACTGAAGGTCATTCGCTGAGAAAATAACATACAAGGGGGTCCTAAGTGTGCCGTAGTCATGCCAGGCGACTGCACTGCTAACCCACCGCGGTGGCTTTGTGGCCGTGTGCCGCTGCGCTGCTAAGCATGAGGCCGCGGGCGCGTGTGCTGTCGTGTTCTGGGCGCACTTTAGTGGACCGCGCGCGGTAGAAATTAATTCGAGAACCCTCAAAGCGGCGTGCTTCGTAACCAGATCGTGACTGTGGCAAAAAAAGAAAACAAAAAATAAAGAAAAAACAGATTTTAATTATTTAGAGACTCAACCAAGCAAGTTCATAGCTCTTTTCGTGTCAAAGCGGACCAGACGCGCTAAAATATAGCGAAATCCATGAAGTCACACTGACGTACGGGCTCTGAGGATCCGGCCCAAAAAGTGCGAAGGGCATTATTTGGCGTTCATTTTTGTCCTCTTGAACTAAATGCCTTTTTCTATTGCTAATCAAATAAAAGTCCAAAAGAGCACCTCACCAGCCTGAATTGACTTAGTCGCAGTTTAGAGCCTTCTCTTGCAAAACAATCCTTGACGTCATGGATGGGTGGTGCGGGGACCTTCAATGTGACGGCCTCACCAGTTTTTCTTCCTTACTGTCTTATGCCGAGTCTCGGCTGAACGTAAACGTGGCCTCTTTTGTACTCGGCAATGTATAAGCTCGAACCCATATCTAAGCAGACACGGGTTTTCGTACTATACGCCACCTCGAAACCAATCGAAATTAAAGTATAGAGGGACCTTAATCGAAATGCGTTCGCCGCGCCAGCTACAGTCAAATTCGCGACGCCGCGCTCAGCGGCAGAGCACAACCGCCGTGGAACCACCTTGACAAGACGAAAGACTATGTCGGGGTAGTTGGCGCACATTCGTGTAAAACTGCGCAATGCAACGTATCTTGCACCCGTACACAAATGCCCGAACGCAGCGGATGCGAGGATGGTCACCGCGGAAGCTTAACTGCCAAACCACCGGACGCGTAATGTGGAAGGTGTGGGTTCGGTTTCCTCCTTGCGGCAAGTTGTCTTTTCGTGCACCTTCAATCTACCTTTAATTTGGTATTCGTTCATTTCAATGAAACATAGCAATTACGTCTTCCACGCTTTTTTCTGGTGCCACTGTGTGTTCTTATATGTTTCCTGTCTAACAAATAATTGAGCCCCTCAGATCCTCTTATTCGTATCGCTCGTGGATCGACATATATGGTGATGCAATGACAACAGGACATGCGCTCGTCCCCTTAGTTTCTGTGTCACTCTGTGTGCACACTGAATTTTCACTTGCGCACCCGGACATTGATCACAAGCTAAGTGAAGCGCTATGAAGGAGACTCGCGGTAGAAGAAAAGATGTCGAACGCTTACTCTGAAGGAGCAACACCGAGGATGCGGTTAATCCAGCTGACCGTTACACCCGCTGGCTTACGGTACTAGAAGAGAAACGCTTTGGTGTTGGTGATGATGACGGTGATGCTGATGGTTTACACGATATGGCGCATACCCACCACGAGTGTTGGTCTTCTCGGCCGAAAGTTGCGATAACGATGGCGATGATGACTTCAGAAAGTAAGGCACGCCTAGGGGCTTCCGCCAATAATAAAACGGCGTGAGCGCACGTTATTTTAAAGGTCTTGTATTTAAATGTGGCGGGCTAAACATAGGGAGAAGGAGAAAAAAAGCGGAATTAAGATTAATTTAGTATATGACAAGAAACGAGAGAGCCAGAGAGTGTGAGAGCAATGAGAAAGCAGAACCGCGGAAGTAAACATGGTGTTGATGGTATGATGATGACAGTCGGGCAGCCACTGTAGGTTTAAGTAATGGACAGGCGTTCTGTACATGGCTAAAACGAAAACTAAATGTAAAGAAAAGAAAGAGAAACAATGAAACTGCACGCAACAGCGGCATTAGCCGAAACCACACACACACAAAAAAAAACGCCAATACGAACAGTCAACGAACAGAAAAATGGCGGGGTAGTGATGCTGATGGTGTCAACCAATATTAAGATATCTTATTGAAAATACCTTAAAAATTATACTTACAAGGTTCATATAATTAGGGCCCTATTATTATGATTATCCGTCAATGTACAATTATTACCCATTTAACTAATTGCAAAACTTATTTTACATTTTTCTACTACCACTCGATGTTTGCACATTATGCGTAGCATCTTCTGCCGTACAACGCACGATCAACGAACCAACCAAATGCGAGGCGATATTAGCATGCGTGTAGTCCAGCGCATACCCCTGGATTTTTAAAAGTCTGCCGCACTTATAGGCGTGCTGTAATTGTTTGCGGCTGTAACACGTGACTACGTCAGACTATACTGTTTGCGTTGCTTTGAGTCTTCTCCCTCTCCCCCTTTTTTCTATCCTATTATTTTTTTCTAATGGGCACTACTTTTGTTTGGTGCTGTGGGATAAACCATGAATTGGGCGGTAGTAGGGAGAAAAAAAAGAAAACTGGAAAAAAATTGTAAATAAAGCGAAGATACTAAAGAAATAATGATCGCTTCTGAAATGTGTTACGATATACAGGAATAGACTGAAGATGTGCTAATAATGATGGTGGTAACTTATGCTGAGAA
Organism: Dermacentor albipictus; assembly: GCF_038994185.2. NCBI lineage: Eukaryota > Metazoa > Arthropoda > Arachnida > Ixodida > Ixodidae > Dermacentor > Dermacentor albipictus. Next base: position 77,824,423 of record NC_091827.1, read on the forward strand.
AAACATAAATTGACAAAATCAGCGTGGCATTCTCTATAAATTTCACTTATAAAATTAAATATGGCATTACATACGTACCTGCAGCTGCAACCTATAGTGCCGACGCCCACGGGATGCCAAGATGGCGGAAGAAACCATCGGGAAGACCGTTACATTGAATTGTAAACCTACGACATTGTACAAAGAAATTTCCTATCATTTCCTTCTCACTGCAATAGTAACATTGGAGAGCAGGAGCAAAACTAGACGTGTATGAACAAAAATAAGCAGTCGTATTTGGCAACCCCGTCTAGTAAATAAAAGTGCAAGGTATTTTAAGCACCATGCGCTGTACCAAAGGAACCTAAGGTGCTGAGAATCAGTGTCGTTTAATAGATTTAGCATGTTCCTCAGAAAGAAAATTTTCTCTCTCGCAGTAGTAATGCATACGACGAAGGTCATAGAAACCCCACGAACGGGCCTTGAAGCGATACCGCCGCTATTGCGTTCGCTGACTCATTCAAACTAAAGTCCCGTATAGACTTGCACTGTTGCAAATGGGTCGCAAGCCCCAAGGGTAGCGTTGGCCTGGCGGCCTGGGGCACAACTGGAAGCATCCGAAGGTGCTGGCAAAGGATGAGTCGACTGCTAACAGAACAACTTGTTTATTCTAGCATCGCAAAAGAGCGGCCGGTCAGGTCGACCGAAGTGGAGAGACGGGAGACCACGTTACTCGACGGAAGAAATCGGAGCCTCTGTCTTGGCGTCCGGGGGCAGCTGCTTTTATACTCTCGGAGTTGAGGGCAAGAAGGAACGCCTCGATAGAGGCGCACGTGACGGCGGGGCCCGGACACGTTGAGACGAGTAGTGGCGCATCCGCCGGGCCGGCGCCGGTCAGACCTCCTCACTTCACAGTTGGGGAGCTCCTCTCCCAGGCTGCCGCGCTTTGACAAGCGTGAGCACCAACATGCACACACACACACGAAGACACGAGGCATTGAAACATGCCTGGACGCGCTTGGCAGGAAGCGTTGCGGCAGCGCTGAACGGGCCAAAATGTCCGCCGCTTTGAACGAAGCCCAGGCGTCCGTTGCATCCGCGCCGGCTATACCGCGCGTCGTAGGCGAAACGTAACAGCGCCGACATCAGACGGACACGACGTAAAATTCTCGCAAAATGTTAGAATAAGTTGGCACTGACAGAGCAGAATAAACAGAGATGGAGTCAGTCAGGATCACAGCTGAAGTAGCACCGTAGCTGAAGGCGTCGGGAGTTTTCGGGAGTGACCACCCATTGTGGACTGTCCATTTCGGCCGTCGCTGATTGGTTGGAGCTGTATCAGTGAGGAGACTTGCTGGGGGCGCCTGTCTGCTTCCCACTGGTGCCCTAGCCCAGCCAATCAACACTCCAGCAGCAACCGAAATCACTTACATAATATCTCGCCCCCCTTCCCACACACACTTCAGTTCAATGAACGTCTTCACTCAAAGTTTCTGTGGCAATCACTGTATTTATTCGGATGTTCTAGAGGTAGCCTTCCAACAAGACCTCTATAGGCATCTGATAGGGAGGCGTTGAGCATTCTTAGGAAATATATTATTAAACTCAAACCTTACTACAGGAGCCGGTACATTTAGGAAAAATACATCACACATTAGTACTCCTAGTGGCTCCAACAGCCTCTGCGCAAAAATTACCTTGGCACAGTGTAGCCGAAACCAGTTAATATAAAGAAATGCAGTCCGCTGACGAACGAACACACAGCAAGAGCGTCTGTGGGAACAAGCATATAGATGTACAGAAATGTTTGGACAGTCAGTAAACAAAGCCGAGTTTGAGGCGAAGCAAGCGTGTCTGAATATATTGAAAGTTTGTGTGAATATATATATATATATATATCACTGTATCGAACTGATTGCGTACATGCATCCGTGTTTCGGCAGTCGGCAGCCAGTGCAGTTTATTATCAGTGGCATGCTTTTACACAGTTGGGGCATGCGCAGCGTTGCCAGCTTGCTACACGTTACACGCTCTTTCTTTTTTTTTCGAAAAGAAATCGTTATTGACAATTGGACAACTAATGAACCACTTAGAAAGTCAATTGGTTTGGCGAAATTGTTCATTGTAGCTCAGCCGGCAGGGTGGTCGTCTCTCACTTCTCGACCTGCGCACCACGGGGCTGGGGCTGGTAGAGGGCAGCCTGCTCGTGCGGAGACTGTGGCTGCGCCCGCAGTCTTGGTGGCGTCGCTTCCTCCCGTGTGCCCGCTGGGCTGTTGGCTTCGGGAGGCGAGCTCCAAGCAGTTTCTCTTCGTTACGATGGCGCACCCACAGACGTTGCACTACTTTCTGATGGCGATCTCAGAGGTTGCACTGTTTTCCGATGGCGAACCCATCGGGCACGTGTCTTATTCGTTGAACGGTTCCGCTGTTCGCCTAGGGTCTCAACGGCTTCTTCAAAGCAATCTTTCCTCTTATGCGAGAATCAAGTACGAGCATGGGCATACTAGCTTATGCTATGTTCAGACTACGTTCGTAAGGCGCCGATATTTCGCAACATGCGTAAGCGGAAGCGCCACAAGCCTATGCATCTAGTTCAGACTGCGAACGTAAAGGTACCGACGTTCGCAATTCACGCAAAAATCGTGGGTGAGAGTGTTAAAGGGTCGGCAACATTTACGACTGCGATATTACGACCGTTGCGACACAGCCAATGACCGATAAGCTTTCAGTTTTCAACAACCGGTGACGACACTTCCGTCCTCCCGTCTGCAGACAGCTCCGGGCGCGGGAAGTGCCATTCCGTGCGCACGATTAGGTTGGCTGTGTTCATGAAAATTTGTGCAGTGCACCTTGCGAGACTGTTTTCAGTTCATGTGGTTTATCCGCCGAGGAAATCGATGGCCGCAGATGCGTGCTCCGAACTTCGATGAGTGGTCTCATTAGGTTTTCAAGGAAGCGGGACTGCTGGGGCGACATGCGCATGAAGTTATGAAACATCGCAGCGTCACCAACTCGAATCTTGGCGAAAAGGTTGTGAAAATCGCCGTCCACGGCCCTGTCGAGAAATACTTGCCGCACCCAAACCCTTCTGCGTCGCCTTCGTCGTCTTTGTGCGATTGAATACATGACTATAAGTTTGTTTTGAGCGTGAATTTCTTCGATCTCGCCCAGCGCTCGCACGTTGACAGGAGCCATATTGGACCGCTGGTGACGTCGATTCTGCAGCTCCAAATTTGATTGGCCTGTTGTAAAAGCCGTAATTTACGCAGCAGTAAATGTGAACAAAGGTGCTGGCTTAACTGCCGTAACCTTCGATACGCCGAAAGAGCTGTTACGCGCGTTACGACCGTAGTGTGAACATAGCTTTAAGGATCTTGGCTTTGACGCGCCCGCTTCTATTAATCCTAATTCGAACAATATCACCTTCTAGAAGCGGTGGTAGCCGCTGGCCTCTTTGCATGTTCTGTTTATGTTTGACAGGCTGCGATTCGGGAGAGAGTCGAAATTCAGGGAGCGATGTACGAACGAAGGTTTCGGTGCACCAACAGTGCCGCTGGCGACCTTCGAGTGGTGAAGTTTTGTAGTTTAGTAGTCCCAGCCAGAGGTCGCTCGCTGATCCCACTTTCTTTAGTAATTGTTTGATGGCCTGGACTCCTTTCTGGGCGAAACCATTTGATCTAGGAAACCGGGGGCTGGAAATAACGTATTCAAAGTTAAATATCCGTGAAAAATCTTTGAATTATTTCGCGGTGAACTGCGGTCCTCCCTCAGTACAGAGCTGTTTGAGTAGGGCATATCGAGCAAAAATGCAGGATAACTTACTCACCACTGCTCCTGTAGTCGTTTCCTGAAGCTCCTCAAAGTCCGGAAATTTTGAATACGAATCATATACATTAATATATTGTCTTCCGGAATATTCAAAATGGTCTGCTCCTACTCGGTCCCATGGATGTTTGGGAGTATCCCGTAGAAGCAATGGTTCGTCGGCTTGTTTGTTTGCATGCACTTGAGAGCAAGCGCACCGCTTAATCATAGCAGTCATATATATAGTCATTCATTCGCGGCCAGTACATTAGCTGCCGCGCTCGTGCTTTACCATTTCCAATTCCTGAGTGACCGCGGTGCAGGCGCTACAACATTTCTTTACGCATTGAAGTGGGAATGACCACTCTTTTTTTCCTTTATGCAGTACGCCCCTGACAACAGATAGCTCATTTGCGTATCTTTTAAGCTCACCGTCGATGGGCTAAGAAGCTTGTAGGCTTTTTATCACCATCTGCAATTCGCGGTCCGTAGTGGTGGCATGAGTTAATTCTCCCATCGTTTTCGGACTTACTCGATCAAAAAAAGTGCTTATAGCATGAATTGCAACGTCTGCAGAAACAGCTGACGAATATTGGCTCTGAATGCAAGAAAGCATGTCTGCTACTATCAGCTTTTTCCTAGGAATGTGCTGCAATTGATAGTCATACTTTAACATGCTCAAAAAAAGTATTTGCAGTATATCGCCGAGCCCTTTTTAGGAATGGCTGTCAAGGAGCTGTGATCGGTTTCGATGATTTTCTGTCTGCCAACGACAAATTCGTTGAATTTTTCGCACCCGAACGCAATACTCAGGGCCTCCTTCTCTATCTGCGCGTACCTGCGTTCCGGGTCTGTTAACGTTTTGGACGCCTAGCCTACCGAACGCCAGTCTTCACGTATTTGAAAAAGTGCAGCTCCTATAGCGAAGGCCGACGCGCCGGCGGATAGCTTTGTAGGGGCTGAAGCATCATATATGGCAATGACAGGGGCTTGCGTGAGCATTTCGGGCAAGAGAGCCCATTCTCTGTCGTGCGATGCTGTCCGTTCAAAGATGGCATTTTCACGCAACAAACCACGAAGCGCTTTAGTTCGATTGGCCAAGCTTGGCAGATACTTGGAAAAGTAGTTCACAGCACCCAAAAGCCTTTGCACGTCTTTCTTGGTTGACGGTGTCGGGCAGTTCGTTATGCATTTCACTGGGTTTTCGTTCGGTTCAATTCCAGAAGCACTGATCTTAGCACACATGAAGTCGATTTGGGACGTTGCAAGTCTGCAATTATCCCACTTAAGCGTTAAACCAGCAAGCAGTGTTCAAAGTGTTATATAGCCTTTCGGTGTGCTCTTCCAACCTGGCTCCCCAGATAGTGATGTCGTCCACGTAAATGCGTACGCCGGGCAAACTGTCAAATATTTCCATCATCGTCCTCTGAAATACTTCTGGCGCCGAAACTATCCCAAATGGTAGCCGTAAGAACCGGTATAACGTCCGAAAGGGATGCTAAACGGGCATATTTTTAAAGTCTCTGCGTCTAGCAGAATTCGATGAAAGCCACTATTTGCATCCCGTTTATACTAAAATATTTCGCGCCCGCAAGCTCGCTCTCAAACTCTTCCCTGCGTGGAAGTTAAAAGTGCTCCCTCTTTATCGCTTCATTCAAGTTTCTGGCATCCATGCAGATACGCAAGTTTCCGTTTCCTACTAGTGCGGCTCACCCAATCAGACGGTTCTCGAGCTTTCGTGGTGATGGCAGTTGCTTCCAGGCGGTCCAGTTATTCCCTGAGTTGGGGCCGCAGTGCGAGTGGAACACGCCTTTCCGGCTCTGCTAATGCACGGGCGTCGTCCTTCAAGGTCGTTCTGTACTCCCATTGCAGCTTGCCAATACCTGTGAACAGGTCTTTAAACTCAAGTTGTGTGCGCTTAGACATTTCGCTTTCACTTTTCACGTCAAGCACTTCGTTTACGCCCACCAAGCCAAACTGCTGACTTGCTTCAGGCCCCACTATGGTCTGTCTTCCTTTTTCCACGACGAAGAAAGCGACAGGGTGCCTTTAGAATCCTAGCTGAACAAAAAGACGGACCTTTCCCATGTGTTTAATTTCGTTTTCTTCATAACTGTGAAGAATGTCCTTTCTTTGTAGCGGACGCTGTCGGGCATTCAATGCCTCGAATATGCGGAGTAGGTTCGCTTGGGCACCCGTGTCAACTTACAGCTTTACGTCACCGTCAAGGATGCGAGTAACGACAAGCTAGTCCCGCTTTGACTTATCGATACTACTGCTGCCGTCTGCGAAAATTTCAAGCACGCCGAAATCGCTATTGCTGTCCTGCATTACGTCGCTTTGCTGTGTGACGTTATCTACCCTTGGCGGCTTCATTCTGCAACACACGGCGAAATGCTTTGGCTTATTGCAATTCACACGCGTTTTACCAAAAGCTGGGCATTGTCTAACTTTGTGCGCTCTGTCGCAAAAGCCGCATCTGCTTTTTCCTTGGTATCTGTCTTGGTGTTTGTCCTTTGTGTGCTTTACGGCAGCAACACTTTTTTCCGCCTGCCATATTTTAATGCGTGCAAGAGCAACTTCCTGTGCTTTTGCTCCCTCGACGGCCGCCTCAAGGGTTAAGTTTTTCTTGGCTAACAGCTTTTCTCGCAGGTTCTTGGTTACAGTTCCGAAAACTATCTGGTCCCGCAACATCGAGTCTCGCAGTGGGCCAAAATTACAGCTCCTAACCTTCATTGCAGGTCCCTGTAGAGCTGTTCTAATGGGTCCCCATCAGCTTGCACTCTGCTGCTAAACACGTACGTCTCGTACGTCTCGCTGATTTGCGCCAGGGAGTAGGCTTCGAAAGCTTCCACCAGCTTTTCGTAGCCGACTTTGGCCTCTTCGCTGATGTTCAGGGTGTTTGACACATCGATGGCCTCTTGCCCGGCGAAATGAAGAAAGATAGCAGCTTTCTGCGCCTTGCTGCGTAGCTTCTGCGGTTCCTGTGGCTCGGTGGCGGAAAAGTAAAGCTGTATTCACTGCTTGAACTTCAGCCAGTTGTCAGGAACATTTTCGCCAAGCCGCAGCGGCTCCGGTGGCCTAAGCTCTCTCTGTCAAGGCTCTCGCAGGCGTGGTCGTGGGCCGGGCACTCCTGATACCATGTATCGAACTGCTTGCATACATGCGTCCGTCTCTCGGCAGCCAGTGCCGTTTATGATCAGTGGCATGTTTTTCTACAGTTGGGGCATGTACAGCGTTGCCAGCTTGCTACACGTTACAATATATGACGTGGGTTCGAGGCCGCCTAGCACCGGAGAAAATTTAAACGCTCTTTTAAAGGTCATCAAGGAGTACTACATGCACAGTGACCCAAGTTATCGTCAAAGATGTTCATTGAAGAGTGACACATACACAATGTCACATACTTAGTGACACAAGTTGTTCAAACGGTTGATCTCAAGCCTGATTCCACCAGCACAGCAGCTCGATGCTCTGCCCATTAGACTGCGAATTACTCAGTTCCCCCAAGTTAGCGTGAGAGGAAAAAGTTTATGACTTATATGTTAGGTAAATAGTCGCCGGAAAGTGCTTGAAAAAATCCTAGGAATGCTAATTGCAATAAAAATATTTGTTACAGTACATTGAATTGTCTTCGCCACTCCCTCTTGCAGGCGTCCATTACATGAAGTCTTTTCTTTTTTTCAAAGCTGAAACGACGAAAATTCAGGCCAGAAGCATATCGTGATCAATGAATTGCTAAACAAGGTTTCAGTGACAATAGAAAAGTACTGGATTTACTGAAGCCCAGAGGTACGTGATAGCTGTGTTGAACATTCCTTTTTGATGTTTCTTTGTTGTTTGCGTGAAATTGTCCAGCTTTGAATGAAAGCATTGATTTTCTTCGTCACTGCAGTCGTTTTCGAAGCGGCAAACCACAGAGCGAAATGTGGGATCCCTTTTGTATATAAACACGGAAATCCTTAAAACCTAACTGTTTGCGTCAACAACGGCACACTGCTAACTTCAAGCAATGATAAAAATAAACCACACCTGCACATGTGCGAATATCTTCGTTAAGATGCATTGTATGTCTATGCGTCTTTCTGCAAATAAATAAGCATGTCTATTCAAGAGAACTATAGCCCGAGTAACCCGCAACAAGGAGACAATGTTGCATCCATTTGTTTTGTATGTTTAATGCCGCAAGCACCGAGTTTCGAAGCGACGTTTAAAGTTGCTGACTGTCCCTGTGCCCCCACTCACATCTACGGCAGAACAGACGCCTTCATCTTCCGCGGCTGAAAAAAAAAATCTGAACCGCATGTAGCAGAAAAAAAAGGTTATGTTGAGACAGACCCAACAAGGTGGCACCTCTCAACTTTGGCTTTGGAAGGGTGCCGGACGCTCAGTTGGGCACGAAACTTCATTTCTTTTTTTCAGCGACGCGAAGGCTGTGCCAAAGCTGTTCACAATAACAAAACTACTCTTTGGGTACTCGGGTCGGTAAATTTTCTGAAGCCGATGAAAGGAATCGTTGCCACAAGATTCGCCGCTTTACCGACGAGAAAGCAGCGAAAAGTCTTGTCGAACAGCAGGTCTTACTTAGCCAAGCAGTTCCCCGAGCACAACCGATCGACACATGGATCAGCCTCTCACTCGGACGCGGCCGTCACCCTGGGAGACGACATGAGAGCTTTGAGGAAGAGAGACTTCCTGCGGAGCGGATTGGTCACGATCTTGTAAGACATGACCACCAGGACGCCCAGGACGATGCAGAGCGCGACGAGAAGGACCGAGAGGGCGATGACCTTGCCCCAACCGTTGTTCCACGAGAAGAACGACGACGGCGGCGGCGGCTGTCTTCGCTGGTGCGCGTGCGGTCGCGGTCGCAGGTGACGCCTCTCCCAGGGCGTCATGCCACGGGCGGGTTTGACGCGGCCGCTCGAGGGGGCAGGCGGAACGCCGGCCGACGAGCCGGCGCCCGAAACCACCGAGCTGCCCGCTCCGGAACTGGCAGTGCTCGAGGTCGCCGAGCTCTCGCCCGGGTCGGACTGTCCCGTGGTGGACACCATAGCGCGCTGTATTCGAGATTCTTCCCCGAGTCTTACGTTCGCGGTTTGTCTGGGAGAAGCGGCAGGGCGCACTCTTCGGACCATAGAAGAATGCTCTACTAGGCGAGGTCCAACTTGCGGACTAGTGGGGCCACGCGGCTAGTATAGAAAGTGCAGTTCCGCGGTGACAGCGCGACCCGCGGTGGGACGTTTCCTGTCGCCCGACGGGCCAAGCGCGATGTACGCAGCGGCTGGACCACTTCGGACAAGTCGAATCTGCGACGATGATGTTTGCTCAGGAAGAGTGACCTATACCCACTGTGGGGAGCAGGAAAGCGATCGGGCAGCGTGCTCGGAGAGATACCGAACGGTCTTGAACGTGAACCTATACGAACGCTAGAAAGGACTGGAAAGTACGTGAAAGTAAGAACAGTCGGAGAAGCATACGCCGATAGAAAGGAAATCGGTATACGTTGGTGCGGAATGACTTGCGTTTTCTTCGTTGTCCTCATTACAAGCGTTAGTTGAATTGACGCGGGGGTAGGCTGCACTGATCTCTACATAGTACAGATCAGTGGTAGACTGCCTCAACGAGGGCCAACAGTTGTGTTGATAACAGTAAGATGTTGTGTCGGCAGCGGCAGGCAAGCGGGGGGCCCCGACCAGCGAACGCGCGGCTAACGCCGGCGCAGTAAAGGAGACGCGGAGCGAACTGCTCCCGTTGAAAACCGGAACGAAGACTCCCCCGACCGGCGGCTGTTTATTGCTTATAAAAGGTTCACACGCCAGATGACACCTCCTGATTGGTCCAATGCTCGTCTCATGACAGAAGGGGGGGTACGCCATCTAGCTAAACAACTGCAAAACATGCATGTGCGATGACACATAGATCTGACAGGGGGCGACACTATACTACATAAGACATCTTTCTTATATAGTGCAGCCGCAGGAGTAAGAAGGCGCTTTCGTACGTACATGTTCCTTTTCTTGCATGCTGACAAGGATCGCTTGCTGATTGACGGTCTAGACTCTTGTCAGGCCACAGGAATCTGCTGAGCATCTCTTGTCGAAATGCGCTGAAATGCACTAGTTTTCCATATGTAATACATGTTTCCATGTCATATAACAGGAAATTTATTTGTGACTTACTTTCACTGTTCCTGTGAAACATATAGCGGCAGCCGCTTCTGGTGTAACCTGGTTTGGTGCAGAGATAAAGGGGTCTTTTTTTTCTTTTCTTCGTAGTTACAACCGCACGTAGTAAGCAGATAATGATGACAAGAAAGCCATAAAGGAAATAACTGACTTGCCGCACTTGGAAGCCGAACCCACAAGCTCCAGATTACGCGCGCCACGCTCTATACCACTCAATTATCACGTGGCCCCCCTTCTGTCCACTTTCTTGAGTATTTGTGTAGATCTAGACTTGGTAGTGTTAGCCAGCTACCCTCATGATCATGGCGGTGGAGGTGGAACACGATTTTATCTGCAGGCGTCACGTAGTTAATGATTTTATAGGGCAATTGGACAATAACTAGTTGTATACTATAGCTCATGACATTAAGGCTGACAAATTCGAGAGACCGTCACTGTACAATGGCCGAGAACGATGAGGCGAAACCGAGAGGTGGGGGGGGGGGGGGTCGATTCTGCATATGTCACAACCTCATCAAGTCAAGAGACTTCGTGTTGTGTGCCGTTTATCATTATCATTGTCATTATCAAAAATGTGCCCTGCATGCGAACAACACGACATAGACAAATTGTCATGCTCTTACAGCCGCTCTGCGCCGTACAGAATCGACACTATATAGCGTCTCCATTAAACGTACGCCACAGATAACGCCCCGTTCTAGGAGATACGCAACCCTGAACAAAACTACACGTACCAATAATTCCGCGATAAAGCAAATTTTCTTCTCCGCCAATGCATGTAACTCGAAACAAAGTCGGCATAGCGAAATTTCCAGTGCACTCGTCAATTTCAGTTTGTGCGTCTCACCTGCGAATACGTTTAGTTTTATTTTTTTCGGCAAGACTGCAGTGGTCTCTATACTTTAGCTCGTGGGTGCACTTGTTGGACCATGGCAAGAAATAGCTCGGTCTGTGCACGGCGAACTACGAAGGCTCCTTTAACCTTCTCGCGACAATCTGCTTTCGTCGGGATACCATGACATTAGCTTCGGATGTTTCCCATCCGTGTATGTTGTGCTAGTTCGTCGCACGCTGCTGTGTGCGTGTCATTTCATACTTCGTCGCGCTCATCTCTAGCAGGCTAGGCGAGCCACCAGGCAAACATCTTCTGGTTTCGTTAAGAATACTATCTCTAGCTAACTTCTTTTCTGAAGAAGGAATCATTCTTTAGCGGGTTACTACCACTTTTCCGTATAGGGCATGTTTCTAGCCTCTGTCGCGAGCCGATCCCGGAGATGTAGTGCAGCCTAAACACTTGGGTCGATGTGTGCTAATGGGTGCGTGTCCCTGGAACCGCTGGTCGCCATCAGGGCTTGGCAGATATACTTTGCAAATGCATCGTGATACAGAGAGAAGATACTGAGCCGATAAGTATTAGAGATTCACATACGAGATACAAGCAAACTAATTTTGTCCCATACAGGGCTTGCTATTTGTATCTTAAAGTATACCCTGATGTATTAGCTAACTCCTCATTGGGCTATAGCTCCACTTTGGGGCAGCTGCAAGCTTGCGGGTGTTTGCTTTGAAATTTCTTATCTCCCGCAGACATCGTTCCTTTCAAATTTCCGCTAGTAACATGCAAGAATGTTTTTCGACATACTAACCAAGCATTGGTATTCCGCAAAAGTCTGTATAGGGCCTACTGAACTTGCATAAGATCAACGCAGGAGGATGATGGTGCAACCTACGGGCGGATCTAGTCAACATTCGATCCTCCCTCAGGTATTCTGCGCACCGAGCGATTTTTCTATGCCGCCTTTACACTCGGTGCGATGCACTGCTTTATATGGTGCAATCATAAAGTGGGTAAGCGTGTTGTTTTGCTGAGCGTTCGCTCGTACGTGTTCGTAATTGTCCCGCACTATAAGCAGCTTTAGTGCGTAATCTGCAAATGCGCTGAAGGGGCTGCGCGCGTTCTGCGGACGTATATACGTTTATAAACAATGCGTCACTCTTTGCATTTTTCGTTTCTGTGCTTAAGTAAACGACAGCTAATGTAGCGTAGGTTGTCAGGGCACTTAAGTATGTAGAAACGCCGGAAGGTCGAAAGAACGAACTTGTTGAAACGTGCCACCACTCTCTTTAAAATGAAATACCTGTCTTCCGTACAGGGTGTCCGACGTAAATTGAGCCAAACGTTAAAAACATGCAAATGTCAGGTAGCTGGACAGAGCCAACGTAATGTCGTTTGCCGTCGCTTGGTGATACTCAGATTATTTTTTTTTCATTTCGTCTAATTATACAAGTACCTTTAATTAATTAATCAACTTCGCAAATATTATAATTAGACGAAAAGTGTCATTGACAGAATTGCAGAACAACATGAAAAACTCCCGATACAGCTTTTTGCTGCGTGACACGTGCTGCATAAAAGTATTTCTTCCGAGCGTGGAGGAAGCCTGCGAATGCACGCAAAGTGCCTCGAGCGGCCAGTCGCGCGGCAATTTTGCGTGTGTTTTCGGGCTTCATTCACGCTTTTAGGGTCCAGTCTTGCAGAAGACAACTATGTAAAGTTTTCAAGCGAATTTCAACTCCCCATTTTTATGCACGCCCACACCAGCAAACGAAGCGCTCCACTTGCGAAGCGTGCGGTGTACTTCCACACGATACTTCTAAGCGAACCCCTGAAGGCTTACGTTCTTGTAGAAAAAAATAATAAAAACGTTTCATTACTTCAGCGCTTTGAACAGCGGTGAAGATATGCGCGGCGTTTTCCCATCCACTTTCCGGGGTATTTATGCTTGTCTACTCGAACTAACCTTGGGAGCGTTAACCAGCGCCACCACTAACAGTCTTGGTGGCGGATGCGGAACATCCTTGTTTTTTCATCCACTTTCATTTCCATTGATTTATCATTTCTTTAATGGAATTATAGGAACTGCAGATAATTTACCCTATGCTGTCCTTGTTTGTTGGCTTCTTATATGGCATGGCTTCTTCACATATATACATATACATATAGACACACGCACACACATAAATATATAATGACGCGAACAGGAGGTTGCGGACGGAGACAAACATGGTCGCCCGAACACGGCCTTTATTCTTCGTCTACCTCTTTGAGCTGCGAGTTCGAGCTTGCGCGGTGTCCGCTCTTCTGTCGTCCTCGTAATTTTCGCGCTGCACCCTTGAGTACCTCGTATCCACGAAGCCGAGGGATCTGAAATTGCACGTGTACTTATTTGGCGACTCGTGAAACGTGCGGCGCATTACTATGTAGTCCGGAGGGCGGGGGGGGGGGGGGGACGCTACTAGTCGTCGAACTCCGTCACTGGAATATCCGGCATGGCGCGAGGGGCGATGCGCCGTCCTCGTTGGTGCATCCTCGTGGCGACGTACACGAGGGCCCCGAGCACCGTGCACGCCATCACCAGCACCACAGAGAGGCACATCAGCCAATACGGAGGCGTCTTCCGCACAGTCGCGCCGGGTTCATCCAGGCGGAAGCGGGCGATGCTGCCACTCTGGAAGTTTGGAACCACGGGCCCTGCTTTGAAGAAGGGAGAGGAGGAAAGACGGAGAGGTTATCCTGGGCGTAACAAGAGACAGAGGAGATGCATCCTAAAGAGAAACAATTAGGAGGTCGGCTTGTGCAAACGCGTACCAATCCTTCGTCGTGAATTCCATATCGTAGTGTATACAGTCGTCGTCATGCCCTCACGGTCATTGGTCGACCCAGGCGAGCTAGTGTGATTAAGAATGTGGCCCGATCCAGGAAACAGTGTATGTTGCATCGCTAACAAAAATCGTAAAAAAAGAAAACGGTTCAGTTTCTATTGACATATTGTTCCACGCGATAGACCTTCCATTTTAATGCAATTCAATGTCATACATGATTTTCGCAAGGGATATAGCTTAGCCAATGGAAATCTCAGAATGAGGACTATAGATTCTAAGTAAAGGTGCATTCAGAAATATAGTGTGTCGCTATACCTTGCTTGGATGCTAGTAGCATTAACATCGACAGTGCTTGTGAGATGGGTTCTGCCGGAATGTTCACCATTCCTGTACAAAATTAACGAAGGCTGAGCTTCATTTCTTCCAGCATGAACCAGCAACAAGTGGGCCAGGATGTCCTACTCAAGCCTGTTCCTTGTTTTCGATTCCGCGCAGGAACTTGAACAACGCTACACCAAAGTGGCGTCATCAACTTCATGGCACCCTTTCGTGCTTCTGCCATTTTTATAAAGAGTACCTCTGTCGAACGTTGCTATGTTAAAGTATTTGATTGTTTCAAAATTCAACGCAGTCTTTGTTTACCGGCAAGACAATTAGGTCGACCCTAGCTGGAGCCGTCAAAATCTCTGTCGCATTGGCGAACCCGTGCGGGGGACGTCAGGGTGACGTCAGGGTGACGTCGCCAGCCGTATTGGGTTCTCGTGCATTTCCGGTCGGCGAAGCATCATCTCGTGGTAATAGTTGGCATTTCGATATATCGGAAACCTGAGTTGACAATACAAGTTAACTTAATATCCCTCTTAGCTGTCCATTTAAGGTGAAGCTTTTGCACCGGAGCTCCTATCTAAATTCCTGTGAACGGATAAAGCGTTTCCTTCGGTTGGTGAGTATTGTTGCATCTAAAAGGAATAGTTAAAAATCTAGAAGCTATTGGAAGTAAATTTCCAATTTAGACCATTAATTTTTTACAAAGTTTCCTAAAAACTGCAAGAAACTGTATATCAAGTTGAAAAATTTGTAACTCTGGAATAAAAAACGGTATCACACTTCTGTGATACCGTGATACATTTAAAGCGGACACGATTGATATTTTACGCACCCCTCTGAAATATACCAAGGAGCTTTTTAGTAGGACTTTTGCAAGACCCTCGTAAACGTTGTATCAGTTGACATTGTGTTCTTTTGTAACTGTTTATACTGCTGACACTGTGCGACATGTTTCGGGTCTCCTGGAAATGGAAATGAATATTCCTTCCCCACTTGTATTCAACTAAGTATTCTATTGACAGCTGCTATACAGTATAAATGGTGAATGGCCCCCGCACTAGCCTGTGGCTATGGGACCATAGTGACTGTGCATACCTTGTCAATACGACTCATCAGTAATAAAAACACGCAGATATACCGTAATGTTGAAGTCTATTTGATGCGAAAGTTGCTTGAGTAAACGAGGTAGCCACAGTAGCGGAGGACACGAGTCAAGCCACGCCACCTGTAGCTGTCGGTGTCACGTGGTCAAAGGCGACGTACGACGCTTGTCGAGGGAAGAACGTTGACGAAAGATTTACGGGCACCGAGAAGTACGACGTAAGTCTAGATACATTTAGGTCTTCAGTACCACTCGTGTCACACTGGCACTTACTCGGGAACGCACATTCGAGCGCATGCGCAGTGGCACGTAGTCAACGACCCAAGTTGTTGTCCATTCGGCATGACAACAGCCAGAGACAAAACGAAAGAGACAAAGAAGGCGCCGCGTTCAATCAATCAATCAATCAATCAATCAATCAATCAATCAATCAATCAATCAATCAATCAATCAATCAATCAATCAATCAATCGCAAGCATTATTTTTCGAAACAAACTACACATTTCACGGCGTTAATAAGTCCTACGTCAAACGTACATAATTCCGGTAGGAATAATTTACTTTGTGTTGGAAAATAAAGTTTGTAATTGATTAATCGGTCGATTGATTGACTGACTGAGAATTCAGAACCTTACCGCCAGTATGATTGAGCCTTGCCGGTGGAGGCGCGATGTTGTCTGCCACGTTGGCAGTCGGTGGCGGCGCGTTCTTTGGATGCGGCTGTTGGACGGCGCGCTGGCCAGGAGCCCCAGAGGCAGCAGCGGAAGGGGCAACGTCGAGCCAGCCAGGATAGGCAGCCAGGGCATCACTCACCGTCCAAGGATCACTAGCCGGATACCCAGATGTCCCTGCAGCAGGTACGGCCCCTGTGTCTATAACTGGTGCAAACCCAGCAGGGAGGTCTCTGCCCGTTGTGGGCGGGGGAGACTGTGCATCGTCTTCGTTGTAGAAGCGCAGGTACTGCATGGTGAAGGCGTCGTTGCCGCTGATGTGCCCGCTGTTGACAGTGAAGTCAGGCCTTGTAGCCGGTTTTGTTGCTCTGAAAACTGCCGCACGAAGTCAGTCGCCCCTTAGCCTTCCTCGGGTTCCTCCTTCTTTCTTTCAGCTGCACCCCATATGATCGATGATGATGATGATGATGATCGCGGCGAATGACACACACTCACAGCGGGAGATTGGCCAAGAAGCGGGCGATAGGATAAGAAATGTTGCGGAGGAGGGGAGGGCAATACCAGCAATAGTATAAAGAGAATAAATAAAGCTACAATTTAGTGGTAATATAACATTTTGCGGCAATATTTAGAGGGAATAATAAAATAAATATGAAATAAAGAATACCAAAAAAATTTGTTGTTTAGCAGCCGGGTGTATTATATGCACAAAGAAAGAGAGCCGTGATCATGGAGGATTATTGGCTGAGAATAATACGATCTTTGCGCCAGAATGTCGAAGAAAGAAAAAAAAAGAAAACTGGCAGACTCAACTGTAGGTGACGTAACGATCTGTAGAGAACGGTTGCATAAATAATGTGACTGTTGGATAGCAAACGGTTATGTAGAGATTATAGGTGCACGGCAGGGGGGTGTATATTTATAACAAGTAATTAAGACAACGTTTGAAATGACAAAATATAAAATTGAAAGAAAACTGAAACACAGTGGCACGTACCCAGCGTCCCACTGCAGATACCCAGTAGCCCCTGTGGCACATAATTTTATAGAGTATGATCAGCGGAACTGGCCCACGGAAACGGCGAGATAGGCCCGCTCGCCGTAAGGTGCATGGCTGGACTGGGAGAATGCTTCGCATTAAGAAGGCAAATATACCGCAGCAATATTTTCCTGTTGCAAATTAAATTCCACACTGCCAGGCAAACATCCATGTAGCTGAAGGTCATCGCCGTGACCCCGAGAGAAGACATAGTTTCATGGAAGTCAAGGAAAGTTCAAATTGGCGAAACGAAGGTTCTAGAAGCTTCTCTTTTTGCTAGTGGTAGTGTAATCCATGGTTTCGCGTAGCAGTGGCATGTACTCGCTCAGTGAGATTCGCTAATAACACGGGCAGCACGATCATAGCGGGCGGCAGAAAGGTAGGTGGGCGGATGAGATTAAGAAGATTAAGAGGATGAGATTACCGCCTGTGCTGTTTATGTGTTTTCTTCCTCTGTCCCCGTCTTTTTTGCGGTCAATATGATTTGCAGTAAATACCAACTAGGCCAAACTGAAGTTCTGGAGATTAAGAAGTTTGCAGGGACAACATGGCCACAATTAGTACATGACTGGGGTAGTTGGAGAAGTATGGGAGAGGCCTTTGCCCTGCAGTGGGCGTAACCAGGCTGACGATGGTAATGATGATCATAAGAAGTTGGAGAATATTTGTATGCAACAGCATTGAAACAGAAGCAATATATAATTCGTAAAGCTATTTAACTTTATTCCATTCTCCTGACGTCATATGTATGTCACAGCCGACGCCAGCGTAGCGGGGACCAGCAATGGTTTCTGAAGAAATATACTTTAGAAGAGTTAACTGCTGCGCTAGTTGGTGATCTTGCATACTGAAAATATTTTGCGCCAAAATATAACACACACAAGAAAGACGACGACATCACGGGCGCTAGTTCAACTGTTTAACGAGGGTGAAAGCACTCGACATACATAGCCCTTCAAAACACCGCGCATGCCTACAAGGCAACATGGAGTACAAAGTTTTATCAGTGTAGGCACGATAGAAACTTCAGCTCAGCCTCGTAATGAAAAACTGGTGTATCACTAGCACAGTTCGGATCCGCTTTCTGTCTTACTGTGTTACTGTGTAACTGTGTTAGTGATACATGAGTGTTTCATTACGAGGCTGAGCTGAAGTTTCTATCGTGCCTACACTGATAAAACTTTGTACTCCATGTTGCCTTGTACGCATACGCGGTGTTTTGGAGGGCTATATATGTCGAGTGCTTTCAGCCTCGTTAAACAGTTGAACTAGCGCCCGTGGTGTCGTCGTCTTTCTTGTGTGTGTTATATTTTGGCGCAAAATCTTTTCAGTATGCTTTGTGAAGAGTCCAGCCAAAAGCTCTCCTCGTTTAGAAGCAGTCCGTTTTGTTTGGTTTTTAAAGGGCCCCTCCCCAGGCCCCATAGCAAATTTCGCTTATGCGCTGTAAGCTGTTACGTGTCCTCTAGGGAGCGTTCTGCAGCAAAAAATTTTCAAATCGGCTCAAAATAGCCTACGTAGAAATATTTCAGTGCCGCAAACCCATGATTTCAGGAGGCGAGCTCCACTGCCAAGCGAGACACTCTCTCGGCTTGCCCCGTCTAGCTTCTGCTAGCGAAATTCCTTCCCTGCGTTTTTCCATACCGGACCTCGGGGATCGCGTGACGCATACGTCACGGGCCCTGACTTCATTTCTTTTTTCTCGTCGCTTTCTTGCGGCGCGGCGCACTTCCGCTGACGGCGGCGCGTGCGAGACTGTTGCGATTGTCTCGTTTCGCGCAGCACACGATTTTGCGCGCTGTGCACGAGGACGCCCGACTAGCGGCATAAGTCAGTGCTACGCGAATACTGAGGCAGACACAAGCGGACCACAGAGCATGCTCCCGCGCTGTAAGCCGGTAGAATGACGGTGTCTGCGCGTGCGACTGCACGACATGGGAACAAGCAGAGGAAACGGAAGTACATCTCTCTTGCTGCGGTGCGAAGTAAAGCAAAAACATGCAGACATTCAATTTGCGTGTTTTATTATTTCTCTAAGCTTTAATCAGTCTGTTCAAGCAACATATATTACACGGATAACAGATGTTGCCTTGAATAATTCTCGAAGTCAGGCGTCACTACGAGCGACGTCACAGTGCAAAGACGTGCACGTAGGCGCACTGGCACGTGTACGTCAGCCTCCGGCTTGGAGCGCGGCGGCCGCGAGGAGAAGAGAAAACGGCGTTCTGTGTGAAATTTCAGGTCTTTCCGCGACGCGTAGTGATGTAATCCTTTGCAGACATGATCGTTACCGCGCAATGTAAGCTCTACGCTTGTCAGCTCAAATTGGCCAGACCTGGTGAGGGTCCCTTTAAGCAAATAGCATGGCCTGTGTTTTGCTTATCTCAACAGCTGAGGAGAGGCGAAGAACGCACAGAAGTGCATCACCGGAGAAAGCGTAGGTGGGTAGGTATTTATCGTGATAGAAAAGCTGAGAAGTCGGCCAGAATCAATGTTCTGACTTAATACTCGGCGTTGAGGGAAGGGAAGGGGAAAGGGTGGAGAACGAAGAGAGAACACTTTGATTATGAAGATGAAGATGGTGGTGAGAATCACGCACGCTCTAAGATTCTTCAAAGTCTCTTGTCCAGTCCGCTCTCATACAAAAATTTGTTGAGAGCCTTCAGACTATCAGGTTGATGACGAGGATCGGGCGGAGGTCCCAATAGGACCTTTTAGGTTAATGGTCCTACGACAAATTTTGACAAGATGTCTGTCAGCGGTTTTCTCTGTACATCAAATCGCGGGCAGATGCACAAGAGGTGTTCTGTCGCCTCAGGAATACCGCATTCCTCACAATTCGGACTGTCCGCCCGTCCGATGAGATGTAGGTAGCACCGCGTGAACGCCACACCTAATCGGAATCTGTGTAGCAAGCTTGCATTGCACCTTTTCATGTTCGCTGGTATCCGTATTTTCATCTCTGGACCGAATTCGTGAAGGCGGCGGTGACGATGACAGAAGGAGGAGTGTTACGCTGGCCTCTATACGATTGGGCTGAGCAGCGCTAACTCACGCCGACGAAACAGATGCTATCTTCGGCTGGTCGTTTCTGAGCACTCTGGAGCGCTCTCGCGAGCGGCGTAGTCTTCGGCTGGTTGAAAGACGGTGCGCGCCCTGCGTTCGGCTGGTTCTTTACGATTGCTCTCCTCTATCTTGGAGCGCTCTAAGGCGCTCCGAGCCCTGTCGTCGGAGCAGTCATCGAGATTGAAACGTCATCGCAGCGCCGCGTCGCTGCTGTTGGCGACGGCCCACCGTAACCTTGGCAACCTAGGCCACTGCATGCTGGCGTCTCGACGAATGTTCGTCCCACCGGCACGTCCGCCGGTTTTTCCGGCAGCGCTGGGAGCTTTGGATAGGCGAAACATCGGACGTTGGCAGTAGTCACGTGGTTTCGCATCAGCAATTTCCTCCTCCGAGAGTGAGTCGCACGTTCGGCTTGCGCGCTTGTCCTCTACCTCTGAGCTCGGGAACCGACCGATCTACCCGACTCTGCTTCGGGCCATACAGGCGACCAGTCGAAGATACCAAGAGGAGAGGCGGAAGTGAGCAGGTGGTGGCCGGCGTCTCCGATTGGTCCGCTTCCCCTTGCCTTGCGCTGGCTTTTCGACGATTACGGCGACGTGCAACGGGGTACAAAGGACGTGGTCCAAACGGATCGTCACCGGAAAAGATTTGGCAAAGCGAACCCTTTCTTCGATTATTTAGGAAGGTCCCTGCATTTTTTTTTTTACATGGAGGGGCCTTACAGCAACTTCATTTTCGATAGAAGCGCTTAATGAACAATTGCGAGCCACTAAAACCAACATCATATCTCTTCATAGCAAAGGCGGTCCCAATACATTTCGAAATAAACGCGGATACGCAAGTTTTTTTTTTTTTATAGAGCCGTAGTGATACATGCGTCGATTCCGCGTTCCATATATATTGTCCAGCGCCCGCAAGGTGGTATCCGCTGTGGAAACAGCTGATCGGCTGTACGAGTCGCGTTGTTTTTGCCCGAATTTGACGCTTTTGCTGCAATCAAGCGGGTAAACCATAAGAGCAGAAAGAGAGCAAACACCGTTTTACGTAACTTAGATATACGGCATACGTTGGTATACGGGAATGAAGTGCGTGGTGCTTCACTCAGAATATACAAATGACGCTTGATATTCCGTTCCGAACTTCATTTTCATCGTACACAAAGAAATCCGGCCTGTAGCTTCATGCCAGCCAGCGCCAAAGCGATCGGTGGGAGTCATCGTCAATTGCTTTTGGAACGGGGCCAATCCAAGGCTATTAAAAAAAAACATATTCAGTTTTGTTCGGCAGAATTACACACCTTTAATGCGTACACGTCACTGTGACGTGTTCAGTTTTCTCGGTTCCGTGACAGACAGGCGAAGCGGGCGCGACCCGACATATTTTTGCCAATTGTGGAGTGCCAATGACGACAAAGCGTAGAATCGGCAATAACTTGTCTTTTTCTTTCATATTCATGCATAAACATTGTGTACATCTCATTTTGAGAAGCGCCGTTTTCGCCGTTTTCCTGTTTTGGCGGGACAGACAAGCAACGTGGCAGTGGCACAACATTTGTGATCAGTCGCGGAGCGCTAATGGCGGAAATGGAATAGAAAACGTTGGATAGATTTACGTAATAACGACACAGGCCTGGAGTGTGAAACCAAAAAATAAAGATCGGAGAATATGTAATAATAAAATTGAATCAAATTAAACTTCACAGAATAATTCAGTAAACAAATTATGCAGATTCAACACACATGTTGGAATCTAATGAAACATAGCTGTAGTATAATGAAATGTTTTGCATCTAACGGCGATGCGCACAATTTTGTTTATTTTCATTCTATGCAACAAATAATCGGACACAGCTCCAGTGGCACATAACGAATGGCTAAATGAATGTGAAGTAAACCTAATAAGTTGTAAACAAAGTCGCAGTTTCGCCAGGAAGGCGAAGCATAGATTGCGACAGCGAATTAGTAGACAGCTATATGAAGTAAAGATAGTAGTGTTATCGCCCATATATATAAACTTGCAAACATTCGCTCACTAACTAAATTAACAAGCATGGTGCCATGCGCGCACAAGCAAACATGAACACATCTCACTCGATGACCGGGAACTCGCAGTCAAAGTGCTGGAGTGAAGAAGCGCGGCAGCAGCAGCGAGCGAAGTGACCTTCGTGCTGCCTCTCCGACGCGAACAAAGCGGCGAAAACACAGCGCACGCTAAACTATGAGCCCTCGGCCCACCTCGACTTTGTCCTCAAGGCAGATCGTTTTCAAGATAGGGCCCGCTCAGCCGCGCTACAGGTAGCATCCACCGTAGTAAACGCACCCCCCCCCCTTCGGTACCTTGCACGCGACTGAATACGGCGCGATTGCTCCCCGCTTTCCTCCCTTGGGCGCGTGAATGAGCCGCCGTCGTCGGCTCACCCTCGCGTGCTTTTAAGCCTGTTTCACATGATGCGATTTTCGTCGCACCGGAAGTGCGATTTCCGTCGTTTGCGATGAAAATCGCAGTCGCAGTGCCGTCCCCCCGATTTTCGGCTGCGACCAACCGGTTGGTCGCACAGTCGCACCGTCGCACCGATCGCTGCGATTTTCCGTCGAAATTGCGTGGAGAGCTGTCAACGGAGCTATTTCGCCGGTTTGTTTTGATGGCGTCTCGCACGACAAGTGCAATCGCGGAGACGTGGATCGTCGAATTAGGTACGTGCGCGAATTAAGGGAGAATAAAAAACTTGTACAGATTGCATTCTCCTATTGCTATGCGTTTGTTGACACGCTACACAGCAAATGAAGTGCATTTTCACGTTTGCTTCGTGCGCCTTTGCGAGTTGTCAGTCCTAGGAGGTGTTCGATCCCCAGCAGACGACGAGGTCGTCACAATTTTCTTTTGTTGAGTAGCATGCAAAAATCGCGCTTACGGAGCAGCTTGAATTATTTCAACCTCGGCAAGGGCAAATGACAAGACAGCAAAGTACCCGAAGTTTCTACGTTGCGCTGAACGCGGTACCGTTCAGTTGCATTTTCTTGTCGGTTTTCAAGCATGAATTTCCCGATGCATCTTCAAAGCTTATCTTGCCTCTTATTAAATTTGACAGAGCAAAAGTGTAGGCTATCGTAATGAATTTGCTACGGTAGCATTAAATCCGTGGCTTGAATAAAATATTACATGCACGTTAAGTTGCACCTCTTCTCTGGAGATTTTTTTTTTCTTGCACAGAAACCAGTAAACATAGACTATGTTGCGGACTTTGTATCCTTACTGCATCTGTATGAACACTTGCTCTGCAAGGTAATTAACTGTACAGCTAGCAGATTAATTAAATTGCTTGCTATATTGGCAAAGTGACAACGTACCCTCCAGCACAATTATGTAGAACTCGTGCAACAATGCGAAAAGCAGGCAAGCGGCCTGTTCTTGTGGGGATAAAACAGTATAAAACGACACGCTGAAGAAAAGTAAATCAAAACTGTGCAGTGAAGTCAGCAAGTACAAGCAGTTCTTGCACATTCACAGCGGATCAAGTGTGCAGAAACATTCATGCCTTACATGTTTCTAGTAAGTTTCTAATAAGTTTGTGATCACATATATTAGTGTGTAAATCCATATAACGATATCCGCTGCGATTATTATCTTTATAAGTAATGAAATACCATGCTACTTGCAAGAACATATATCACCCGAGGATTTCAGAACAAATTTCTGCATTTCAACTATACACAATATGTGGCTTATTCAATAAAAGACCATAAACTGGGCTTTTTTGCAATGACAAACTTATACCAAACTTTACTTACATACAGGCAAGAAAAAAAATTATACACAGAAATATTGTTCTTCAATTTGTTCACCTGCCACTGTGGCTATAGCATTCTGCTGCTAACACAAGGCGAGGGGTTGATTTGCCAGCCATGGAAGTCGCATTTCGATGGGAGTCGTAGGTGAGAAAAAAAGCTCTTGCACTTAGATTTAGTTCATCACCTTTTATTGAACCCTTACACTTCAAAATACTATTGCATAGGGGGGCATGCTTATGCAAAATCTAACACCAATAGAAAGCAAAGGGCAGAATTGTAAAACAACCATCTTTCGTGATAATTCGAATGTGTAAATATTCATTGCATCGATATGTATTGTTCAACAGCACTGCACAAATAAGCATGATCAGGTATAGCAAGTACTCTGTCAGGAAGCTGGTTCTACAGATGTACAAAAGGCATGAATGCTTATACTACGTCGCACACATAGCACAAAGAAAACCTTTTTCAAGAGTTGTCCCTTTTGGCAGATATGAGTGGGCCATAAGCAGCAGAAACTTTATTGCAGGACATTGTGTAATACCGCTTATGAAAGAATGAAGAGAGTGAAAAGGCTTTTAACAGCAGTACCTCATGCTGCTCTAATAAGAGGAACGATGAGCAAAAGCATTTCTGGTAGAGCACTTAAACAGTAACTTTCTGAAAGACAGAAAATTCCAGGTGAGAGTTGGAGGTACATTTGACCCACATGCACCAACAACACGGGCATACTACAAGAAACACTACAGCCTATGGTGTATTACAGTCCATGGGAAAGCTACCTTATACAGAAATCAAGAATGATGCAACAAGCCCTCGACAACACTGCAGACTTTCTTGGCCAGTCTGGCCTCTCGCTTTCTGATAAGTCGGCTCATATCAACGTCGGAAAAAAAAAAGACTAGAATCAAGAACTACCCCAGATTGCACATTGTGATCCTCATAGCTGGACAAATATGCCCGCAAGTCAACATCCACAAATCCTCAGCTAGTGTAAGCCCATGACGGCAGAGCCAGCACGTGGGTGAAACAATTATGCAGTGCCTGGATGCAACTTCCACATCTGGTGAAAAGAATAATCTCGAAATAATGGGGGTGGACGAGTGGATACTATAGAAAATCACAGATGCTGTGCTTGCGTCCAAGGTATCGTACGGTATGAATTACCAGCAGTACACAAAAAGACAACTCATTGAATACAGGCATCGGGTAGTAATAACAGGTCTTTCCAGCTGTACCATGCTTGAAGACCTCTATGAGAAAGTAACGAACAAGCACCTAGACGGAGTAGGGTTGCAGCCTGCAGCACAAATTCTTTGTCTCAAGAGCTCAGAACCTCGTCCCAAGATACTATGCCAGCTAGCATATGAGATGCAAAGACGACTACCTCTCCCTTCAGAAACACAACGTCGGGAGTACCTGAACTTGAAACACAACAGGCCCATACCGTGGAATATGGGGGCAAACAATTAGGCCAGAAGACTATATGCAACTGCAAAACACACAGAGGAGGTTGCTAATCATGAAGATGCAAGCAAACATAAGGCCCATATAGTACACTGATCTGGCAATAGCAGTGTAACAGTAGTACGACACTACATAAACTAAACCCCATATAAGTGAGTACCATTCCAGGTCATCCTATACCTAGCAAAGCTGAACTGAAAGCAATCAAAGCAGCACTTGTAGTGCAGATTACACCCTGCACAACACCCTGCATGGATTCACCAGAAACTGTCTGTGCCTGCACATCACACAAGATTGTCAGGAAAATCAGGTGATTGACACGCGACTTGCAAGCACATGGCCAGAAATTAAATTACAGGATACGTAGCCATGCAGATATTCCAGGACACAAGCAGGCTTATAAGCCCGACATAATAACTGAAAACTAGATGAGTTTGTGTGTATTCATTATTAACTAAAGTGCAACAGATAGACAACAGACAAGAACGAAGCGCTCTGTGTGTTCATTTCGTTCCTGTCCATCACATTTCTGTTGCAATATAGTTAATGAATTCACGAGGCTGCACAGAAGAATGATACCTCTGCCCCAGGGCGCGATTTCACATCCAAATCCATGCCTGTGTGCGCGCGCACACACAAATGTTGCAAAAGTGCATAGCGTGAAGCAGTATCAACAGGATGACACTAGATATGGATGAGGACTAACTTTCAACTGAGGTTCATTTGTAAAAATGTGGCGAGTCATATAAATTACCAGAAAAAAAAGGACGATGAGCAGGACGAGAACAAGGTGAAAGCAGGAGCCAACATTTCGACAAGTGGACTTGTCTTCTTCAAGGTCCACGTGTGGAAACGTTGGCTCCTACTTTCACCTTGTTCTCATGTTGCTCATCATCTTGAATTTCCATCTCCTGCCTTCCCCGAGTTTTCCTCACAAAAAGAAAGACATCTTTGAAGGATAGATAAAAATTGGTGCTTGATGCAGCCAAACATAAATAAAAATGCTACAGAAAGAAAATAGAGAAAAATTCCAAGTGCAGGAAAAAATCATTACAATTGCCAATCCTGCATGCCAGCACCTTTCAGGAAACACTGTTGTTATTCCAATAGACAGACTGACCGCTTGCTTATGCAAGCACATTCTTCCAGTTCCATGCCATTGGGAAAAAAATGAGTTTCCTGGAAGGTAGCCACATGCACACTTGGTGATCACAATGTTTTTTTCCCTGGACTTGTATATCTATATGTATTTTCTCCCTTTCCTGCTTTTATGTTTGGTTTCATCAAGCACTAGTCTTTATCAGGTTTTATTGCTGTACTACTTCGTGGTAGCCTTTATAGATCACTGCATTTTCACAATAGACCTTTTAATTAGAAGTTAGCATACCCTGTTCTTACTGCTTCACACTGTACATTCTTGCTACATTGGCCAAATAAAAAATTTTGTAAGGTATCATGAGGGCCATTAAAGTGACTTGTTGCAGTCTAAAAAAAAAAAAACGAATAGCCTGGCTGCAAATGGCAGCAGAGAACACATAGGACAAACAAGAAAACCGATATGATTTAACAACCAAAAGTTTAATGTACACACCGAGTAAATGCTCGCTGACAAGCAATAGACTGAACATACACAAAAAGGAGAAGCAAAAATTCATGTGCATTTCCTGACAGGAAATGCATCCATTTCTAACGGAGGCTGTGCTGACAAGATTAACCCAGCATTTTTAGATCTACAGCTGCCGTAACTTCTCTAGGCAGCCGATCTGCACAGAATGCTAGCTTCTTCCTCTACAATGCACATTCAGATGTGGAGAGTGCATCGTAGAGGAAGAAGCTAGCATTCTGTGGAAATCGGCTGCCTAGAGAAATTATGGATGCTGTAGATGCAAATACACTGGGAGAATCTTGTGTCAGCATGGTCGCTATTACACTTTCAGAGATGGATGCGTTTCCTGTTGGGATCTGTATTGACACACATCAGATCTTGCTTCTGCTTTTTGTGTAAATTCGATTTATTGCTTATCAAACAGCATTTACTCGGCATGTTAAATAAACTTTCATTTGTTAATACACCTCATGACTGTCTCGGTCTCTAGCAGAAAGGTGTTCATTCTTTTTACAGTGAAGCTGTATATGCCTATGTGAAACACCCATGGTCCAATCCCAAAAACCCTAGTGTAGGGGTGTGAGCCATTGCATTCGTCTTGCATGATGGACGGAGACATTTATTGTTGGGTAGACATAGAAATGCTTATGCATTTCAAACATACATTTATCTGCGTATTATTGCAGGGAAGGGACACAGAGGGGGATGGGGTTAAGACAAGATCATGATGTCATTATTATCTCACAGCAAAGGTGTGGTGGGCCATTGGCTAGACCGATAGTGACGTCGTTTCTCTCTAGCAGCAGAGCACGCGTGCAGCAGTCTCTTTCAGACTTCCCAATAGGTTCGAAAATGTGTCCCTGTATTTAATTAAATGAAATGTGCAGCCCCGGTGTGTCACTTCGTAACTACAGTGCATAACTGAGTCATAAACATTATGATTAACGCATTACAAAACACAAGTGCATAACAGTATTCAGAAAGACTTTGATGGACCCGCTGGATTAACACAATGAACCACTCATTGCACTTTTTATGAAGGTGATCTTGCAAAGTGCAATGTGTGGCATTCCAAATAAACAATGTGATAAACCCAAGCCAAACATGTGCATAACCTCATTAAGAAACACAGACATAACCAATAATATAGAAAGACTTGAATAAACCATTGGAATTAACCCAGTGATAAACACTGGGGCTGCACATTTCAGCTTCGCTGGTTTACCGTCTGTACAGGGTGCATGGGCAGTAACTTTTTCTGTTATTGTTTGTCAAGTATTGTATAATGTTGTGCCAGTAAAACATGTTGGGCTAGTTGGTGCAATGTATTGGTACTGCTTTTTTTGCTGGTTTTTTTCTTAATGTTGTGCCCTTCTTCCTTATGTAACAACTTTCTTATTCCCCCTTGCATAATACTCCAACCTTGCAGCCTGCGAGGTATATAAATAAGTACATAAGCACGTCATTCATTCATCTGCATACACCTCGCACCATTCCTTGCTCAACAAACGTCACTGTGTTGATGTCTCGCAGCGTGCATCTACATTAACTGCCATTTGCGTTTCGGTATGGTTTGTGAACAGTGTAATGCATAAAGATTACATGACATTAAGGTTGTGACCTATGCGGTGCATAAGCAAACCTTGCAAAAGATGACATGTTGGATTGTTTAAAATAAGACAAATTGTATATATCGCAGTTACTTTAACAGCATTTAATTGACCACTTGACAGACACCTCACTTTGCATAGATTCCAACACCTACACTGAATATGCAGTTTTCTTTTTTGCTTATTAATGCATGGGCCATGGTATTACTGCATGGCCACATGGTAGATTTGAAAACAAAGTGAAATAAATTAGTTTGTTGCAATATAACAATATGTGTAGATCACTGCGATTGTAACACGAGAACTTAATACAAACATGCACACTATAGGATGCAGACAAATGCTCAGGACAATCTCCAGAATGTTTGCATCCTGATACTTATGAAAGTGAATGGTTTCATTCCATGGCTGTCAATGAGAGGGAGAGAAAAACTTTATTGTGTTCGTGGAACAAAAACGCATTGATATGCTTAGACATATAGTCATTGCTTAACACTTTCGAAATGAATAATTATAGCTTGCTATCGACATTGGAGCAGCCTTTCGGCAGCAAGAAAAGGAATCAGTTTTTCCAGCTCTGAACATTGAATTGCAGGAAATGCAAGCAGGCATAAAATTCTGCCAATATAATCTGTTTAGGAATACGAAATTGGAATAAACATTGAAGCTTGCACTTGTACTTTCTCTGGCTGAGCAATCTAGTTTGAAATGACTCCCATAAGCATGTCATAACAATGTTGACCTAATACAGGTTAAATGCATGACTAGCTTAAGAAATCTGGATGATTGCTATAAATTACAGTGAAGAAACTATAATATCTAATAACATTAATAATATAATAATAATATTTATTTCCACAAAACAGGCTAACCGTGAGAGGCGTGCGAGGCTGAGCAGAAAGCTGAAAAATTCTACAGCAAGTGCGCCTGCCGTGGGCCTACGATCCTGCATTATGAATAGCGCGTATTGATATGGTCTTCTTGTTAGAAGTTCCGAGTATACTACCAGCGCGAGACTCGGGACAACAAAGTGGACGAGAAGCGTGTCTTTTAGAATGCTATATTACAACGTACAGGTTTCTACAAAAGCGACGGTAACTGCTCGAAACATTTAATGCGTCGGCTTTTGCGCCTTTAGAAATATTTAGAGAAGGCTCCCATATATATATTCGCAGCGCAAGCACGGCGATGGACGAACCAGGCTAGCGCTAAGGTTGGATTTCACAACACAGTTTTCATTCCACGTCCTAATCACACTGATCGTTTGAGGCTTCGTTCAGGGGCACACGCGGGCGTTCGGGTTGGTGCTTCTTGTTGCGTTTGGCGTAAGAATATGGCTAGGAGCAGGCACCACATATGCGCAATGACGGGCAATATACACGCATCGTTTCTCCAGAAGCTGACGCCGAGCACGCGTAGCGCGAGGATCTTGCTGGGCTGACACAACTTCGTGGCAGCCGAATTCCGAATACTGCATATACGGTGAGGGTAGCTATATGAACTTGTCGATAGGTCATCTTGTAGATTGTTGAAGCACAGGCAGAACGAAACGGTCATAGAATGTAGATAAGACAACACACAACGCTGAACCATAGAATAAAGAATCGCTGGCTGAACCACCTGCGAACAGCTGTTTACGTGCGCGATGTCGCACTGAACTAACAAAACCGCCGTCGCGCACCCCAAGACAAATCTTAACTAACGTTCTTAAATTAGTAAACGCACATATTATTTGCTTCTAATCAAGAGAAGTCAATAATATTATAGTGTAAACGTTTTATTCACTAAAATAAAAGAATTATGCACCGTGTGTCACGAAACCTGGCAGTAAGCAACCCTGGGCGTGGCACCAGTCGCATTGTTGAAATCGCAATCATGTGAAATGAGCCCTCTAAAAATCGCATTGCGACGCGTGCGACAGCACCGATTTTCGTCTTTGCAGTCGCAGCATGTGAAACAGCCTTTACTCGCTCCTACAGCATAGGGCGCGCGGCCGCGATGTGATCGCCCTTGGACTTTATGCGAAACATCACGGCGACGACAGAATGCGCCTGGAGTGTCCATATAATTGCCGTTGCAATAATATAATCAACCATTTTATTAATAGATCGTTCTGCTTTAGGCATATCTGTGAGTTGACATCGTACTTTCATGTTCATGTACGAATCGTACGTAGTGGGACACGCCCATTCTGGAGGAGTGGTCCGGAACGTGGTAGGAAATATGGATGTTTAAATCAAAGAAAACAGAAACTGCCAATCCAAGCACTCCGTACAGATGGTTAACATGCGAAACTGAAACGTGCGGCCCCGGTGTTCATCATTGGGTAAATCCCGACGGTTCATTAAAGTCTTTCTCAATTGCTGGCTACGGCTTCGTGTTTTTTAAGAATAAATAAATAAATAAATAAATAAATAAATAAATAAATATAACGAAAACAGGATCAGTGGCACGAGCGCGTTCGCGCGCTAAGGCCGAGTGGTGCGAACGAGCCAGCTGTGAAAGAAGGCGACGACGCTGGACCCAATGCTGATGATGATAGTTTTTTCTATACGTGGACACCATAGTGGGAAAGGAAGGAAGGAAGGAAAACTTTATTCGGTCCTGCAAGTAGTGATAATTAACCACTAAGCGGGCCGCTCCCACGTCGGGACCGGAAGGCCAAGCCTCACGGCCACGTCGTGAGCCTGCGGGACAGCCCAGAATTGTTCATCCAGGTCCGGGCTGCGAAGTGCAGCCTCCCACCTGGAACTTTTCTCACCATAGTGGAAAAAGTAGTAGCCCTTAACAACTTCGCTGTAAAAGAAGTCAGAGGCGATTTAGCGGTAAATGCTAGAGAAATGCGCTAGCATTACGTCACACCTCCTTGAGGTCCAAGATACATGATTTACACCGTGTTCACCATATTGGAACGTGTTGTTCAAGAAGCTCATTCGACATACGGCTTGGCTTGTCTCTTCGAGGAGAGAAGTACAACTGATGGTGGTCCGGCGTAGTAACAGCAGATATATCATCATCATCATCATCATCAGCCTAGTTAGGCCCACTGCAGGGCAAAGGCCTCTCCCATACTTCTCCAACTACCCCGGTCATGTACTAATTGTGGCCATGTTGTCCCTGCAAACGTCTTAATGTCATCCGCCCACCTAACTTTCTGCCGCCCCCTGCTACGCTTCCCTTCCCTTGGAATCCAGTCCGTAACCTTTAATGACCATCGGTTATCTTCCCTCCTCATTACATGTCCGGCCCATGCCCGTTTCTTTTTCTTGATTTCAACTAAGATGTCATTTACCCGCGTTTGTTGCCTCACCCAATCTGCTCTTTTCTTATCCCTTAACGTTACACCGATCATTCTTCTTTCCATAGCTCGTTGCGTCGTCCTCAATTTCAGCAGAACCCTTTTCGTAAGCCTCCAGGTTTCTGCCCCATATGTGAGTACTGGTAACACACAGCTGTTATACACTTTCCTTTTGAGGGATAGTGGCAACCTGCTGTTCATGATTTGAGGATGCCTGCCAAACGCACCCCAGCCCATTCGTATTCTTCTGGTTATTTCAGTCTCATGATCCGGATTCGTGGTCACTACCTGCCCTAAGTAGATGTATTCCCTTACCACTTCCAGTGCCTCGCTACCTATCGTAAACTGCTGTTCTCTTCCGAGACTGTTAAACATTACTTTAGTTTTCTGCAGATTATTTTCAGACCCACCCTTCTGCTTTGCCTCTCCAGGTCAGTGAGCATGCATTGCAATTGGTCTCCTGAGTTACTAAGCAAGGCAATATCATCAGCGAATCGCAAGTTGCTAAGGTATTCTCCATCAACTTTTATCCCCCATTCTTCCCACTCCAGGTCTCTGAATACCTCCTGTAAACATGCGGTGAATAGCATTGGAGAGATCATATCTCCCTGTCTGACGCCTTTCTTTATTGGAATTTTGTTGCTTTCTTTGTGGAGGACTACGGTGGCTGTCGAGCCGCTATAGATATCTTCCAGTATTTTTACACATGGCTCATCTACAACCTGATTCCGTAAAGCCTCCATGACTGCTGATGTTTTGACTGAATCAAACGCTTTCTCGTAATCAATGAAAGCTATATATACGGGTTGATTATATTCTGCACATTTTTCTATCACCTGATTGATAGGATGAATATGGTCTATTGTTGAGTAGCCTTTACGGAATCCTGCCTGGTCCTTTGGTTGACAGAAGTCTAAGGTGTTCCTGATTCTATTTGCGATTACCTTAGTAAATACTTTGTAGGCAACGGACAGTAAGCTGATCGGTCTATAATTTTTCAAGTCTTTGGCGTCCCCTTTCTTATGGATTAGGATTATGTTAGCGTTCTTCCAAGATTCCGGTACGCTCGAGGTTATGAGGCATTGCGTATACAGGGTGGCCAGTTTCTCTAGAACAATCTGACCACCATCCTTCAACAAATCTGCTGTTACCTGATCCTCCCCAGCTGCCTTCCCCCTTTGCATAGCTCCTAAGGCTTTCTTTACTTCTTCTGGCGTTACCTGCGGGATTTCGAATTCCTCTAGGCTATTCTCTCTTCCACGATCGTCGTGGGTGCCACTGGTACTATATAAATCTCTGTAGAACTCCTCAGCCACTTGAACTATCTCATCCATATTAGTAACGATATTGCCAGCTTTGTCTCTCAACGCACACATCTGATTCTTGCCTATTCCTAGTTTCTTCTTCACTGTTTTTAGGCTTCCTCCGTTCCTGAGAGCCTGTTCAATTCTATCCATATTATAGTTCCTGATGTCCGCTGTCTTACGCTTGTTGATTAACTTAGAAAGTTCTGCCAGTTCTATTATATATATGTATGGCTTCCCACACTTCGCACAGACATATAGACATTTGAGAACGCAGCACTTAGGCGCGCGTTCCTTGGGGTTGAGCGTCAGCGTCACTCGGCGCAACCGCGCGAACGCTTTCGCCGTCGTCTTCCGAAGTTGGCTCCGATGCCGGTAATCATGCCAGCTTTCCCTCGCTGCTTCTCCCTCTGCAATTAGCTGATGGCACTGGCCCACGGCGAGTCGGTGCGGTGATTCCAATCTCAAATTCCTTGCCTCAATATATCGCGAAATGTAAACACCTATCGAGCTGCGCTGAAATTTCGCACTGGAGAGTATTGTGATTGCCGGACACCTTTTTTCCCACATTGGCATTGCGAATGCTATCACATTAAATATAAACCAATAAAACCGTTAAATATAATTCGCAATTCCATTAACAGAACGGCGTGCTTTAGAGATGCAGGTTAGTTGACATTAAATATGCATTTTTCATCAAGGAAGTTATTTTCAGAGCGCCGCTCTTAAGCGCCCGTTCCTGCGGCGAGCGTCGGCGTAACCGAGCGAACGAGCACAGCGAAAGATGAGAGCGAACGCGGCGCGCAGCGGGAGATGAAAAAAGCGGCGAGAGCGAGGAGGCACGAGAAGGCGAAGAGGAGGGTGCAGTAGAACCATGAGGCGGAAAGCGGAGGGGGGCATGGCGAATGGGTGAGGAGGAAAGCGGGGTGCCGGCAGCGACCAAGCAGGCGGCGTACACAAAGCGCTGGCGTGGGCTTCGGACCCACTGCGCATGCGCAACCACGCCTATGGCGCAGCCGCCGCTAGAGAACGCGCTCCGCCCGAGCCACGTGCTCCAGCGTTCACGCTTTCTTTCTGAACAATGAGCGACGCAACCGGTGGAAATGCTTCGTCTGC
This sequence comes from Dermacentor albipictus, assembly GCF_038994185.2. Taxonomy (NCBI): domain Eukaryota; kingdom Metazoa; phylum Arthropoda; class Arachnida; order Ixodida; family Ixodidae; genus Dermacentor; species Dermacentor albipictus. The sequence continues at coordinate 77,858,449 of NC_091827.1, forward strand.
CGCTACTGCTCGAGCTTCCCGAGCAGAGGCTCAGCTCCGCTGCCGAGACGACGCTGTCGTTCAGAATCAAATTTTTTGCTACACTTTATCGCGCATTCAAAACACGTAAAAAATTAGATTACGGGGTTTTACGTGCCAGAACCATGATCCGATTATGACGTACGCCGTAGTGAGGGACTCCGGAAATTTGAACCACCTAGGGTTCTTTAACGTGCACCTATGTCTAGATATGTACATAGGTGCTTTCGCATTTCGCCCCCATGGACATACAGCCGCCGCGGCCGAGATTCGATCCCGCGATCTTGTGCTTAGCAGCCCAACATAATTTTTTTAAATTTATTGCCGGTGTAGCCCAACATCATAGCCACTAAGCAACCACGGTGGGTAGAAAATAAAATAATAAGTAGTAGTTTAATGATTGGGAAATGTAGAGAGGTCGGCCGGAAAATGGAGCATCTGGCCTGCTACTCTACGCAAGGGAAGGGGAAGAGGGGAAGAAAAAGGGTCACAATGAGGGGTGATAATGGGGCGAGAAAAGAAAAAAAAACACCTATACAGCTGCGCTGAGAATTCGCATTAGGGAGTATCGTAATCGTTGGTGAACACATTTTTTTACGCAGCTTATGTTTTATGTAGCAATCATACGTAGTGAAACATGCACATTCTGGGTAAGTGAACAAGAACCAAGTGGCAAATACTGAGTACGAATCAAAGAAAAATAATTGAAGAATTTGTTCACCATTCCATTAATAGATTGGTGTGCTTTAGCGATGCCTGTGATCCGACATGATCCGCTCAGGTTTCAGTAGGAAATTGACATAACATTTGTTTTAATCATCTGCATACTTGGTCAGCATAAAAAAGGTTGTATAAGCCACTTCGATGGTGGTTTCGTACGAAATTCGCATATATAACCGCAAATATATCCGCAGTGATAGCGACTGACTGCACTTCAAACTGTTATGTGCAACATGATCTTTTTATAGTGTGTTCATTTCCGTTAGTAGCTTTTGAGAACTGTCTGTTTTCATGTATCTTGTCATGGCACGGTCGCGAATTGCTGACCTCCTTCGATTTGATATGTTCTGTTACGTCTATTAACCTTTTCTTTGCCACGTTTGTCAACACGCTTTGTGAGAATTGGGAACGATCGTGTCTTGTTGTCCACACTGCAATATTAGTCATGCCTGTGAATTGTAAACCAGCTTTTTGTGTGTGTGTTTGCGACCGTTTTCTTCGTTGACTGTCCTTGAAACGTCTGTTTGTGCCCGTGGATACCTTATTCTTGGACTGTCCTTCAAACTATTGCTTGTGTGCAACATGGACATTGCGTACCACAGGCTTTGAGCGAAAATGCTTCGATGACACGAAAGGCACAAGAAGGCTACGAACCCTCGATTTTCGGTGGGAGTCGAAACCACAACCTTTGGTGATAATTAAGGCGAAATTACTGAAGGCGACGTTAATTAAGATATAGTTAATTAAAGCCCTCGAACCCATGATCTTTGGTGGTAGTCGATCCCACCACTCTGGTGATAATTAAGTCGAAGTTAATTAAGGCACAGGTGGCTGAGATAGAGTTAAGGCATTCGACCCCCAATCTTTGGCGGGAGTCGAACTCCGGGACTTTGGTGGGACTCGAACCCACGACCTCGGGTGGGAGTCTAACCGTCAACCTTCGGAATTAAGAGGGATGAATAAGCGAAGTGCACTGAGCAAATTAAGGGAGATGACTAAGCGAATTAAGAGGATGAGTAAGCGAATTAAGAGGGATCACTAAGCGAAGTAGACTAAGCGAATTAAGGCGGATGTGTACGTCATATGTCCGTCTTTAATGCATGGGCGCTGGGGCTTTTGTCTTAGAAATAACATAAGCGACCCTGTGATTTTCTTTTTTGTGTGTGCACTAGGCAATCGGGTCTACAACAGAGTAAAACATGGCCTGTGGTTGGGTCCTTCTCACAAACCCAATATGGTTCATAATTACTACAGCGCAAACAACGAATCAATACCAACTAGCCCAATTCACCATTCTCCAGTAGGGTTCTTACCTGACGTGGCAGTATTGGCAAAACAAATCTTGCTTTCTCAGCTTTCATCATGCCTTTTCTTGATTCAAAAGTTGCAAAGACAAAGCAAACATAGACTTGCGCCCATTAAAAAAGTTTAAAATAGTTTTGTGCTGCCCGATGCGATTTAATTTTGTGTGATGGAATAACAGCACCAATAAAGTGCTTCATGAGAAACGTCAATGAACACGCTAAACTAAAGTGGGATTCTCCTTTCATGGTCTAGTTTCTGCAGCGCGAAGCACTGAATTGCGGAAAGGTAAAAATGATGAAGGAATACCACAAGAAGGACAAACACTACATATAAACACCATACATGAATATTGCTATTCCTTCATCCTTTTGACCTTTCCGCACTTGAGTCTATCGCACTGCGGAAATTACACCATGAACTTAAATATGCTCGCCCACATCGCTATTCTTATTCAGTGCTTCTCCTTTCGCCTTTTGACAGCGCTCGTCAGCAATATTTAAGTCTCTTGCGTTTCAGAACGGAAAAGAGCCGTAGAAATGGATTAAAGTGTCACGGGGAAAAGAGTTGATTCTTTCCTCAGTTGCCATATTGCCGCAGTAGAACCAATCGAACAAACCCAGGAACAACATCCTGAACAACATCACTCGAAGTGAACGAATTGCGGGTACGATGAAAGGTCGGTGCTGAAGGAGATAGGGTCAATTACTTCACACCTACTACTGAAGCTATATGTTTCTATATGGGGACATTGCACTTCAGAGTGTGTTGTTTTCTTTAATATTGTATTTATTCGTAAGTGCTGGTTATATGTGTCAGATATACACTGTTCAGGTGTTTTTGCTACAATACGATTAACAATTTTTTTTTCAGCGTACTTCTCAACCGCCTTTTATATGTATCTGTTGTATACGTACACTCGGCTTTCCGAAGTCGCCAAATATGCTGAAAATTGCTGACAGCTGGCACGTGCTCTGACTAGCGAGACTCAAGAACGTCAAAAGACACGACATGACCGCGCTCATCAACCATCGCACAACTTTGCTCCTGGTTCGCTTGTTTGGCTTTGGATACCAGCCCACATTCCTGGCCTCTCTTACAAACTCCTGGCGCGTTATCACAGTCCGTACCGGATCATCGATGCCACTTCACCGGTCAACTACATCGTCGAGCCGCTCACAATGTCACCAGACCTGCGTCGTCGTGGGCGAGAGACAGTATATTTCAACCGCCTGAAACCGTATTACCTCTGTATTACCGTATTATCTCTATTAGCTCATCATCTCTGCACCCCGAGTTGCCAGGATGGCTACGCTTCGCTCCCGGACCATTTTAATGAAGCAGACGCACCCCTGCGTATGTGCCGAGTGAAAAGGAAGGCGCAGCACCTTGCCGTGATCGCGAGAGAGTCCCGTGCTACAGATAGACCTTGCAGTGTCTTCCTAAATATAGCCTTCCAGCAACGTTGTCAACGGCAGTAAACCTCTTCGCACTGTATATACATCGTCATAAAATATTCACTCTTCTCGCGTAAAGCCAGATTCCTTAATATAAATGTCGGTGTTTCTCGGCTTTAATAAAGACCGCCACACATAATATCTACATATAATCAGAATGGTCATCCTGGTTAATGCCACGCGTTCAACGTTAGACAAGCTTTCAAAGGGGACACAGCAGACATATAGAGGTTCTGTAGATTCTTAGTATATTCACCGCAACTTTTTTTTCTGGCAAATACACAGACTCAGACATGCGTATTCTAACGTTTATTTTGATTTTTAGCGTATTGTTACATTTACAATCTTTTTCAGGCGGCCCGTTTATTGACCAATCGCCGCAGTGGGTAAGCGCCATTCGCTTGGGAACAAGAACAGGAGGTCACCGAATGCGCCACGTCATGCATCGAGACAGGTCGAGCAGCCGGCTCACGCGAACCCCAACGGATGCCACGAGCCGGGTCTCCTTGGACCTGACCCGCTCTGCGGTCAACAAGCCGGCACTGCCCAGCGGTGTGGCCCTCTCCCCTTCCTGCCAGGACTGGAAGCAAGAGAAACTGGCCAAGGCCCTCCTTGAGCTGGAGGCAGGCAGCCGCTCGCTAACCTCGCCAACGGCCAGCGCGGAGGAAGCGTCATTGGCAAGAGGTGCGAAAAAGGAAGCGCATCGTACTAACTAACATGCGTTTAATTATGAGTAGTTTCATGGCCATCCGCAGGAAGAGCCGTATCTGTCAGCCTCAACCTTTTTTTTTTTTTTTCTCACGCATGGCACGTGCCTTCTTAAAAGGCCCCTCACCAGGCCAGATAGCGAATTTCGGTTGTACTCTAGACGTTCATACAAGTCCTCTAAGAGTGTTCTGCCGCAAGAATTTTTCCAATTAGTTCACTAATAGCAGAGATCAAAATGCCTGAAGTGCCGCGAACCCATCATTTCAGGAGGCGAGCGTCACCGCCAACATGGGCACTCTCTCCAGTTGCCCGGGCAACTGGAGAGAGTGCCCATTTCGTTTGCGGAGGCTATATATGGGCCCATATATAGCCTCCGCAAACGAAATTGCATCCCTGCGTTCTCCCACACCGGAGCCGGAGGATGGCGTGACGAATACGTCACGGGCTCCGCTTTCTGTCTCTCTCTCTCTCTCGCCCGCATTTTTGCATTTTGGCGCACTTCCGGTAACGGTCTCACGAGCAGGCTGTGAAGTTCAGTTAAGTTAAGGCGCAGGCGTTATTATTCTCTAAACCGAAATTCGTCTAATGAAACAACAAATTAAATAAATAGCTGATGTTTTCAATAATTCTTGAAGTCACGTGTCACTATGAGTGACGTCACAGCACTACCATGTACGTAGGCGCACTCGCGCAATCGGTGTCCGGCTGGTAGCGCGGCGCCAGCGAGAAGGGCAAACGATGCTTGCTTTGAAATTTAAGCTCTTTTTGGGGCGCGTAGGGTTGTAATAGTTAACAGACACGACTTTCAGCGCGTATTGCATGCACTGCGCTTGTAACTTAGAAATGGCCAAATCTGGTGCAGGAGCCCTTTAAGCGAATGGCAGTAGTTGAGCACTTAGTAGAGACGAGGGCAAAAAAGCAGGCACACCGACGCACGGGTCTCCTTTTTGTCCTCATCTTTACTAAGCGCTCAACTACTGTCATTCAAGATGAACCGACTTCGCCACCCTTTAAGCGACTGTTCGCTCCAGTACGTTTACAGCTGCGAAGTCGCCCAATCATCCACACAAAATCTCTTTCCGGAATCCGAGTGACTTGGTTTCGGTGCTGCTGTAGTTCGCCACCCCGTGTGTCATCCTTAAAAGGTAAACGTGGGGAAGGCAGGAGATGGAAATTCAAGACGATGAGAAAAGCGACAACAAGGTAAAAGCGGCAGCCAACGCTGTCGAAACGTCGACTACCTTGTTCTCGTTTTGGTCATGATCTTTAAAGGGTGCGTTTTATAGTTTTATACCGGTGGATAGACGAGGGCTCGATGAAACTTCGTAGGGTCTGGTAACCGTATGATGAAGAAACTGCAGTCACTGTAAAACTCAAGGTAAAAATAAATATAAACCAGGTGTTTCGGAATCCGCGTTGGTTCCTTGCCCATACCAAGGCAGACAAGAGCCGTTTGTCCTATTTCGTGCCAACATATGACGTATTGAGCCGGAGTATAGATGTCAGGTACCTACCCACCTATCCTGCTGAGAGTGCCAGCCGTCATGCGAATCAGCAAAGATTCCAGCAAATGCCAGATCAGACGTCCGAAACGTATCTGTTTGTTCACCTTGGCTTGATGACAGTGGCGTATAGCCAGCAATATTTTTCGAGGGAAGGGAGGGGGGGGGCGGCTCGAATTTAAACAGGGGAGCGGGGTGGGGGCTTGTGGATGCTGTTGTTGCACGTCGTTTTATGTAGGTATCCTGTGAACAAATTTCGAGGGGGGGGGGGGGAGGACAGATACCCGGTGTGTCAGTATCTTGCTACGCCTCTGGTCAGTGACCGCAACTTCTCCACCATACCGGTGTATTGTAAATATCGAGGTACTGAAGGGCACGGTACCCTGACTTAAGTAAGCACTGTATACAGGTGGGGTATTTTGTAATAGTCCACCTAGTGGGTTGTACATTTCGGCCGCTGCTGATTGGCCAGAGCCCCTCATCTCCTGCTCGCTCGTACAGCTGCAATGGAAATTCCACTAGGTGGACTCTTACAGAATACCCCACAGGTTAGTTTAGAATTACTCAGCAGCCGTTATTACACTATCGAGGCTGTTCATGACGTTGCCCGGCAGACACAACGCCATAGCGCAAAACAGTTTCTTTCGCTGGAGCCGAGTATCGCGGGTAAAAGCGCTATTAGGTAACTCAACATAAAGCTCATGTAAAGCTGGCATTAGAGCCTTTCGGCATTGCGCTACATGCACCGGTTGTGTGCCGTTCGCGTATACGCTAGGCTACTGCGCATGCTCGTGTTTCAACTCCGGGCCGCATACGAAAGCCCTATAGCAAAACAATTCACCTGAAAGCTGTCGTCTCCGCGTGCTTCTTTTCTACACCAGCGACCGCGTCGACGTTCGGGAGCGAGGGCAGTGGAGGCGGACCCAGCCGGGCTTCGCCGGCGTCCAAGCAGCTGGCCATTCGGATAGCGAGCATAGTGGTCGCCCTGCTGCTCCTCCTCGTGGTGCTCGTCTACTTCAACCTGAGCGCCATACACCGGCGCTGAAACAGCTGCGGCCATCTCCCTGGGCCGCGCTGGGGCGCAGGAACTGCAGCGACGTCGGTTTTAGCGCGCGATACTGTCCGATCGAGAGACTCGACGATTTCAGATAGTATAAGCGGCCCGTACATTCACTCGTTTGCTTCTTCGGAAGACGCAAGTATAGGTAAATAATTAAAGCTCACATTGCGCATTAGTATACTCCTTACTGCCGCACGACGTCTGTATATGTTTCAGCCACGGTTCACGCTTACCAGCAGGGTTATATGGCTGCGCGCGACGCCGTGAACCAAAGCAGCGCCCGTGTATTGTAAAACTACTCCATTCTGACTTTATTCCAAGCTCCCTACATCAAATTTACGTAACCGCCGATGCAAACACCGTCCGGGGACCCGCAGCGTTGTTTGAATAGCCCAATCAAACGCTATCCCTGTTAACAGCAGGTCACTTTTGTTTTCTTTTAAAACAAACAGTATTGCCTACCTTGACAGGTTGTAATGCGTTAGCATTCTTTGGGTACTTCACGTACTTTGCGGGAGCTATCTATGTTTGTTGTTTGTGTCTAACAGTCTTCCCGCCTACCTGGGTCACTGAGTAGTCGGTGGTGGAATGGGTGGCGCATCGGGCTGCTGTACAGGGTTCGGAACCGACCACCGAACCAACTTTGTGTCACTGAGTATGTGGCAATGCGTGCAGTGCGCGTTACCCTTGTGTAGAGCCAGTCTGAGGGTAGTTGATGGGCCCGAGATGCGTCCGGGCATGTTTGGCCACACTTACAGACGAGCCTTGCTCCATTGCTCTTTCACTGCCCGCGGAAGCAGACGATTAGCTAAGCGTCAGCGAGAAGGCACCTTTCTTGAAACAAACCCCGGTCTCGGCTCGCGCTGCTTCGCTCCGCGCGAAAGCGAAATTGCCGCGGAAGCAAGTAGCAGTGGCAAGACGAAGGCGCTGCGTAAGCGTCCGCTCCCGCGGGAATTGAAAGAGCAAGGCCTGTGTGTATGTGTGGCCAAACGTGCCCAGACGCATCTTATCTCGGACCCAGCAAATAGATGCCGTCGCTGGCTGGCTCCGGAGCGCCCCAGGCGGCAGCCGTTCGCGCTCTCAGCACAAGGGCGGCGCGCGCACTGTACATGGTGCCGCTCTTCAACGAACCTGTTTCACGTCGACATGGGTCACTGTAGACGCGGGACTGGGTAGTACCGCTGTTCGAAGAACGTCTTTGATGCCGACTATATGAGTACTGGGTATGTGCCAATCGGTCTGTGCTGGTCTGCAATAAAGACAACACAGACTGAGTGGCACTTTATTAAAAGGATCCTTCCTCAGGACCCTTTTAATAGAGTTCTTCGTATCCGTATGAACCTCTTCAATGCCAACTTGGGTCATTAGGTATGTGCCACTCTACAATGACGAGAATGATCCCTTAAGTTTACCCGATGCGAGCGGAACCGTAACCACGTCACGAGGGCTCCTCAGGGACAGCAACTTGTCGCATTATCAGTCTGCGCCACAAATGCACTGGCTACGTGCCGCTTTTCAATGAGCGCCTTTCACGCCAATGCTTTAGCGAGCTTTACCCTGAGTGCAGCAACCATTAACCTCTCTCCGACTTCGGTCACTGCAGTAAGTGCCACTGAGTGCACGGCCAAGCGAGGGAACAATTCTCAGCGTTCACAGGCAGCAGCGCACCGTGCCTCTCCTCTCGGAGGCCGCGCGCGGGCTTCTCGGCAGTGCCACTAGATGGCGCAGTGTCCAGAAGGAGGCTAAGATCCCTGAAGGGAAGCGCGAGAGATGGAGGCGTGGTGTAACATGGAGGCCTGGTGCAGCCCGAAATATTCTGACCAATACAGTAGCGCTGATGGCGAGAAGGCGTAAAATTGTAAAGAATTGTTTCGGCTTTTGTTCGGCGTCACATCACACCAGATGTGTTTTCGCGGCTTTCGTGACGTCACGTGACTGACAGGTAACATGGGGGAGGCCTGACAAATGTTTCACCAATCGTGGAGGGATATCGGCGAAAACAGAATACAGACAGATTGGAATACCTTTACGTTATAGCCAGTGGCGTAGCCAGAAATTTCGTTCGGGGGGGGCTCACTTTGCAGCTCGGCCTGCTCCTTACAAAATTAGTCGAGGGATCAATATATATATATATATATATATATATATATATATATATATATATATATATATATATATATATATATATATATATATATATATATATATGTCATTCAACAACCTTGTTAATATTTTTGTACATATGCAACGAACAGGGGAAAATCTCAACGACACTTTCCTTTGTAAGAATGTATTGCGCAGGACTGTCAGCGGTTGTTCATTGCGAGTAATTGCTCCGAAATTAAAGTCGCAACAGAGAGCACATATAAAAAGCAGGAGTTCTGCAACATTTACGAGGGCGAGTCAAATGAAAGTGAGCCAATTCGAATATATGACAAACCGGGTACTTTATTTAAAAGTAGTCACCATGAGTATTTAGACACTTGTTCTACAAACGAGTCGCGTAATTCCCGTATCATAAAACTCCTTGGATTGCTGCCTCAAAAATCTGTAGATGAGTACACGTCATCTTTCGACACGAATCTGGTTCCCTTGAGCAGTTTCTTCAAATTTTACCAAATGTGCAAGACGCAAGGCAACAGGTTTGGGCTGCATGAGGGATGTTGCAGCGCTTCCCACTTGAACTTTGCCAGTTTTGTATTAACCACATCAGCGACGTGGGAACGGGCAATGTCGTGAAGGAAGATGTCCCCAATGCGCAATTTTCCACGTCGTTTGTTCTTAATTGCGACACGCAGCCGATCCGATCTTTCACAATATCTGAAACGATTTAGAGTCTCTCCAGGTTTAGAAAATTCGATCAAAAGTGGCCCCTAACGATCTAAAAAGAAGTCAACGCTTTCCCGGCATAACTGACGGCCTTTGTTTTCCTTGGGAGCGGTGAATTCAAATGTTTCCACTGTAAGATTTGCCGTAGTGTTTCAGGCTAGTAGTAGCGGCACCATGTCATCCCCGGTCACAATTGCAGACAAAAAGTTGTTACCCTCATCTGGGGTTCTTTGACGTGCACTTAAATCTAAGTACACGGGTGTTTTCGCATTTCGCCTCCATCGAAATGCAGCCGCCTTGACCAGGATTCGATCCCGCGACCGCGTGCTCAGCAGCCGAACACCATAACCACTGAGCAACCACGGCCTTTTCAATTGTGTTGGGGGGGTTTGCACGGTGGCTTTAGCCCGGCCGTGGATCGTCTTTGTAACTTTCATGTGCTTCTTTGAACAGTTTGCTACAACGCTTCTTAGTGGCCAATGAAACGCAATGTTCAACGCATACGTCAGCCATACGGCGAATAATTTCTTTTTGGGAAACATCTTCATTTGTCAAAAACCTCACGACACCAAGCTGTTCAACTTTTGAAGTGTCAATAATGTCATGCAACCATGTTAAACCCCGTGTATGAGAGCATTAAAGAACATTTAACCTCACCTCTGCATGTCACTTGTAAATGAGATGCGTATGTGCTACACGCATGCCTCGAAAATAATGAACCGAACCATTATTGTGCCGGGCGGGTTGTTTCACTTTCATTTGACTCGCCTTCGTACATTAGAAATGCGAAGATACGATGGAATATACAAATGTGAAGATACAGTTTGATACAAGGCAAAAAATTGTCACTGGAAACAAAGTTAACTGCGCATATACACAAAACCTCGCAACAAGATGTTTAAATATACGCATAAGCCTCCAATAAATCTACGTACCTAAGAAAAAGCCACTATATATGATGCGTCAAATAAGGCAAATAAGCAGGTTGCGCAACCACAGATTCACAGATCACAGCACCCCCCCTCCTCCCTCCACTCCCAAAATGTATCGCGTGCGACGGAAGGCGGCGCGCTTCCTCCCCGCTTTTCTCCCTTGCGCACACAAGACTCAGCCACCATCGTCGGCTCACCACCTCCCCTTCCCCCCCCGCACGCTTTCACTCGGACATAGAGCATGCGGCGCGCGGTCACGATGTTATCGCCCTTGGCCTTTATTTATACGGAACATGAGGGCAACGACAGGAATGCGCCTGGAGTCTTCATAGAGCTGCTATCGCAATAATAAAATAGTATCCGGCAACTGAAGCATCCCGTCGCCCATAACTTTTCGCAAAAGAAGTAACAAAATCGAACTTTCACCATGCGAAAATTCGCTGCACCACAATAATGTCTTCTTTTTTTTTGTGGGCGGGGGGCGGCGAAAAAGTATAACGCAAAGGAAAGCATGTTGGCTACAATCGAATGCCTACTTTGGGCACCTAGTGTGGCTACCGAACGATTATCGAAGAAAGCGTGTGAAGCTTGGTCCACAGAAAACCATACGCGTACGGCTCGGTATCCTACACCGGCGAGACAAAATTTTCCGGAGTGGTTGCGCTCAAGCGAACGCGTTGCAATCCATCGAGTCCCCGCAGTGCTGGCGGCGAGCGACTATGCATTGTTTCTTTTTCTCGTCTGCTAGCCAGAAAGCGTCCAAAACTCTGCCAGGCGAAAATGCAGTCGGCCAGAGAAAAACAAACGCGCATCCAAGTGCGCCGCGCGGTTATCGATGCGGCACGAGAAAAACGCATGCGCTCTGGCTGGATCGGAAGCCCGCGGGTTGCGAGAACAAAAAAAAAAAAGAATGAGAAAGAAAGGAGAAAGAGGCTCAATATATCCTCGCGAATAAAAGTCTAGGTCGAAAAATAAATAAGAACTTAGTTACAATGGTGGCTTTAGTGTCTTGACATGGATGCTTTGGCGCAGGTGAAAAAAAAAAAATGTTTATATTCTTTTCTGTGACCTGATGGCACAAATGAACCACCAGAACGCTTTGTCTCATTGGACCTCGCTGCGTGCTTTGTCAACTTGTCTGATATAGTATGTTGATTTCGCTTGTCTCGTTGTATGGCCCGATGTACGACTTTAGAAAAGTCGATGCACCTTTGGCGTCAAATGTTTACAACAGCATTAAACCCAAAAAGTTCCGGAATCGAAAATCTAAAGCACGACTTTGAAAATGTCAATGGACCTTTCGCATCAAAATGTTATGAGAACTTTACACCCACAACGTTTCAGAATTGAAATCCAAGCGCTTCGTAGATTCCGCAGCCTCCGCGAAATGCCGAGACGACCCCCCCTCGCCTTCAAAACGCCCTTGAAATTTTGTGCCCGGTGGGGCTCCTTGGGTTACGATATGTGACTCCCAATTCATGGGGCGTTGCCCCGAAATCCAGCCCGATTTAGCAATGTTCGCGCTAAAATGTCTTTTCGAGCGTGAATTAAGAACATTCTAGACAAAATCGAGCATGATTTCTGGCGCCGGGAGTTGTTTTGGTCGGCGGCACATGACTGCACGAAAAAATTTCGGGGGGGGCTGAAGCCCCATAAGCCCCCCCCCCCCCCTGGCTACGCCCCTGGTTATAGCGCCCCGGAGCCACTATGCTGTAGTCACTCTTCTCTACACGGTATTTCACTTTGACTTGTGACTTCCTGTCAACGCCGGTATTTCTTTTCTGTCCAACTGGCGCAATGGTGGTGGTGGTGAAAAACGTTTATTTGCTCTATTTACACATGGAGTTAGCGGTTCTTCAGATGGCTTCTTCCATCTTGATTTGCAGTTTTGGTGCCCCTAGTCCAGGGCCCCACTGAGGGTAGCTGCCGTGCGAGCACGCCTTACTAGCCCTTGCTGGACTTTCAGGCTGTCGCTGGAAAGCATCCTCTCCCACTGTTCCGCACTCGGGTTTTCTATTATGGTTATTTCTTTTGCTTTTTGGCGGCCCACGTGATATGATATAGCGTGGGCTTGTCCCCGCACCAGGGGCATGTGTTCTCATATTGGGTAGGGTAAATTTTGTTTAGAATGTATAAGTTCGGGTATGTGCCCGTTTGTAGTTGCCGCCAGATTACGGCTTCTTCTCTGTTGAGTTGTTTGTCTGGTGCCGGGTATCTCATTCTGGCGCCCCTGTAGTAGTTTAGCGTGTCAGCGTATGTTTGTCCTACCGGTTCTGGGTCCTCTATGGCGGCAGTGTTCTTGGACGCCCGGTTTGTTGCGTACCCTCGAGCTATCCTATCTGCCTCCAGATTTCCCTCGACACTCGTGTGTCCCGGTATCCAAACTATCGCGTGTTTGCTTTGCTTGTCCGTGGGTCGGCCGTTAGAGCGGAGAATGTTCAGCGCTTTGCGGCTGATCCTGCCATTCATGTAATTCCGGCATGCTGTTTGCGAGTCTGTTAGAATCGTTAGGGATTTGCCTAGTCGATAGCCCTCGACAATAATACCCACGTTCAGTCTTTGCTGCATTTGCTGTTGCCATGGTGTTTGTCGGTATATACTGTTATTGCTGGTTTTGTTTTGGCTGTTGTAGGCGTGATATCAAGTCCAGCGGATGTAATGTCTTCTAGCAGTTGACTTATCAACACAGCATTGTGTGTGCTGGTCACTCCCTCGGCGTTATGCGGCTTTGCGTTCGTTTAAGGAATACTATTTTGCACAAGTCCATATGCTGCTCATTTTACGGCTTGATCGTAGCACGAGTAAAGACCGCGGATATACAAAGCTCGGCTGCATGATTGAGAAGGTGCTGTGCAACGAGTTATAACGTTAAAACTAATCACACTATGGAAACACTTCCAAATCTGTTCTTGTGCCAACTTATTTTCTCCTTGGATTGGAAGCCATGCATCACACAGTTTGATGCAAGTGTAACCATCATTCCGGCTCGAATGTGTGCGTGTGTGCGTGTGTGTGTGTGTGCCTGTGTGCCTGTGTGTGTGTGTGTGCGTGTGTGTGTGCCTGTGTGCCTGTGTGTGTCGTGTCTGTGTGTGTGTGCCTGTGTGTGTGTGAGTGTGTGTGTGTCTGTGTGTGTATGTGTGTGTGTGTGCGCCTGTGTGCCTGCCTGTGTGTGCGTGTGTGCGTGCGTGTGCGTGTGTGTGTGTGTGTGTGTGTGTGTGTGTGTGTGTGTGTGTGTGTGTGTGTGTGTGTGTGTGTGTGTGTGTTTTGACGCGTCTCATGGGCGCACTTCCAAGTATCGCCACTAGGTGTAGCTATCTATAGTCCGCTGCTATCAGTGTTTAGACGGAAGCCGTTGGAAGCCGTTGTAGATCTGTGACACGATCATACAATACCGTAAGGAGCAGCATGGGTTCATCAAATTGTATTAACGTTTAGGAAAGCTCGTGTAATGCTATAAGCAGCTTTCAAGGAACAAGTTTGAGCTGTACTCAAGTATACGACTGGTATCATCGATTCAAGGATGGCAGAATGGGCATTGAAAATGAACCTCGTTTGCGTCACTCTTCTACCAGTCGGACAGGCGAAAATGTTGATATGATTCGTGAAATGATAAACCAAGATCGCTGAAATGACAATCTGTGAGTTATCAGAGAACGGAGCCGTTAGTTGGGGCGCATGCCAACGAATTTTGACTGAAAAATTGCAGGTTAGACGACTTGAAGCACAATTCGTGCCCAAGCTGCTCACAGGGGAACAAAAACAAACTCAGTTTTCGATGGCTCAAGAGTCGAAAATGAAATTACAGCAGACCCAGTTTTGTCGAAAGTGATAACAGGAGATGAGAGTTGGTGCGACGGCGACGACGTGGAATCCAAACAGGCTTCACGTCACTAAAACACTCGTGGATCACGATGACCCAATAAATACGACGAAGTCGGTCAGACGTCAAAACAATGCTGATAGATGCTCCCTATATCGACAATGCCCTGAACGCGTCCAAGACTTTGTCCATAGGGACTTCGCTCCAGCCGAACTGAGATTTATCTGGGGTTTATAAAGGGCCTGCAAGAGGACATCTGAAGGAAGCGAATAGATCTCTGGCGCAGTGCTGATTGGTGTCTTCATCGTGACAACGCCCCCGCGCACTGTGAGCTGAGCGTGCGGCGGTATCTGGCGTCGCACCGATGGATGGCCATTCCACAACCACCATATTTCGCGGACCTGGCACCTTGCGACATTTTTATTTCTTGAGATGAAAATAGGTTTGAAGGGGCAGCGTTTCGATGATGTACCGGCCGTAGAAGCAATTTCGCAGGTGGCCCTCGACAGCATCACACTGAAGAGTTCCTAGGATGCATCGAATAGTGGAAAAAAACGAATTGTCCAGTACATAACAGCTCAAGGCGGCTACTTTGAAGGCGACTAGCTTTCTCCTTAAAAGTGAATAAAAATCATGATTCTCATAATATATGTATAAGCCAACAAAGAAAGACACCAAGGACAACATACAGGAAATTACTTGTACTCACTAATTGAAATAAATGTATAATTAATGGCAATGAAAAAACAACTTGTGGGGTACGATCCCACACCTTCACATTAAGCGTGCGGTGCTCTAACCAGTCGAGCTACCGTGGCGCCGTTTTCCCATACTCTTTCTTGCGTATTTATGTTTTTACCACTAGAACTAACCTTGGGAGTGTTAGCCAGTTAGCCGGAGCTACCACTCACAAACCTTGGCGGCGGATGTGGAAGATCCTTTCTCCCGCAGGCGTTACAAGTACGTGATCTTTTTGGGTGAAGGCAACTGGTCAATAAACCTACACATGCTACCTGAAGCCATCAATGTTGCCGGATTCGAGACTCTCGTTATGTAATGGACGAGAAGAGAATGGTCAACCGAAGGACCTGATTTTTATTAATCACATATCAGGAGAAGCCAACAATCAAAGACACCAAGGACAACACAGGGGCAATTACTTGTGCTTAATAAATGAAATTAAGAGACGCAAACTTAATGGAAATTAAAGTGGATGAAAAAAACAACTTGCTGCAGGTGGGAACCGAACCCACAACCTTCGCATTTCGCGTGCGATGCTCTACCAGTTGAGCTGCCTAAAGCCCCTCAATCTCCCAAAGTAGCGCCATTCACTTCTCTCCTCCTCCGCTCGGCGCGGCCTCGACGGTGGCGCCGCCGGCAGTGGGCCTGCCGTAGCAGACGACGGCTAACACGCTACGGGAGGAAATCCGCGGAAAAGTTCGTTCGAGTCCTGCGGAGCAGTTTTTTCAATCTAGATCTTGCTTTGTCAGTCGGCAACTGGCCTTAAGAATGTCGTGTCGGATTTGCGGAAGAAATAGAGAAAAGCACCATTATTCAAGGCGTATTTAAGGCGTAAAGCGCGCGCACGTTGAAAGTTCGTGTTGCTGAAACACGACACAAGCACGCGGTGTGCTCAGACACGCGAGTAATTACCAGAGTTTCAGGTTTTGACAGCGCGAAAGTATGTGCACGTGGTTTCGTAGGTTAATTTACGTACCTGCAGGATGCTTTTGTTCGGCCGGCGCGTGAGAGATTCCGACTGTCTGCGGTCAGCAATGCCTGGCAGCAGGGCCGTTTCTGTTCCGCGCCTTTTACAGATGTACGTAGCTCATGCACAGGTTGTGGTGGCCATGAGCAACGTTTTCACACATAGGCGGTATAGATAATTTTAACAACTTACCAGCATATGAAATCGTTATTTATTTATTACAGTGCAAATGGTTAGAATTTGATAGAAAAGAAAGAAGGAACTTGATGGGACAACTGGAAAGAGGTTCAGAAAATAATTATCCCCCTCCCTCATTGGCACCAGCAACACTTTTGTTGAAGTGCTAATTTTATCTCTGTATACTACGTGCGTCTGTATTCTTTTGCGTTGTAAGTTTTCACAAGGAAGCAGTGTTGCGTTAACTGGAACAGTCAAGGCACACAAGACAGAAGAAAAGTTGATTCTTGGGTTTTACATCCCAACACCACGATCTCATAAGGCACGCCATAATGGGGGCTCTGGATTAATTTTTTTTGCAGCTGGGGTTCTTTAACGCACCCCCAATGCACTGGACACGGGCCCGTTTTGACACGGGCGTCAAAAGAAGAGGTTGGAGGAGCCGTGGCACTTACTTCACAAAGCCGCGCGTTCTTTGCCACTTGCTCGAAGTCAGCCCGCCCGATCTTGTGAATCCACACTTTTCTTCGTTTTGCGTTGCGCCCGGCGGATGGTAAAACAAAAAGCTTTTTGCCGTCACTGGGTCTGTTGTGGCAACCTTAGGCGCAGCAGCACGGCATCGCAATTAAGCACTCGGCCCTAACACATTGTATAAAACTACCGCGCTCCTTCAAACCGCCTGCCGTACTTCGTCGCGGAGGCCCAAAAATGGGGGTCGCAGGCCCAAGATTGGGGGTCGCGCGCGCTGGAAAGAAAAGATATACAAAAGCGCGGCACCTGCTCTGCGCCGGAAAGAAAAAAATATACAAAAGCGCGTGGCCCGCTTTCACGTGACACAGATTGGCCAATGGGGGAGCGGAGGAGGCTGGGGCGACAGGAGGAGTGGAGGAGGAAGCGCCTGGGTGAGCGGGGTGGCGGAAAGATCTAAGAATGGCGCTACTTTTGGAAAATTGAGGGGCTTTAGAGCTGCCGCGGCGTGGTTTCCGCATCTACTTTCCTGGGTATTTATGTGTCCTAGTAGAACCCTGGGAGTGTTAGCCAGCGTTACCACTCACAGACCTTGGCGGCGGACGTGGAACGTCCTTCTTGCCGCAGGCGTCACGAGAACGTGATCTTTTCGGGTGAAGGCAGCCGGTCAATAAACCCACATATGCTACCTGAAGGCATCAATGTTGCCGGATTCGAGACCCTCGTTATGTAATAAATGAGAAGAAAGGGGTGCCGCGCGCGCAGCGCAGCGTCGTGGGCTGTCTCGTTGAGGTTGGGCCAAGGTGGGCGGGAAACCAGATGACGGTGTGGTGCTTGCGGGTGCTCGGGTCAGCGCCGCGGAGGACGCGTAACGCCTGGTCGGAGACGACTCCTCTCTCGAAAGCTTTGATAGCCGGTCTCGAGTCGCTGAATATTGTCTGGCGCTTGTCGTCGAGCGTTACCAGGGCTATCTGCTCAGGTCTTTCCTCATTCTTCTAAATTATACTCTAAAATGGATCTAAATACAAAATAATGGACTGCTCGCGCTGGTAAGTTTTGCTCCGGCCGTCCTATTCGGAGTGCACCCCCGAAAAAGTTAACTACCCGGAGCGCGCGCCAGGCTGCCCCGAGATGATGCTGCTAGCCGACCACTGGTTGACGTTCGCAAATGCCATTCTGTGCCTAAAATCGTATATATCTTCGCGGTTGGGAGTTAACCAAAGATGGGGTTGGGTCGGCTGGTATTGGGAGCCCATGGCAGAACCACAAATGACGCAGTGCAAGGGTATGTAGGTTGGTCCTTGTTTGAAGTCAGAGAAGTGCAGAGCAAAATTAGTTTTGAAGAGAGTCATAAAGCGAAAGAAACAGAGACCGCGAATTGGATGCAAAGGATGGAAACGAAAAACACCATGGAGACTTACAAGAATGAGAAAAAAGCAATTAGAAGGGAAAATCTGTACGATAACACGAAGGGAACTGCCCTGACATTTGAGGTTCGAGCAGCAGCCGAGGACAAAAACATACCGGAGCAAATATTCGCAACTAGACGAGGCAAGTGTATCCTTGAGCAAAAATCCTGTGACCACTCAGCACATCCTAATGGAGTGCGAAGGGATTCACGCAGTAATACCAGTACGTAAAGTACAACTTCCAGAAGCGCTTGCATTTAATGTCGACAGAATTTTCAACTGACCAGCAGTCGAGATGAGCAACAGCCGTTTAGCGTATTGGTGGGCAAAAAACAGGGAAGAGACTGATACAACGGGATCCTTTACATACATGGGCAGCGGTACAAGGTAGACTGAGAAGATTAAAGATTTGTATACAAGAATGCGAGAAGGAAAAGCACTGATAGCATACCCGAGAAACTGAAGCAGGCTATGGTGACGATGTGTCCCCGCCCCGCTTGAAAGGGGGTACCAATAATAATAATAATAATAATAATAATAATAATAATAATAATAATAATAATAATAATAATAATAATAATAGGTCCGTTACAGGCATAGGCAGCGGTACAAGATAGATAGAGAAGTTTTGAGGAAGAAAAAATAGATGAACTAGCTGTATACAAAAAAAAAAAAACGTCGCAGTTTTGACCGAAAGGCGAAGGATCAATTGTAATAGAAAATTAGAAGATAGTTATGCGAAGTAAGGATAGTACTTTTATCGGCCGTATCAACTTCGAAACATTCGCTTACTAACTGAATTAACAAGCATGGTATCAGCTCGCACAGGCAAACATGAACACATCACACTCCATGACCGCGGACACTCGCTTGTCAAAACGCTGACGTGAGCAAGCGCGGCAGCAGCAGCGAGTGAATGACGCAGCAGCGAGTGAAGTGACCTTCGTGCTGTGTGTCGCTTCAACGCAAACAGCGGCGAGAAAACAGCACGCACAAAGGTATACGAGATGTCTGCAGATCAGTTTCAAGATACGGCGCGCGCGACCGCGCGCCGCCGCGCAAAGTGCGCAATGCTGCAACGAAGTAGAAGACGGAAGCGCATCTCATTATCAAGGAGTAAAGCCCCTTGATAATTTGAAAGTAGCCACACTCTCCTCCTCACGGCGCTTTCCTCCTCGATTCTCCTCGCCCGCCGACTGCGCACGGCGCGCTATTCCTCCTGGGCTCCCGCGGACGGGCCGCAGGATTCTATGGAGGTGTGTTATTTTGGGCCAGTTGCGCGCCTCAGTGGAGTTGAAAATTTTGAGAAATGCAAAGAACAATAATAATATATGGGGTTTTACGTGCCAAAACCACTTTCTGATTATGAGGCATGCCGTAGTGGGGGACTCCGGAAATTTTGACCACCTGGGGTTCTTTAACGTGCACCTAAATCTAAGTACACGGGTGTTTTCGCATTTCGCCCCCATCGAAATGCGGCCGACATGGCCGGGATTCGATCCCGCGACCTCGTGCTCAGCAGCCCAACACCATAGCCACTGAGCAACCACGGCGGGTAAATGCTAATAACAGTATCGATAATGCTGGAGGCAACGTTTATGAGGAGGTTGGTTTTTTTCTTAAAGCCGTATGAACGGGGTATACTGATTTAAAGGGAGCTTTGAGGCGAGTTCTATACTCCAGACAATTTTTCTGCCACATGATCGGATGCTTTACTTCGTGCGTCTGGTCTAGTATTGCTTGTGACACATCCCTTTGTGTGTGGCTTATTAAGCGAAAGCCTTAGACCTCTGTTTCAAGGTCCCGTTGTGAGCTACAGAAAATATCACGTGACCGAAGGAAGGCGGGAAGCGAACCAAAGCATGTGCAGCCGCGTATAAGAGATGGTTAATGATTACCAAAGTAATGATTGATTAGTGATTGGATTGTTGGTCATGCACCCTAATCCACCCCAATCGGTCTTAATACCCTTTCATCAACACTTCACCTTCATCCACCATAATCCGCCTTGATCCTCCTCCACACACCTTAATCTTTATTCATGCATCTTAATCCTTCGCAATGCACTCTAATCCACCTTAATCTTCTTTAATACACTCTAATCAACCTTAACCCTCCCTAATCCACCTTATGTCAACCACTAATAATTCATTAATTAACTTGGGTAATCATTCTCTTATACAGGGGTGGACAAGCTTTGGGTCCCCTCTGGCCTTCCTTGGGTCACGTGATACTTCCAGTTTAGCACGCGACCTTGAAACATAAAGATCTAAAGGCTTTCGCCTTAAAACCCTAAAAAAAGCTCAATTTTGACTACTTAACGCTCATCACCTACAATACTACGGGGATACTTGCCACTAATTTTTTCAGGGCGCAAAGAAGAATCAATAATACTGCGCTTCCGACTGAATAACAACAGTTAGCGACGTGCGAAGTGATGAAGCCGCCCCAGAATATTAAGCATACTGAGGACAACCGCAACAAAAAGGCTGGTGAGCAGGCCGGAAGAATGAAAAAAAAAATGCAGCATTACGGGATGCTTTGCTACGAGCTAAAAGAAAGACTCCTTCCTCAGCTCGCAAACAACACTGTTCTTTGTCAGAACAAAGTTGCTTCGGCCAATGTCATGCAGCCACTGCTTCCTACGCAAGCCGTTATACGCTTTCGTTCTGGTATCATAAAAACGGCATAACCATCTTCGGGCTTCTTGCTGCAGTTATATCCGCAACAGCCCGGCATAGCGCTAGCACATAGACCACAAACACTGCCCACAACGTTCGCTACGCCGAGCTAAAGCACTGAGCCAGCCGTGCTCAGGAGGAAAATGGCGCGAACGAAAAAGAAAAAAACACAAGCAAAACTCAAGATCCGCGCGTTTCCAAGGGCAACGGCAGGGAGGCCAATCGTCGTGCAGAAAAACGGGGGCAAAAAGGGGCGAGAAGGAGGCGAGGAGGTCGCACGGTGGCGGCAAAATTCAAAGAGTGTCGCTACTTTCAAATTATCAAGGGCTACTATACCCCAAACTCCAGCGCAAGACGCCCAAGGGCGTCTTGCGCTGGAGTTTGAGGTATAGTAGCGGCGCCTGGTGGCGGCGCGGGAAACGACATCTGGGTCGTACCAGCTTGGGTCGTATTGAGCCCTGGCTGTGGCGAAGCACGTTTCTCGGCCGAGTTTTGCGTCGATTCGCACTTTTTTCTGCCCTGTTGCGAGTGCGAAAAAGCTCGTCACTTCTCGCAGACCATGCCGACCACGCTGCGAGCTCGCCGCAGCCTATAGTTTAACGAAAACGGGCTCTCCGTGTGCCGTGGGACGTAATGCTGGGAGCAGACGGAATCGGTGACGCCGATCCGGAGAGACCTAGCCCAGCCTTGAGAAGGCGTCACCGTCATTACTTCTGCGTCGTGGGCTGCCATGAGCAAGAAGGCCTGAATCCCAACATCAGATTCTACCGTTTTCCTTCAAGGCCTCACGAAGTGGAGCGTCGGGCACGCTGCATAGGTGCAGTTCGTCGCGCTGAGTAAGCGAAACTTCGCGCCATGCTGACTGCTTCGCCTGTCTTGAAGCTTGCTTGATTATCTGCGTTCTAAATTTCGGTCTTTTGCACCTACAGTCCCGACAGAACACCGACATAGCAGCAGGCATGGCTGGTAATTCACGATTCGAGACCCGGCCACAGCGACAATTAACAATTCGACCGATGCGAAGTGGTTAAGTGACCAGGTGTGTGCAAATGACCACAAATGGCCGGGCTGATTCGGTGACGATTCACTACCCCACTACGAGCAGCACAGGTTAGAGAGTTAAATGTGCTCATACTTGACCTCAAGTCAGCATGTTGAGGCAGCGCAGCAAGGTAGTATTGATTACAGCAGATCGATATTCGAGCGCTGTCATTAAAAGCAACGTCAAGCGAGCAGCGCACGAGCTCGCGCTGCAGCGCGATTCGCACGTACGTGCGAGCTCATATGCATTGCATCAGTTATTAGCAGTTACTAAAAGGGACAGATGGCCGCTACGACAACGCAGGCATGGATGGATGGAAACAACTTTATTCTGAATCCGGCAAATTTGACGACCCGGGCTCAGGTCTCCCATGAGGGGACTTCGAGGCTTTGCCTCGTCGCCGCCTCTCGGGGTTGCTGGACAGCCCACTCTTGTGTCTTGAGGTTGGAGCTGCGCAGAGCGGCGGCCCACTTCGACGCAAGAGCCTCCGGAGCTACTGCCATTGTAGCTGATGTAACCCGACACTCCCACAACATGTGTGACAGCGTCGCTCTAGTTGCCTGACATAATTTGCAAAGAGCAGTCGGGTATTGCGCGGGGAAAATGTGCTGCAATCGCACCGGAC
The DNA here is from genome assembly GCF_038994185.2 of Dermacentor albipictus. Lineage (NCBI taxonomy): Eukaryota > Metazoa > Arthropoda > Arachnida > Ixodida > Ixodidae > Dermacentor > Dermacentor albipictus. Next base: position 77,880,907 of record NC_091827.1, read on the forward strand.
TGGGGAAGGTTTGTGTTTGCAATTGTCGCCAGATGACTGCCTGGCGACGTTTCAGCATGGGGTGAGGTGGGGGCAGCAACCGCCTGCCTAGCTGGTAGTGCTTGGTGATGTCATTGTACCTGACCAGGCGTTCTCGCGTGTTTTGAGCCAGCAGTTCTGAACTCGAAGAGGCGGTCTCCGATTCTGCGCGGCGGGTCAGTTCTCGCGCAGAGCGGTGTGCTACCTCGTTCAAGTTAATGAGGCCCTCATCGGTTGGGGTGGCGACGTGCGCTGGAAACCATATGATGGCGGTGTTATCGAAGTGCTGTCGACCAGCTTTCCTTAGAATCTGGAGAGCTTCGGAGGAAATCGCCCCCGCGCGTAGTTGCGAACTGCGGATTGTGAGTCGCTAAAAACTACCTCGCAGAGGGGGTCGGTAAGCGCAAGCGCAATTGCTACCTCTTCTGCTGTTTCGGGGTATTCTGTTGCGACACTACACGCGTGCGTAAGCCGGGAGCTAACGTCTACGACTACCGCCGTGAACCGGTGTTCTCGTGTGTATTCTGCGGCGTCAACAAAGCGCGTAGTCCTCTTTCCACCCAAGGAGCGCAGCAGTGCCTTGGCACGGGCCTGGCGTCGGCCCCGATTAAATTCGGGGTGCATGTTTCGAGGTATAGGGGCGACAATCAGCGTGTCGCTGAGGTCAGGTGGAATGACCTGTTTCTGACCGTGTTGGACGTGGTAGTTGGAGCCGAGTTTCTGCAGGATGTAGCGGCCCGTGGCTGTCAGAGACATGCGTTCGAGTTGAGAGGTTCTTTGCGCATCCACAATTTCCTCAAGCGTGTTGTATACCCCCAGCTGTAGCAGACGAGCAGTGCTTGTGGACTCCGGTAGGCCAAGGGCGATCTTGTAAGTCTTGCGTATAAGGGTGTTGATTTTCTCCCTTTCAGTGACATTCCAGTTGTGGAAGGCAGCCACATAAGTGATGTGACTGATTGCGAAAGAGTGTATGAGGCGCATGACACTGTCCTCCTTCATGCCCGTGTGCTTGTTTGTAATGCGTTTGATCAGCCGGGTAGCCGCTGTAACCTTGCCTTCGATTTTGCGAATAGCCTCTATGTTCGACCCGTTGGCTGTTATATGCATGCCTAGGATGCGTATCTTCGGGACTCGGGGAATGCAGGAGCCGTCTTGCGTATAGAGGATTATGTCGTCACATTGGCGCGATTCGGCTGTAGGCTTGGGCCGGCGGCGCGAGCGGTAGACGAGCAGCTCCGATTTCAGTGGAGATAGTCGGAGACCTGTGTCTTGGAGGTAGGTTTCGACTGCAGAGACCGCTGCTTGTAAGGTGCATTCTATCTGACCATCACTGCCCTTGTTGACCCACAGGGTGATGTCATCTGCGTACAAGGCGTGATGGAGGCCATCGATCTCGTCGAGGTAGGCCGGGAGACCCAGCATCACGAGGTTGAAAAGGAGCGGGGATATGACCGATCCTTGAGGAGTGCCGGTGCTTCCTAGTGTATGTTCGTCGGATGTCATGCTGCCGACCGCGAGGGTGACTGTGCGGCGCGACAGGAAGTCTCTGACGTAGTTGTAGCTTCGCTCACCCAAGTTGAGCTTGTTTATGCGGCTCAGGATTGATGCATGTGCTACATTGTCAAACGCCTTTTCCAAATCTAGACCGAGGATGGCCCGGTTGCCACTAGTTGGGTCATTGATAATCTGGTGGTAGAGCTGGAGCATGACATCTTGAGTGGAGAGGTGTGACCGGAAGCCCACCATAGTGGGTGGGTAGGCTCCAGTGTCCTCGAGGTGGTGGTTGATGCGGGAGAGGAACGCGTGCACCATCACCTTGCCAACGCAGGATGTGAGGGAAATGGGCCGCAAGTGATCGAGGCTGGACGGCTTGCCTGGCTTCGGTATCAGGACTGCTTTAGAGCGTTTCCACGCCTCTGGGATGCAACCTGCTCGCCAGCATTCGTTGATGTATGCCGTAAGAGCGGTTATCGAGGCATCATCGAGGTTTCTTAGAGCCTTGTTCGTAACCTTCTCGGGACCAGGTGCTGATTTGCCATTAAGGTCGTGGAGAGCTGCGCGGATCTCTGACTCGTGAAATTCTTCATCGAGTGTCACATTAGTCTCTCCAGAGTAATCTCCGTGTTGAACATCGGGCCGTTGAGGGAAGTACTTGGCTAGCAGGCGTGTCACGAGCTGGTGATCACTCGTGGTAGCCTGTTCCTTGTGCAAAAGGCGTTGCAGGTTTGCTTGCTGAGCAGACTTGCTCTGCGTTTCCCCCAAGAGGTGACGAAGGAGGCGCCACGTACTGCCATTGTGGAGCTGCCCATCGACCGCGTTGCAGATGTCATACCACTGTTGGCGGCTTAAGGTCCGGCAATGTTCTTCCAGCTGGCGATTGATATGGGCGATCTTCTTACGAAGCTTTCGGTTGTGCCTTTGCTTTTTCCATCTTGCGTTTAGTGACGTCTTGGCTTCCCAGAGGTGGGCTAGTCGGCTGTCGATCTTGTCAACCTGGACTTCGGGTGCGAGCGTCTGCGTCGCCTTGTTCATGTCGTCGTTGAGCGTCTCCATCCATGCCTCGATGTCATCGATGTTCTCCTCACCTCTCTGTTCAGCTCGCTGCTTTCGGAATTTGTCCCAGTCCGTCCATTTGAATAGCTTAGGAAAAGGGGGTGTACCGGCTTGAGGAATTCGTGTTTCTATGATCATGTGGTCACTACCGAGATCTTCAAAGGTATTGCGCCACATTGCTTGAGGGATGTTACGGACCGCCGTCAGGTCTCGTATCGTGTCCCGTGCCGTAGAGGTGCCCGTGCGGGCCGGCGCCGTGGGATCGGTAATAAGAGTTAACTCGGCATCATGTAGGTCCTGCCACAGGCGTCGACCTTTGGCGGTAGTGTAGCCATAGCCCCAGGCCTCGTTCGGGGCGTTAAAATCTTCCCCGACCAGAAACGGGTTTGCGCCCGCCAAGGCAAGCGCCCCTCGGAACAGAGAGAGGAAACGAGCCCGTGAGTGAGCCGGATTACTATATACGTTGAGGAGAAATACACTGTGGTTGCGTGTTCTATTGGGAAGGAGCTCTACAAGCATGTTTTCCGCATGTGTGCCGCTGACGCTGTGTTCTTGCGCTACTGTCCCTTTCCGAATTAAAATTGCAAATCCGCGATCAACGGGAATCGGCGAGGCATGCGCAGTGTAACCTGGAAGCTTTGGTACGGTACCTACTGTTTCTTGTATCATTATGATGTCGGGTTTGGGTTGCGCGTGTCGGACGTATTGTTGCAGCAGTGGTTGCTTCTTAGTGAAGCCCCGACAGTTCCACTGCCACACCACGAGCTCGTTAGTGGGGCTGGCCATCGTGGTGCTGTACTTGTGCGTTACCTGAAATAGGGCTAGGGTGAATGACTGTAGGGCCCATGGTGGGCATCATTTCCATGCCTGGGCGAATCCGTATGTGAGTCTCGATTTTGTCTATATGGACTTCAACCCTGTCTGTTCGAGCAGTGAGGTTATTGACCGCAACGCCGATGTTGCGGATCCCGGTTTGAATTTCTGAAAGCAGCTTCCTCATTTCTTCTTGTTCTTTCCGCCAGTCATTTATCGTGACATGTGCTTTGCGCCAATCGCTTACTGTCGATTCGAGGTTCTCGAGCTGTTGAGACTCGGAACTGGCCGCCGCGCGTTTCTTTTTGGGCGGCGCCGCACTGTCGTTACCGTTCGTGACGGGAGTCGGGACTAAAGGAGGTTTAGGTATAGATGTCTGCGCCATCGACTGTTTAATCTCTCGAATTTCTTGGGTTAATTGTAGCACGACCGTACGTAATTGCGCGTTTTCGCGCTGCATTTCTTCTAATGCCACATCCCTGGGGTCCCTCTTATTATTGGGTTCTGAGGCAGTAGCTCCCTGAGCCTTGCGTCTCAGTGAGCCCTTAACCGCATCTGCCCAGCTCACCTTGTCAGGTATAGGTCCGAATCTTGTTGGCCGGCTTGCTTCGGACGCCGAGAGCTCGAACGGCTACGGCTCGCCCTGGGAGTTTTGCTGCGCGCCCGGCTCCGAGACCTGCTCTGCCGGCGGGATGGAGACCCCGCACCCGAGCGAGACCGGGCCCGGCCTCGAGAGCGGGAGCGGGTGGCAGGTGGGAAATGTTGGTCGTATAGGTCTGTTGCTGTAGCTCGAGGGCGGCCTCCGCAGCTGCCCTCTGTCGGTCTCCGCGTCGTTTCTTAACAAGATAGGGGGTCTTGAATCGAGCCTTGCAGGCCTTGTCCGCAGTGGGATGCGCTCCCCCACAAAGGTGACACCTTGGCGTGTATGTGTGATTGGGGTCTGGGTTCGAGGCTCCGCAGCCTCTACACACACGGTCTTGGGGGTTCGGGCAGACGTCCATGCGATGGCCGACGCGTCCGCACTGATGGCACACGTCAATCTGCTTTCTGTACAAGGTACACCTGAGCATAGCACCCCCGTAATACACCCACGTTCGGCCACCATCGAAGGCGATGATGACCGACGTGGTCTTGCTGAGTCTTTTGGCCGCTAAGGCACTCGGGTTCCTCTTGTTGACGATATTGAGGTGAATGTCTTTCGCGTCTGCTTCGAGAGGAATGCCTCGGACGACTCCCTTGACTGTGTAGTCGGGCGCAGTTTCATATGCCCGTATCTCGAACTGGTGTCCGTCGACCTCAAAGCTGTCGAGTCGGCGGTACCGTTCTGCATTAGGAGAGTGAGGGGTACTCACAACGATGATATTTTGCTGAATATTTGGGCAGACAATGTCTTCCGTGGCGTCTTGTGGAGATACGTTTGCTGCCCTATATAGGGCCGAAGCGAGGCGGACGACCCCGACTTTTGCAACGTTCAAGCCGCCCCGTGGCCTGATAACTACTTTGTGGTGATCACGTGGAAGAGTGGGCATCTTCCCTGCCTTCAGAACTTGCTGCTTGTGAGCGCGCGGGCCTCGCTGCGCCTTGTTCGTGTCTCCAACGCCGGTTTGGGAGGCTGATACAATGTTAGGGTTAGCGCGCTTGCCCCAAGGAGAAAGTCGTTCACGCGGGCCAATGGTGCACCATCCTGCTTCTTCGGAAATCTCGGTGGGTGAGATGTCAGTTCCCGCAACTTGTATTTCCATGGCGGCTTGAAGAAATTTGACGCGCAGCCGTAACTGCGGCTCACGTAGCGGCCGGAGCCCTAAGCTTATCAGTAAGCTTAGCTCGGCGGTGCAGCGGCTCGGCAGAAATGGTCCAATAAAGTGGTGAAAATGCAGTTCCCACCTTGAAGACGAATATCGGTAGAGTCAGGATAACTTGCGGGATATGATGGTGCAAAATTACAGAGATATTTTGCACAAACACTGCGAAATCATTTACGAAGGACAGAGCCGGCGTGAAGTGCATCCGCTCCCTTCGGCTTCTTCTTCTTCACCAACGCAGGCATAACTACTTGTTTAGCGGCATGCAGTCAACAAAGATTGCAGGAGGCCCGCCGTTTCGCGGCATGTCAAAAGACCGCTGCCTTCGCGGCGCGTACGATCGTGTGCTCGAGTAGTTCCGTACACATGATGTCTGCTTATCGCTGCTGTGGATTCATTAATATCAAGCATTTCCTCGCGTTTGTGCGCCTGAATCTAGCAGCGTGCAAACCTAACCTGAAGTTCCACTTCGTACGCGACTCGCTTCACTTGCGAGTGACACCGCGCTAAAACTTCGCCGCTTAATTCCTGAACGGCATACAGGTATTCGGCACTGAATAATTTCTTGCCTTTACGCAGCGTGCCACCCCTGAAAAAATCTTCGGCACCGGATATTCGCTGCAGGCCGTGATACAACACAACCGAAAGTGGCGGGTCCATATTGTAAACGTGCTTTCCGAAGCAGACGACCGAGCTTGGTACGACCCATTTTAGGACAGAGGGCGCTTTTTAGCACCTTTTTCGCCGGTCTGTCTGCCGTGGTGGTTGGTCGTGGCTCGCGGACGCTCCTGTGGACGAGGCTTCAGCGACTTCGTTCGTAGCTAAGTGCTCTTTTATCTGTATTAGCTAGTGTTTTGAAGTGTTTTCTTTTGCATGGAGTAGGGGCGCAAATTTTGAATTTTTGGTAGGAGTAGGAAACGTACCGGCTTTGTCTAGGTCTGGCGGCTCCCCCGTTAGGCCTAGGGGGTAGTTCTTTCAGCTAGCTCTTCGGATTTTTACATGGAGTAGGGAGTGATAATTCTTTGTTTTTGTTTGGGATAGCGGTCGAGGTCGGGTTTGCGTGAGTGATTCGGCGAACGTGCTCGTTGGGCCTAGGGACCCGAGCAAGCGATGAAATCGAAAAACGTGAAGGCCGCGGGGAACGGGGAGCAAGTGCAGTGCGACGAGTGCCTGCGCTGGTGCTTCCTCGACGAGACTGAATTCCAGGATTTAGCAGAAGCAGTGGGGTCTAGTTTCACGTGCAGGTCGTGCGAGGCCGTCAAGGAAGCCGTCCAAAAACTGGAAAGGAATTGGGCGGCTAAGTTTGAAGAGCTTAAGGCAAGCCTGAGGGAGGAGCAGGAGAAGCGGGTAGCACTGCAGGCGAAGGTTGAAAATTTCGTCAAGGTGGAGGCGGCCCAGGCCGCGCAGTTGGTGAGGACTGTGGCCGAGCTTGGGGAGGCGAAAGAAAGGAGCGCCGAACTGCAAAGGCGGCTCGACGCTCTTGAGACTCGGGCAGCGGATAATGTCGGGTCAGGACGCCAAAGCGAGGGCGAAGTGGGAGGCAGGGAGCCAAAGCAAGCGGTCGCCAGCTCGCCGCCGGTGAATCGGCGTAGCTATAGCGAAGCAGCGCAACACGCCCCGAGTGAGGCGACGCTGCAGCCACAGGAAGCCGGGAAGCAGGGACAGGTAGGAGAGAGTGAAAGGGTGATTATCGCTGGCGACTCAAACATGGCTGGGTGCTCAAAAGCAATTGTGGAGAGGGTGAAAGGCGACAAAAGAGTGGCGGTAGGGACATTTCCAGGGCAGACACTGGGTTCTGTCATGGAGCGAGCAAAAGAAAAGCTCACGGAAAATGCCCACGAACGCAACCTTGTCGTAGTAGCAGGTGGGCTAAATGACGTCCTGAACAGGAAAGGGCCAGGACTAGCCCAGCGCTTGGCGAAGGGGGTGGACGACTTGCGCGAGCTATCCCCTCAGGTGCAGATCGTGGTGTGCACGGTGCCGGAGGTGCCTGTGCGTGACAGTCACGTACAAAGAGCCGTAATGGCTGCCAATGAGGCAATATGGAAAATGAGCCGAGAGAAAGGCTTCGAGGTTGTCGAAGTAAACAAGGAAGTGAGAAGTTGTGGTGGTTTTAAACGAGATGGGATCCACTTCAATTACAGGCTAGCACGAGAAGTGGGCTGGCGACTTGGGGGTCGCGCTGTTGCTTTTTTAGGGGGCCCGCGGGCGCTCAGGAGGTCAGAGTAGGTAGTAATAAAGAAGGTCCCCTAGGGGAACAGCAGAAGAGCATCGCCGTCGATAAGAGAAAAAGGAGGAAAGCAAGAACAAGAGCTCGCCATGCAATAGGCTACATAAACATGCAGGGCGGCAGAAGAAAGGAAAAGTGGGCAGAGATTGAGGAGCAGTTACATAGAGAACAAATAGGGGTGTATGCGGTTACAGAAACGCACCTTAGAGACTCAGAAGAGCCGCCAGTTATTGAGAATTATGTATGGGAAGGGTGCAACAGAACTAAGTCGGAAAGAAAGGGAGGGGGAGTCGGAATGCTCATCCATCAGGGAGCCAAATGGAAAAGAGTAAATTCACAATGTCAAGAGCATCTTTGGTTATCAGGTACAATGAGTGGGAAAGAAACTTGGCTTGGAGTTACGTATTTGTGGACCGGAATAAATTGCACAGAGAAGAATAAAGAGTTAGTGGAATGCATAAGCGCTGATATTAGGGGTTTCGGGAATGGTGCTGAGATAGTCCTATTAGGTGACATGAATGCCCACATACAGGATTTAGATGGCTATACCGACAATAACGGGAAGTCAATGCTAGACCTTTGCGAGCAACATAACCTCGTGATCGTGAATACAGGGCCTAAGTGTGAAGGACAGATCACGTGGGAAGTGGGAAACCGGCAATCGACCATTGATTACTGTCTGATGACAGAAGGAATTCATGATAAGTTGAGAGAAATGGTCATCGAGAGGAAGGGTTTAGCAGCATAGGGAGTGACCATAAACGCATCATTTTGAAAATGGGATATGTAGTTGGGAAAGAGAGCAACGAAAGCAAAATGGCCAGCCCAAATTTGAACGCTGAACAAATAGCAAATATAGTCACTAGAGTGGAGGAAGAAATTGGCAAGTCGCCAAGTAAGGGGTGGGAATATGGTGAGCTTCTAAGTGTAGTAACGACAGAAATACGGAAAGAGAAACAACACGTTCATTGGAAAGGAAAAAAGAAACCGAAAAGCTGGTGGAACAAGGAGATACGAGAAGCGATCGCCGAAAGACAGAAAGCATCTCGAGAGCACAGGCAGGCAAAGAAGGCGCAGTTGCCACAGGATGAAGTAACCGGTAAATGGGAAATATACCGGGAGAAAAAGTCTATGGTTCAAATACTGGTGCAAGCAAAATTAAAAGGTGAAAGTGAAAGTTGGTTGTCAGAAATACGTGAGAAAAAGAAGGCCGCACCTAGAATATTTTGGAATCACATAAAATTATTAGGCAGGAAATCAACAACAATACAACAACATATCCTAGACGAAGATGAAAACAGACTGGAAGGAGAAGCAGCAATAAATTACATCCAAAAAGTAACAGCCGAATCTTTCCAAGGCAAGGACGAGGTTGTATTTGAAGAAAAAAAGAGCATGAAAGAGACCCAAGGGGGAAAGGAGCTAGTGCTTACAAATTTAAACTGGAAGAAAGCGGAAAATTCCTAAGCGCACAGCCACAGGGCTAGACGAGGTTCCCGTTAGGCTGATAAATGAACTGGGACCAAAAAGTAAGGAAGCTCTCGTGAAAGCAGTTGAAAAAACTTTAAAAGATAGACGAATACCAGACAGTTGGCGACAAAGTAGAATGAATTTAATTTATAAAGGTAAGGGGGAGAAAGACAGAATTCACTCGTATAGACCGTTGACCATTACATCGGTAATATACAGGCTAGCAATGCAGGCAATCAAATTAAAGCTTCAAGCATGGGCAGAAAATAATGACATTTTGGGAGAGCTTCAGAATGGCTTTAGAATAGGTAGGCGTTTGGATGATAACTTGTTTGTTCTTACTCAGTGTATTGAAATATCAAAAGCAGAAAGCAGACCGTTGTATGTGGCCTTTTTGGACATTACAGGAGCATACGACAACGTAGACCGCAGCATTTTGTGGGATATTCTGGAAGGGGAAGGCTTAGGTAACGATTGTATACAGCTTTTGAGAGAGATTTACCTAGAAAATACTGTTTGCGTTGAATGGGAAGGGATGAGGAGCGCGGAGAAAGTTCATATCAACAAGGGACTGAGGCAGGGGTGCCCTTTATCCCCGCTGCTGTTTATGATGTACATGGTGAGGATGGAGAGGGCGCTAGAAGGCAGTAATATCGGGTTTAATCTCTCATACAAACAGGCAGGTACAGTAATAGAGCAGCAACTCCCAGGTTTATTTTATGCGGACGACATTGTGTTGCTCGCAAACAAGCAAAGTGATTTGCAACGTCTGGCTAATATCTGTGGACAGGAAGGCAACAATTTAGGTTTGAAATTTAGTGTTAGAAAATCAGGTGTTATTGTATTCAATGAAAACAGTGAACAGACAGTGGAGATACAGGACCAAGAAATACCTCGGGTAACAGAATATAAATACCTTGGTATATGGATAAACGAAGGCGACGGATATATGGAAACACAGGAAAAAACCATAACAGTCAAGGGGAAGAGAAATGCAGCCATAATGAAGCACAGAGCGCTATGGGGATACAATAGGTACGAGGTCCTCCGAGGTATGTGGAAAGGGGTAATGGTTCCAGGACTTACTTTTGCAAATGCGGTTGTTTGCTTTAAATCAGGGGTACAATCAGGACTCGATGGGAACCAAAGGTCAGTGGGTCGCCTCGCATTGGGCGCTCACGGGAAGACTACAAATGAAGCTGTGCAAGGGGATATGGGCTGGACTAGTTTTGAAGTGAGGGAAGCTCGCAGTAAAATTGAGTATGAAGAATGGCTGAGGAATATGGAGGAAAGTAAATGGGCTGGGAGAGTGTTCAGGTATCTGTACAGGCAAAACATTGATTCACAGTGGAGGAAAAGAACTAGGAAGCTTACCAGCAAGTATGCGGCCTGTGGGGTGGGCAACACAGCAACAAAGAAGGTCAAGCGGAAAGTCAGAGAGGCTGAATTAATCTCATGGGTGGCGGCAATGGAAAAGAAACCTGCCATGAGTAACTACTTAAGGGGAAAAAACGAAATTAGGAAAGAAACCATTTATGATAACTCAAAGGGAAGCTCATTACTTTTCGAAGCCAGATCGGGATGCCTTAGAACACGCACGTATAAAGCGAGATATAAGAAGGAAGAAGAAGCATGTGTTGCTGCGGTAAAGCTAGGGAAACGACGGAGCATATTTTATTAGAATGTGAAGACATCTATCCAGCGGTCGATTTAGGCACCACTGGCCTCCTTGAAGCCCTCGGGTTCAGCGGGAGCAGTGGTAAAGCAAACAGGTCCGCAATAGACATCAGTAAGAGGCGATTGGAGGATTGGTGGAAGAAAAGTAGGGAAACGACAAAGGACGGAGACGTACAGAAGCACAGTTCGCAATAGGGTATCAGAAAATTTGTACGTGGTAGTTCATAGTGTGTTTTTTTTTTCTCATTGGTTAACCTAGGTAGGATATTCGGCAGCATAGTAGCAAGAGCTTGGTGGCGCAAGCCACCGCCCCGTTCCAAAGGGGACGCTCATAACATCCATCCATCCTTCGCAGCGACCCCTGGCCAATGCAAGAGCCCCATTGCTTTAACAGTAGCGAACGTCGAAGCAGCTAGGCCTAGCGTTGCCTAGGTGGTGGCTACGGCTGCCAGAGGATCTGCTTGCGAGAGCGCCCGTTCGAGGCGGCGAGATAATCAAAATGGTAGCGGTGGTGGCTTTGACTAATGCCGTTTCGGACCTGCGGTCACGGCAGAAAGCCGGAAAATCGGACGGCGCGGGGTTCTTATGCGAAATTTTATGCGTTCTGACGCATTGACGCTATGTGGCACGTGGTGGTGCCGCGAAGCCCTCCAAATTATCGGGCGTCCGGAAAATCGTGCGTCGACTGTAGACTGGCAACTCCTCCAGCCGACGAAACGCATCAAAGACGATTCATTACGATTCCTCTTTGTTACTCGAGCCAGCATTAACGCGACTTTCGTTCCCTTTCAATAGTATTAGAGCTAATTTCTTCCCTGATAGAAGCACAAGTTCCCCGAGTTTTTCCTGAGTATATTCAGACTATTCAAAATCTCCGAGAATTCCCGGTTTTCCCGGTTGGTAGTCACCCTGCAACCATATGAAGAAAACAGACAATTAAACCAGCAGAAGCAAATTACTTTCCTATATACTTTCTATTTTTCATTGTTTTTTTGTCATATTGTTGGCGCAGTACACAGGAACATGTGTTACATAGGTATAACGCAGAGTATAGAAACTGGATATAGTGAATGAAGCATTAGCAAAGTAATGGTAAAGTTCGAGCAAATAGCAAAACAGACCCCTGGGACTTCCAAAGGGGGCGAGAACTCCTTTATATACAGCTTTGCTGTTTTTGATCCACAAGTTACTTGGATTGGGATATGTCTCAAATGTTCTTTATTTAAATTTAAAATTACTGATAAATTCCCTTTTATAACTACACACACACACACACACACACACACACACACACACACACACACACACACACACACGTGCACCCGCGCGCGCTCGCACGCACGCACAGGAAGTTTTAAAAAGGAATTCTGTGCTTTATATAAAGCTATAAAGCACAGAATGCTGTCTCAAAAAAAAGATGCTACAAATGCTGGCTAATTTGATATTCTAACATTTGCATATTTTTAGCCTGGCCTGTGTGATGTTTCGTGATTTCTAGAAAGGCTTGAAAATTATTGTCATTATTTGAAATTCATTTCAACACATTCGAATGGTAAGTAATCATATGTGCCAACGCCAATATTTTTCCGCTTAGTCTCGCACCAAGTTCCTGTGGAAAACTGCAAGATAACTTGGATAATTGCTGGTACCACAAGCATTATTGGGACAATCGGTCAGGATGATCAAATAAATGACTGTTGTAAAACCACTTAAATCGGTGCAAGTTACATTATTCTTGTGAACAAAATACTGGCAGCCTAAGATGAGGTATAGAAAATTGTGCAGAGGCCATCAACAATGACTGCCAATGCAAGTGATTAGCCAAATGCTTCTAGAAAGTTATTTGCTTTATCAAAAGAATGATACTTTTGAAGACATATATTTCTTGCAGTGAGGACTTCAGGTACTGTTGGTCATTTCATTGCATAATTCTGAAGAGAACAGAGCTTTTAACCAGTAGATATTGAGCGGTGCCAGAGCCCGCCCCTACAGCCACCACAGGGGGAGAGGGTGGCAGAAGAGGAGAAGGGCAACCCTTTCCACGCACTCCACCACAATATTTATACCTTCAAACACCCCAAAGCTTTCATGTGCAGGCATATATTGATAGGCCTGTCTATTCACTTACACACTCAACACTTTTACAAAGGCATGTCTTCAACCTCCAGAATAGCCCTGGATGTTTAATACAATTTGAGAAAATATTTACTTGATTGTTGCAAATGCCATATCTAGAATTGATACATTTGTGAGAACTAGTATGTTTACATTGAAAGCTGTCTATATTTACTGTTGGCAATGAACACGTCCGTCTACACGGCTGCATGAGAGCACGTGCTCTCTGTATCGGCAGTGAAAACCAAACTACAACAATGGGCAAAAGAGCCAAGTAAAGCCACTTGCTTTAAAAGGTAAACTCATACAGGCACTTAGGGTTGGAGAGCTGTGGCAAACGCTTGAACTTCTTCTTGCGCTTGTGTGTGTTACTCTAGTCCACAAACAAAGCACATGTGAACGTCACTGTGTAAATGCATTAAATAAGTGTATGCACCTACAATGCTCACCAACACAGCTGCTTCTTCAGACCCTGTAAAAGTGAAGGGACTCATGTATATGCGAAAGAGGTGTGGGGTTCCACAAGCCTCCAGCAAAGACAAACATTAAAAATCTGGTGAGCTTAAACAGGATTTATTCATCTTGAATATAATTAGCGTGCACCTAGCTGAGCTGTGCATCCTGTTTGGCAACATCCTGAAGACAGACACTTGCTGCAGGCATGCAAGTGTGCACACATCAAACTAGACAGGCTGAAGGAATTATGCAGGAATTATGGGAAAGCATTCACTGCGGGATGACAACTGGCCAACCAACCAGCGGTGGCCACTGCCGTACTGCACAACAACAAAGTGAAAATGGCGGCTTACAAAGCACGCCGCACAGGATTTGTTTTCACAGGAGAGTACATTACGTGTATTGAAACAGCGTCTTCTGTGTCAGCGTTCAATGATGCTAACATCAGTGAATTACTTCATTTGTGTCATTAAAATAGCGATGTTTGCTCTGAGGAGATGGAAGCCGAGACAGCCGCACTTTGCTTCCACTGAACATGGATATACTGAAACAGTACGGTACATTTCTGCAACATATGTCATGTAACTGTCATGTAACTTTGTCCATGCTGACAAATGTGGGAGAACTTGACGGAATGTAGCCAACACCCTGCAAGTACTTTCAGTGCATTTCACAAAGCGACGGCAAAAGCCAGCTTATCGAAAGAGCCTAACTTAAAGTACGACAGTAGGTGGCGTTAGTTTGCTGGATAGAAACATTGGCATTCATGCAGCACAGCCCTGTCCTCCCCTTCTTGTTACAATAATGTTGCTGCCACCACCACCACCATATTCATGACAGTGATAGACGAGTATATGCGATATGATAAATTAATATGATATGCTTCTACCGATGTAAACATGACTAGTGGCAGCCACAGAAGTTCAGCTTAACCAAGGTAGCGGTTTACGCTAAGCAATTTCTTTTGCACTGGGCATATGGGAAATCATCCAAATAGTCACAGAGTGTTTCTCATATCCGAAAATTTGGCCTAACCATCAAAATCCCAAGTAATCTTGTGATGAAAGTGTACAAAACTTCCAAATTTTTTTTCATCCAGCCAATTCTTCTACATTATACCTGGCTCAGACAATATGTGTGGTTTACCTCTTACATTCTGCCAAAATATTAATGAAAGATACCTGCTCAAAAAAAGCAACGTTCCCTCAGCACTCATGTATGACTTAAGTGTAATTATCTGAACAGGTGATAGAGAAAGGAATTAAAAGCATAGAAGAATGTTTTGGCATACCAAAATTCAAATGCATGCAGAGAACATAGTTGACAAGTGCAGTTCGTCTATGGCAAGCAAAAGAGAAACAGCTGTGGTCTGAACAAGTACAGCTTGTATTTGGACATGGTGGTACGAACAGCGAGGATGAGTATTGCTAGGGGTTGGTAGTTATAGGATTAACCGCGTTCGTATTAACAGCACTGTACAGTATTTCCATCTGATTATCCCCCTATGCAGGTTGCACTTTCTGCGGTGTGAAGGTTATTTGAGAAAGAAGAGTGCCTGGACGCACTGTAGCTTTCTTCAAAACACTTGCCTTTACATGATGGCAAGACATTCAAAATGGCCAATTAGCCATACAGTATGTTTGCTCACAAACACAAGCTTGTCACTACAAGTGCACACCAGCACAGTTCGCCAATTATACAGCTAAGGACGCCTAGGTGTTCACTGTCTTCCGTGGGTGTTTCTGTTGATCCACAGGCACACGGTGAGCAAAGCATCTTGTTACAACGGATTGTTACAACTTTTGTGTAGTAACAATGACCGAACTTGAGCCACAAAGCTTTACATAATATCAGAAGGGTAAGGTGGCTGCACCACAAGAGCACCACTCCAGCCGAAAATATAGTGACAGAAATATACAGTGAATTCAACTCTTCCAAATTTGTCAAAGAAAGTTAGAAGTTTAGTAAAGACATGCATAAATATACAATGCATCAGAATGTACTGTTCAAAGTAAGTTTTGCCACAAACAGCATGACCCAACGAAGGAGATAGAACAAAGCACTACTCTCAAATTACATCTTTATTACATCACATCCATACCTATATGAAAACACTACGTGGAAGCGTAGAAGTAACCAATTTTTAGTTGAATACAAAACCTGAGATTTGAGCCTTAAAGGGACCAACAACTGATTTTCAAACATTCCCCTTTTCTTGGAGTGATGGATAGCATACTATCTAAAGTACATATCTATACCTGCAACAGTTCATCCAGGAAATGTCTGGAAATTTCTTAAAGATAATTTTTTTATATGTGAAGATTGTTCTACTTACTGTGTACAGATGCCGACAATGATAACTGAAAGTCACAGGCCTGCATGGCACATGTAGCACAGTTGCAGCATAAGCCAGAGGAGCGGCTCTACAGGAGCTTCATTTTCGGCAACACGCACTGCGGTGAAATCCATTCGTGTCATTTTCATGAGAACGATCTGAACTGTCCACCCGGCGTTGACAGTGAGCTGTGTTTTGTGCTGTTCTCTGCAAATCGGTTTGCTGAGCCAGACGTTGCTTGGTTGCAGGCGCGCGTGTAGCTCTATGGTTAGTACCTTGCCAGGAGGCACGATAGCATGTACCAAAGAGTAAACACAGGAATACAGACTATGTGGCGCACATGTCATGTCTTGACCTGTGGCATGGTATGTTGCTGTTGTTGATGATGATAATGGTTTGTTGGCATTCCCTTAGAAACGGGGTGCTAACAAATAGTCACATAGCCTGCTTTAGTTCACCAGTTCCAGCCAAATGAAGCATGCAACTGCTATCTGCAACTGCTACATGTCGGGACACCTGGGGGGGGGGGGGGGGGGTATTCTTTAAGAGTCCACCTAGTAGACTGTCCATTTCGGACCACTGAGGAGCGAGGAGGAGATGAGCGGCCCCAGCCAATCAGCAGCGGCTGAAATGGACAGTCCACTAGGTGGACTCCTACAGAATACCTCCCCTAAGGTAACATAACAGGACTGCAATGCAAAGTTTGTATGCATTGAAGCTACGTGACGCGCATGTCAAATGGCATGATACGGTGGTAATGATGATGATGATTTAATGACATTCCCTAAGATTTATACATCTCTATAATCTTCTTTTTCTTTCTCAAACCTTCTTTAACTGCTTTGTACCGCTATCTGTGCGTGTGCTACATGGCGTTCTACATGGTGTATGCAACTGCAATGTAAAACGTGCACGTATCGATGCTAGGCGGCACGCATGTCGCATCGCGTGTCTCCTTGTGTGGTAGGATGTGTTTAGAGGACATTTTTCCACTGCATGCTAGCAAGCACTGGCATGGCTCAGTGGTAGAGCAGCTGATTCCCACGCTGTGGGCCCGGGTTCGATCCCTGTGACCCGGCCATTTTTTTTTTCTGATTCCCAGTGATAGCTGCTACGAACACCGGACACCGGCAGCTGCAGCGGACACTACCGCCAACCGTTATGGCTGTTGGAATGAGCCCATAACAGCTTACGCTGTAATATTGTTGAGGGGAAGAGAACACTGAAGGTGTCTTGAGAGAAGATGGATGGTGGCTGCTGCTTGGATGTCATTTTCTTCTCTCTCTCTCTCCTGTAAATGCACACCTGTTTGCATCGGTGTGCCTGCCTCCTTCCTGCATCATTTTGATGGAGGGCATCAAGGGCGACAGAAACTTAGCAATTCGAAATATGGGCTGTGGAATAGCGATTGCATCTAACGCTAAGATTGCGGACTACAAACAGCTGCAACAACGTTTTATTACTCTAGAGATGTCATGGACGATTTTCTATGTTGCAAAATTTCCTGCCAGAGCCAAACTAAAACATGGCAGCCTTGACATCTGTTCTTGTTCCATTTGTCCATGGTCAGACACCTATGTGTCTGACCAATGGACAAATGGAGAACCATGAAACTGACGTCAGTGCAGAGGCATGGCCAGCCACTCACAGGTCGGACTGCTGGTGTGCATTACCACCCGTGACAAGACAAACCTCAGATATAACATAACTTGTTTCTTGTAAAAGATAACTGCAGCTGGAATAAGGCGAAGTCTGAAGCGGATATTTTGTGACTACTCAACCACTCAACCAATTTAGCATCAACACAAGCTGCTAATACATGACATGTTCAATTCAAAGCCAGCATCTGACCGCACACTGCAAGACGGCCAAGAGAGCTTGCCACCTATAACGCTGCAGACATGAGCACATGTTCCTTTACTCAATAAAATTCTGAAGTGGAGAAAGTTGAGTGATCTCATACGCATATGTTTTGTGACCGTCAGTGGTTCTTTTTGATGTGCCACTTGCGAATGCGGGATAGGCGGGTGCCGTCGACACCGAGTTGACCGAGTCGCCTGAGGTGAGCGGCGGTGCATGATGCGCAGCCAGCGAGGTCATTCCAAAAACTCGCTGTCGGTTGGCATGCAGACACCTGCACGCCACTGCGGTACAGGCTGTGCAGTACAGTTGCTGGTTTTGTACTTGTGGGAAGCTCGCAAGACAATGGTGCTTTGTCAATTATTGGCTCAGTTTTCTTGCACACAGGAAGCGCAACTTCTCTATAAGACTATTTGCAGATTACAGATACATAGGTAGAGACAATTTGCAATATTAGGAAATAAACATTTTTGTGACTTTATATAGACATAGCATTTGAAACCAAACTGAGGCCTGTACATTTATGTGGAAATGGACACAGTCTTCAAGGGCTTACCGACACGTTTCACCACGGAGTGCCATCTACTCCTCACTGTCATTTCTGCGCGAGTTTCAGTGCTTATTTAAAAACTTAATTCCTTATTTAAGTTTTTCAATGTCAGATTTCTTCAGAGCTGACGCACCTCCAGCATGGGGTGTTTTTGTTGGATATTATAAAATGAACCCAACGGTTTATTTTTGGTAAGGTAAAAGGGAGAAAATGACATGGATAATAGCCAATGCTCTTTTGGTGTGGTTCTCACATTTCTATTTGACGTCAATGACATGGCGGGACAGAAATGTGAGAATGTTCAGCTACATCATTAACACTGAGAGGGCTAAGGAATAAACTTATGCTTGCGCCTATCATTGCGAGTTGCAATCTTTCCATCGGCACTATAATCTCAAGACACATTCCGGACAGTTGTCCTTCCCGTTAATAAAACAACTCTTACTTACAAGTCACAACAACTTGAAAGGGATGCCGACCACGGTAATAGTCTGCAAGACAGCACACTTTACAAGAACTCAAAGGTCGTTAAACTGTGCCAAAAGGAGGTGCTGTAACCTGCACAAACAAAAGGGTAAAATGCATAAATATGAATTCTTAGAAACAATTTTCCTAAGCTACAACAATCTGCATAAACAGTGAACTTATATGAACATTTTGTCTGAGCTACGACTATCTCATGTTCTTTAGTTATGATGTTTTATGTTTGCTACTGCAGTATATCTGCATTATCATGCATTAACGTTTTCACAGTGTGCACACACAGTACTGGGTAGCTATTACGCCATGAGTCTACACTCACCATGAGTCTACACTCATGATGTAATAGCATCTGGTGATGAGCCTATTGCTAGTTTGATGGGCCCATTGTTATAACATCTACACAATGCAGTAACGCATTATTGGATTATCACACGACCACCACTTGTTTGAAAACACACTATGACATCCTGTAAATGTGTAAAGAATATCTGATACATAAAGCACATCTCCCTTTTAAATACCTAGTGCCTGACAATGACCAATTTATCTCAGCCCAGTAACAGCTACATAATAAAATTTGCAATTTAAATGACACAATGTGCCAGTAATCAAATTAATGCAATACATAAATGCAGCAAAATCCAATAACTGGCGAACGCGACACTGATAGAAAAACACATAAACATTAAAAAAGTCAGAGAAAAAAATGCAAAAGAGCATATTATTTTGCTGAATTTCAATTTATCACCATGCAGAAATAACTACAAATATTTTGGCTTCCTTGTTGGTCAAGTGTATGTGGCAGTGTTACTTCTTTATGGACCCTTAGGTTTTATTTATTTGCTTAGTTATTGATTACTGTAGGTCTACACTTCCAGCAGAAGTGGAAATAGACATGATTACTGTTTCAGGGTAGATGAGAAATATGTCAGGTTGCACGAGTGAGGAAGAATGCAGACAAAGCGCAGGGAGAAGTCGCACTAGAAGTAATGGAGGCATAATGAGGTAGTCTTCTGCCCCAATGAGAAGTGCCCACAACAGTAAGTTGAAAAGAATGAAACAAACAACAACAAGCAAAGCAGTAAACAAACACTGATGTGAGCACAAATGTGGGAATACCCAAAACGATGCACACAAAAATGGCCATCAAAAACAGACATTAGCATTGTACACGGTGGCCCTTTATAAGAGGGAATACGTGAGCGCATGGCCTGCACTCTGCGGAGGTTGCTTCGAACACCACCAAGTGGCAGCAAGGAGAAGCACGTCCACTTCTGGTGCCATCTATTGGCAGCCAGAATAACCAGGCACGGCGAATAGGCGAGCTACTGCTTTTCTTCATGATATGCAAGCTACCTTTTCCTGACTGTTGTGCAAAGAGCGGGGCCTGCTGCACAGCATCTGCTGTTAGCAAACTGTGCTGGGTACGCAAGTGCACTGGAAACATGCAAGTGACAACATACGCCCAGCAGTTATTGGGTACTCCCGGAGTATATTATTTCGTAAGCATCCTATGGCTACATCTGTCTGTACATCTGTCTGCCTGTAATGCTCGACACAATGCATTGCATGCATAGTTATACATGAGTTCTTATAGAGGTATATATGACAATGCTTTGTGATGAGTGGCGTAGCCAGGGGGGGGGGGAGGCTACTGGGCTTCAGATCCCCCCCCCCCTCGAAATTTTTCTGGCCGGCGTTCTCCTCGCTTTCATGTTTGGCATGTCGCCTATGAACAAAGGCACATATCAATTGAACGATCACCCCGGACAAGTACAGGATGGTAGACGCCTTTAGGCAGACCAAGGGTAATAGTTGTATTATGCAACAAGCATGGGGAAACTTAAAAAGGAAATAATGAAACCTTAGCCCACTCTCAAAAAAAAAAAATCCTGGCTACAAGCCTGCTAATGATTATGTAAGACTCCTGAGGTTTATGATGACTACATATATTAAGTACTGAAGAGGTAAGAGTAATTAAGGTTAATAATGACTAATTGATTAATTATGGGAAAATCTGTTAGGCATAATGAAGATTAATCAAGGGTAATAAGAATAGTGAGGCTAATTAAAATCATTTATATTAAATTATTGGACAAAAGCAGAGCAAATAAGGTTAAATAAATGGAGCCTTAGTAAGAATAATTAAGGGTACTTGAGATTGACCTAATTAGGTGATCGTAATGATTAATTAAATCCAAATATCTCCATCATACCTTTTATTACTCATATCAAATCAATTAAAGAAATGTCCTTATAAAGATAATCCTAATAATTCATGAACAAATTAATTACGTTTATTTACCTGAGCAAAAGTTTGACCTTGGTGCATTGCTCTCTCCTAAACTGCTCCGAATAAGGTGAGGTTTAGTTACGCTATGCGGAGAAGTGGAGAGTGGGGAAGTGGGGAACTGGAGTTGTCCAAATCCAAATTTCACTTCGTCCATCCACAAATTTTAAGTTGGCCCACCCGCCCAGTTAAGTTGACCCTACTCCAAATTTCAAGTTGGTACACTCCTAAACTTTAAATTGGCCCACCTCCAAATTTCAGTTGGCCTACACTTACTACAGGCTCCCCCTTCCATTTCCTATGGAGCCCTGTGTATCCCTATGGGCACTGGGGGCGAGAACTTACGGAGTCGCCATGTGTCGGAAATGCCTCGCTTGCGTAGTACGAGGGATAATGTGGCGTGCTGCTCATAGGTTTGGCTGGCGGTGCTCAATAAAAATACTGCGCGGGAGCCTGCCTGCACATTTCTGCAAGTACTCTAGAAATGAGGCAAGTTTTTACCGTCCAAATATATGCAGATCCCACGCACTGCGGGAATCAATGTAAGCAAAGCTTCCTGTGCTGTTTGCTTTGATTGACGAAAATTAGCGGTGATGTTGACGGTAAATGTTTAATTTCGTCAATGTTTTGTCCAACAACTGATGTTAAACATTACCTTGCGTGCACCAGTGCTGTTTGTCTGCGTAGTACACAAAATGCAAAGGGAGAGGTGTTTGCTGGAGGCGTTGTTGTGCACCATATTTCATAACCTTTGAGAGGGTTGAACATTGTCACTGCCTCACATGGCACATCACATTGTGGCAGAAGCACTAAACTTGAATTGGATTATGGGGCTGTATGTGCCAAAACCACAATTGGATTATGAGGCAGGCTGTAGGGGCGTACTGAGGAATAATTTTGGTAACACGGTGTTCTTTAACGTGTCCCCAAATCAAAGTACACGTGCGTTTTTTATTTTGCCCCCGTCGAAATGTGGCTGTCTCAGTCAAATCTGTGACCTCAAGCAATGCCATAGCCGCAAAGCTATTGCGGCGGGCACAGAGGTGTTGACTTGACACGCGACCGCTTCCGTTGTGTTGCCTAGGCCATGCGTCGCATTTCAATTAATGCCGCTCTGCTTCAGCACGTCCTGTGTAAGTTATTTGCATGGTTTTATTTTTCATGAAATAGCAGAAACACACTGTACTGTACCTTGAACTTAAGTTTACTCAGCATTTCCTTGCTTTCTCACGTCACCTTTTCCCTACCCTCCCTTCGTATTTGTATGAAAACTGAGTGAGGAGTGGCAAGGCCGTTTATTATTCACTCGTTTCGCGACTGCGTTGGTTTGACCAATCCTCTGCCTCCTCTAACCCCTCCTCTCTTCCATTCTATCTAGCTTCCCTCGGGACTTGGACATTGATAGCGAGGTAAGCGCTTGAGGGGGGGTCACAGATAACTACAGCTGTCAAGAGGCTAATATGGCGACAACCCAGAGCTCGAGAGGGCATTGTGCACATTTGACGTGGTGCGGTCCAAACAAGTTCTTCGTGTCTGTTAAATTTCTCTGCCACGCTCCTTCCATGTATATACATGCTCTGAACAACATCCCGACGCAGTGTGTTGGACAGCGACAGCCACAGCTGCAGCAGTGGGAAAGTCAAAGCAAAAGGCAAACAAAGCTTCATTTTAAAATAATAATCTTGGGCAAACAAAAAGCACAGAATGGTTTACAGGCGCTATCTTTTATCAAAAACACAGTGCATACCAACTGCGCATGGTCACCACGATGGGGTTACACGAGCCGGCTTCTTGTGTCAAAGGTAGGCATTTGCCGAGAGAAAGCTATGTCAAATAAGTTCTTCTAGTGGGCTCTCTGTATACCCAAATGGAGTGTGACAGAATAATGCAACGATCGCACGGGTTTGCAGCGACCTACCAACTGCACGTCTGCATGCATGTCCACGCACGATGTTTCCCTTTCGCTGCGAGCACATTTTCGCACCATGATGTGAGCTATAGGCCGCAGCACATGAGCTTTGAAAGTACACAAGCAACCATTGTTGCGTGGATGCTATAAAAGCTGTTCAAAAATAATTTTGTGATAAGCCATCGTGACGCTTCAATCCTTTTTTTTATTTTCTTCTAAATTCTTGTATGTTTCACTGTCATTATTTCTCATGTTGTGCCGCACTGCATGTTTGTCGGTGTTCTCAGCAAGCAATTTCTCGCTGCCTTAATCAAGTACATTCATTTTTTGGTGCT
Organism: Dermacentor albipictus; assembly: GCF_038994185.2. NCBI lineage: Eukaryota > Metazoa > Arthropoda > Arachnida > Ixodida > Ixodidae > Dermacentor > Dermacentor albipictus. The sequence continues at coordinate 77,903,803 of NC_091827.1, forward strand.
AACACAAATGTGAGCTATGCCATGCCTTTTTTTAATGTACTTCTTACCGTTCCCTTTTCATTTCAGTGAACTTGCAAGTATATAGCATTAACAAGTTCATTGACCAAAGCTTCATGACATCAGGCTGGCAGCATGCGTAGGTGAGCGTCTCTTTGCACTTTCGGCTATTTATCGAACATCGCAGCCCCGATGTCGCACCAGAAATCTTCCTCGCAAAAGTGCTTGCAGCACACATAAGTTGTAGCCGATGGCTGTTTGCCGGTTCCAAGTTTCAGGATCCAAGCTTCACGCATCTTCTCCTTCAAGTACGTGTGAAGGCTGAAACCGAGCTCTGTTGCGTACATCCGGCACTGCGGCACCGAGCAGTAGCCTACCGTGTTGGACGCCTTAAAAGGCAGCTATTACCTATTAAAGTGCTTTCAAATGTTATTCCAACACTCATAGCGTTAAAATCTCCTCCACTTAATCAAAACTGCAGTACAGGTGGGACTTAAATTTTCATTTTCAGCTCCCTTCGGTGCTTCTGAAGCAGCCGGTGCAGCCGCTGTGTCCACGTGATCCCTTATACCATGTCACGCCGACGCCAGCTTTTCCAGTGGTGGAGCTTGTCCCAAATTCTTTGATACATTACTTTTTGTTTCACTTGCTCACTATTGCTTATAAGGCTACCAGTCAGCTGCATTTGCACTATTATAATAATTATGTGTCACAACTTTGCAAATTATGCATTTTTGCAGCAGATGCTGGGCTGTAGGCCCACCCCTTGTGCATCCATATGGCATAGGAGGGAGCCCAGCAGGCACTTGCCTATTAGCCGTGTTTGGTTATTCTGGCTGCCAAAAGATGACGCCACAAGTGGGTGTGCTTCCCCTTGCTGCCACTTGCTGGCGCTCTAAGCAGCCTCTGCAGAACACAGACCAAGTGCTCATGTGTTCCCTTTCATAAAGGAATAGACATAGCTGAAAATAAGAAATGGAAGATTTGTGTGTAAATAGGGAATATGTTAGAACGACTTTGTGAGGTATATCAAGGGAGATACAGCAAATCACATCAGCAGAAATTTCAGATAGGACACCAGATTGGTTAAAGCCTTACCAAAATTACGGGAGAAATGATGCCACCTCAGTTGCTGTGTCTGTCGAAGACTGGTGCAAGGTTATGAATGACTACAATTAGCTTTGGCACTCACTTTGGAGCTAGAGTGCATCTCTTACCTTCTTTTGATACAACCATATATGTCATCTACTTATTTCATTGCGATCCTCTTACTTTTCCTCTTCTCTTCCCAAGTGCATAGAGTAGCCAGTTGGATGAAAATATGTACAGCAAGCAGTGAGGCTGACTGCATTCCACTTGTGGATCATTGAATGCTGACCTTTGAAGAGATCTTACTTATCAATAAACTTTCCCTTTGTGTTCAGGTTTCATTCTGGCATTACAGTACATAACTACTTACAAGCTAGTTAAGTGATAACGGTACATACTTACAAATTTAGGAAGAGCGATAATAATAAAAAAAAGCTTTTGAATGGCATGAAAGGTCCATGCACCAGTCTAGACAGGCTTATTACATTACATATATGTCCCTTCAACATATTCAACACTGCCAAGCAGTGTGATAATGTTACCCACTTTGCCAGAACTTACCTTGACAGTATTACACAGAGGGATCAGGTGCAGCTGTTGAAGGTAGGTAGTGAGCAAGAGAAGGGATCAACACCATATACTTGTAAGCTGTGGTGATACCTGCTAGATGTCATCCAGTAGCCACTTGATTCTGATAATCGCACCTCATTTGTGAAGCTGTCATATGCAGCGAATGCTGGACCATTCAAAAGAAAACAAACATCACATTTAGCATGACTTCCAAAAGTGATCATTGGTAGCAGAAGTAGGATGATTCACCAAATATGAATCCACACGGCTTGACCTCGATATAATGAAGTCACAGTTTCACTGAAGGCTTTGTTGAACCTAGAAAAAGGTAAAAGAAACAAAAAAGGAAGCACCGTCACATGCTAAAACACACCTGTAGATTAAACCTTGCAGTAAAAGCTTTATGAGCAATACCTCACTCGAGCAACAAATTGATGATCGACACCACTGGACATCATATTATATGTAATGACCCATAATGCACTACAGCAAACAGAGATGTCTGCAATAAAGCAAACTTGCAATGCAGGCCATGCCTAGTACTCGAAATTGCCACTGGATGGTGCCACGAGCACCATCAGCAGCAGCCGATGCAGGACTTTCAATGTTTAGTTTAGTACAGTAGACTCGAGTACAGCCACACAGGGCCACAACACCTGACACAGTTACCACCAGTGAAAGGACACCAAAGAAAATACTTCTCCTCCCCAAGAAAGCAAGTATTCCCCCTTGCCAATACCATATGTACTGCAAAAAAAAAAGTACACTTTTGCTCCCCCCCCCCCACACATACACACTGAACACCAGGCCTCTTGAGAGTGGAGTGTGAAAAGAGTGCACTCCATTTCATGCTGATACAAGTGGCACAGCACTGCGTTTTGCTCTAATTTCACATGGCAATCACTATAACGTATACTTGCCAGCAGTGCTTGCACCCATTAAGATGTCTGCAAACATCAATCTGCATCATCTTCTCTGTTTATTCCTCGCTTTTTATGAGAGTCCTGAAGCAAGCATTTATGTTACCTGTGGGCTTCGTTAGGAGAGCATTAAAAGGCAAAATTACTTCACTAAGTCACAGTCAAGAGGGATTGCGTTCGATGAAGTCGAGATCCAAAAGTAAAAAAACATCAATAAATCATGAATTTTGTTAAATTGAGGTTCACTGTATCAAACCATCAATCAATACTAAAGACCCCCTTTTTCGTGACACGATACAAAGCCTGCCATCTGAACTATCAATACCCGCAACAGTTAAGGAAACATCTGAAAACTTCTTGAATGAATTTTTTCTATCTGCAAATGCTTTCTAATTATTGTGCTAGGAGAATGGTAACAGTGGTAACTGATATCAATGGCAATAGCATGGGGAAAAAAGTCAGCATCCTTAAACACACGCAGATTTGACAGAATCACTTCTTTATCAAATGCTTTGATTCTGGCCCTGTTGCTGCAACCCCTTTATACAGGGTGAACATTTTCGTTTTATGGAATTCTTCAAAATCACCTGTGGCAGATAGCATAATTCTTGTCTTTGAGCTGGATTATTTCGAAGAGGTAGACATTACTACCACGAGAAATCAAAATACATATACAACTAATCAACGAAAGTCTACTAATTTACTTCTTAATTAACTAAGTTTGGACAAATATTGCAATTTACAAATTGTCGCCGGTGAGCTTACAAGATGTATCCACTTGAAATGAATTCCACTCGACATATCTACTTGAAATGGCTTGCTGCCATATATGGGTAACGAGCCAGGCAGACTGTTATGTTGGTTTTCGGAAGTAACTTCCTGTTGGAACTAGTCGTCACTTCCCGATTGCCCTAAAAATTAGCGCGTCTTTTCTCCTCCGGCCTCTGCATCACTGACTACCAGCACAGGCTGTTAGCTTCAAAAGTGGGTTTCAGCTTGCAGAGATGCGAGTCCAAACCCACGCATATGTAAACATGTGAGCACGAATTAAATGTGTTCGGCGCAGACTCACGAATCGCACACTGACGAGTCTTGCATGCCGCAGCCACAACGATTTTTCTGCAAAGTGCGGACATGATTTGCGGTAGTTTTGTTAAATTCAAACTGTAATGTAAAGATCCGTTCAAGTGGAGGTTGAGGTTGGATTTGTTTTGATGCTGTTTGCAAAAAGCCCTTGTCTACAAGACGACGAACCCAGCAGCATAAAAAGAGCAGTTTATGAATGTTTTGCTTTCTGGGTAAACGTAGACATTCCAAAAGTCCTAGCAACAAATTCCAGCAACTGTTTCTCACTGTGTTTGTCTGAAAGTCTTTTCTCCGTTGACTGCTTGTCATAGTTAAAAAGGGAGAGTGATCAGAAGCCATTGCTCCTTCGGTTAAGCTTTGTGAAAACTTCTTCATCACTTCCCTCTTTCATCTGTCTTGTCAAACGTTTTTAAAAACCCAATAACCACAGACCGCGATGCAGGAAAGTAGTCAGTACTTTCACCATAATACTAAGTTCATGAGGCAACCAACTACACTACTTGTGACTATAAAGTAATTCCACTAATGAGACTTCATGAGTGCAGCATCTGGTGCAAGCATAGTAGGGGCTCACTCAGCATGCATAGTATACTCACACAAATGGTTTCTTATGGCTGAGTGATATGTTTCAGCCACTAAGTTTTCCCAGAATTATTGGTCCTGTAGGCAGTGCTGTTGAGCATTCGGGAAACATCTTTGAAGAGAGCACAACATCAAGATGTACATAATCAGTCTGGAAACCTGCAATGCTGAAAAATTGATGTAAAGCATACTTGAGGTCAAACTCATGGCAGCGTGCTAAACTGACAATAAAGCAACCTCGTAAATGCTAAAGATGGGAGACATAGCAGATAGCATGGTTTGATACAGTAGATTCATTTCACTGAGGCTCACGCCTTGCTACCGACAGTTCTAGTGCCTAGCAGACGACTAAATGGCAGCTCTGACAGGAGGCACTGGTCTTGCTAAAGGACTTATTTTCTTGCATATTCTTTTATTTTTATTTTGAACAGGCTGAAGGCCCGTTCTGTAATTACATGGAGGGGATGAAAGAACACCAATGGCACAGTTTGTGCTACGATGGGAGTACAAATTAACAAGTGCACATGAATACATACTGACTGGTGTTAAGCAGCATTGCTATAAAGAACTGTCACAGTCCAGATAAAGAAAAGTAAAGTAACGGACAAGCCTGTAATAGAGAATGCATATTAATTCATAAGTGAAAACAGCAACGCAGCCCTTTCTAGAATTATTATAAGTGAGCATAAGTAGGCACAAAATGAAACATAGTGCACAAGATCAAAATAATTTATCTCTTGCAGAGAGATAATGAGTTAAAGATTAACGGCATCAGTGAAGGAGGTTGATAAATGAACAAATCAATCAACACGTCTTGAAAACGGGCAGATTCATTCACATGCTCACATGCCAAGAACACCATGAAAACAGATGGCAAAAATGCATAATGTGGCCATCCTTGGATATTTATTTCAGTAGGCTGTTCAGTATTTATACATAGCAGCGAGGCTCCAGTGATTGCTGGAGTCTGTTGGCTTCATATGATTGTGCATAACAAAAATCCTGCTCCTAGGTTTCCCTTCTACTCATTCATGGCAGTTGTATGGTTTACAAGCACTCTATATAGCAGTAAGGTGCTGGTTGTGTCGTTAAGCATACAAGCCACAAAGCCAGCCATGTTGGAAGCATGAAATGGCAAGCATGCAGCATGTCACTTGATCAGATACAGGAGAAAGAATCCAAAGCCCTGTATAGTGCACATAAACTTTGTCAGTGGTGACTGCTGAAACCATTTTTGTACACACTGGAAAGTTTGCAACACACTACAAGGAACTAGGAAGGATGAAATCTTGGGATTCAAGGAACAATTTGCAAACTACACAAATAACATCAGTGCAAAGCATGGAGTGTAATCCATGAAACAATAATGACAATCAGGACAACGATGATGACTACGAAGAACGCGACTACAACAACCTTAGTGAGGCACCTTCAAGATGCTTTGACACTGCAGTTTTGACAGCCATCACATGGAATGCTGCTTCGAGAAACTGCCTGCTTAAGCTCTGATTGCAAAGCTTGTTCTAGCAATATTCCCTGATGCTATGTAGAGCCCATCATAACAAATATAGCTGTTAAATAAGCCAAGAAACGCAAATGATTACCAACTGTTCCTGTCCTGTGTGAAGATGTCATAGGGGTGGCATTACTCAGCCACAGTGACTGTCATGCCATTCTCACAGGTGGTCTGAACATGTAAAATGCACCGAGGTGAAATCAATAGCTATATAGCTCATAGAAACCCAGGAATGTAAATTACTTTTGGCAAATACTTGTTGTTTCTGTGCAGTTGAATACACAATAGAAACAGTGGGAACCACACTAGGTGTCACGTCTTTGTGAGAAAATACCTGAGAGAGAGAAAAAGTGGGGGCCCTTCAATGAGTAATGGAGAGGACTGCCTGGTGGCATACCTGGAGATGAGCCGCACACCCATCTCCAGATGGGAATAATGAGAAATGAAATTACATGCACAGTGCACGCAACAAATGCACAACCTGCAACAAACCAAAACATACCAACATGCAACGTACAAACTAATTAAATTATCTCACTGTAACAAGTGCCTTTAAGAAAGGTTAAAGGTACCCCCTTGCACAGGATGCATAGGAAACACTATTCCATGGACCAAATACGTGCCATAGCTCAAGGCGGGACAGTTCTTGATGTATATTTCGTGCAGACATTAGGGCAGTTCTTACTATTGTGATTGAAAGGGGCACTGCAGAATTTTTTTAATCTAATAAAATGTTCTTGATCTGCAGACAATGCTTCAACATAAGAGTTAAATATCATTCTGCTGCATGCAGCAGGACGTTCACAATCTTGCATAAAAGATTGCTCACTGGGTTCCACAACATTAAAAGACCAGTCTATCATGTCCGGCCTATGACGTCAACACAAGCACTACAACCAATAGATGCCACTGGGCAATTGTTCGTGACCATGAGTTACTACTGACCGGACGCTTGTACACACACATACAGCCAAACCTCGATATAACAAAGTCGGCAAAATAGGCAATTTGGTTTGTTATATCGAGATTTCATTATGTTGAACTTCCCTTTTAATGCAAGTAAGTACAGTCACCGATGGATTTCTCTCACAAGGATAGAACTATAAAAATTTCCAACTATTGGACAATCAGGAAAAAGCCTGAATGACAAAAAAATTTATTTAGTTGAATTTGGAAGTCGGCCACCAAAGATGCTAGACAGGAATGCATCATGTAACGGCACAATTACAAGGGACAAAGAAGGAACACACAAGCGTGCGGTTACATTTGTGCGGTTACATGATGCACTCCAATAACGACCACCAACTAGCCCGCTTATCCCTGTTAAATATGCTAGACAGACCATAACATGTTAATGATATCTTCACGTCAGGGGTACGAAGCAAAGCCAGCCATGCTTTCACGTCCACTCTGCCACCGTGGATGATAGAGTCAGGTGCAGTAAGATTACGCTATCATGAAATGCGTCAGCAATGAATGGGGGGCATATGCTTTGCGTGCCTCTCGCTTTAACATATCTATGAAACTTGAGATTACGCGACCACCAGCGACAAACATGTGGGAAGCACTAGCATGGGCAGCCATGCGCAGCCGCACTAGAAAAAGCAGCAACACACCAACTAGCCCCCCTCCCCTGTCCCTACCATGAGCTTGCTCTGCTGCTTCTCACCCTTTTCCCCGTGCTTGTGCAGGAAGACAATGCTCACCAACACCCATCCACCTCCGCTCACCCTGTAGTGCTTTCACTCGCATTCAAAGCATATAGCGTGCAGAGCATGATAGGATCTTATTGCAATTGGACTTTATAGGAACACGATGCTGCTCCGTTAAGCAGTCTCTCCTGCTTGTGTGGCACATGATTGGAGAGATGCCTTCGCAAGCAGCCGCTTGTAAGCAAACGATTTGACTATCTGTGTCTGCAGAAGTTTTCATTTATTGTCTTGGTATTCGCTTGCGGTGGCACTGAAATTTCGTTAGAATGAAATTGGGTATAAACACACTTCGTTACATTGAGATTCTAAATACACTGTGTTCTATGTACAAGAAGTTATAAAAATTAAATAATTTGTTATATTGAGAGTTTCATATTATTGAAGATCTTTATACCGAGGTTTAACTCTACACCCCTCCAATCTTCTAGCAAATGGTTAAGCAGTGGTTGTTAACGCATACCACCGTCCCGTCATCGCTCCTCTTAGTTGCTCTCTAGCAACCTTGGAGGGTCACTGTGAGTACAATGTAGAAAAGAAAGTAATTATAGCTCCGTTATTACAAGGTCCTTTTCAAATGAATGACAATGCACTAACTCCAGTAAGTTCTGAGATTTGGAGAAGAGGTGGTGCTAAAGTGTTTCCTTTCACGTGATCAAATAAAAATGCATTGAGAGAATAAATTGCACAAGGCCTTTTGGCAGCTAGGCTGCTACTACCAACTCTGCTTTATGGCTAAAGAAACACAGCTGAAAACAAAAATGAACTTAACACTAACATCAAACTAGGCTACTTAAAGAACAACTAGCCTTGGAACTTGTCTGCACCAATGGTATACACAAAGAGAGGAATGGGGCTAGTACCTTGAAAGCCAGCAGGCCCAGAAGACAGGTATTCCATTTATGATTGGCCAGTTGTGTCAAGGTTGCCTTTTGGTGTACCCTGTAAACAGTGATAGGCCGTAACTATAAACCTTTATGTGCCAGTTCCACTTGTCAGAGGTTTCTCACATTTCGGGCCTACACATTGTGATCTGACAAAAGGGGCACACGTTGCATGACTGGGATACAGTCACTGACTCTGATTTGGTTATGCATTTTGTACCTCAAAGCTACACTTGTGCTGTGACACATGGCACAGTGAACAGCCTCGGCTTCATTTCAGCTTCCTGAAGTTTTCAACATTCACTGCAACTTCACATCTTCACTGAACATTCCTTCCCACTGAGAAACACCGCCAAAATTGCCAGAAAAAAACCAAACAAACAAACTGTGGCAGTGCTCATTGGGAAAGTGCCATCAGACCCAAACCCCCTTGCAGACAGCTTCATACTATGATTTGGACTAGCTGGTCATGAGTATGTGCTATTAGCTGACTTCATAAGTAATGAAATGCAAGGTTCCCATAGCAACAACTTGAGCATTCAGAAACATGTATTAGGCTTCCCTTGTAGATGCAAAGTCTGAAATACTTTCAGGACAACCCGTCTCGTAATGCAGCTCCCTCTGCACTCTTCCTTCTTGCGCTCTCAAAACACATCTCTTTTTTTTTTAACTTTTCACTAGCTTATATTTTTTATCCTAAGACTAATGTTACGACTGTTCTATGCAATCACTGTAGCATTGCTTTAAATGTGCACTTGTTGCTTAACAGACAGGAAATTTAATGACACTGTTCATGCTTCTTTCATGAGGAGTCAGCATCTTTTGACAGCTCTTCCAGTTACAGAGCTGAATGTGCTTGTGAATTGCAGTCAGCAAAGAAAAAGTGCACATGCCACTACGTCAAGGTTCCTTATCTGTACATAATGCTTTGTGTAGTACATTAGAAGGATGCTTTCCACAGGAAACTCCGGCCCAGTGAATCTTGCATAACTGAATATCAAAACCTGCCTACCCATTCCAAACCTTACCAGGAAGTGAATGAACTCTGTGATGTGTCAGCTGCATTTGGACTAAGTCAACACATTACGTATTTGACAGAAACAGTGTTCTTCACCTGAACCATTGCTTCTTCTGTGCACATCATTACAACATTGTCAAACAGTGCAGCCCCTTTACTGTAGTACGAAAGGCTGCTTTGCTAAGGAGTGCCAGAATTTGACATCTACTACGACCTTATCAGTTTCTATTCTCAGCATGTGGCACTTCTGCAACACTACGCATCTTCTTCAATTTTCAGTTCCTTGATTTCTCCCTCTTCAAACTTTCCGCTGCCGACAGCTGAAATCAAAGACCGATTTATATGCAAGCTACCTAGGTGCACAAGCAGAGCCCAAGCTCTGCTTGTATGCTTCCACGTGTCCAGTGACTGACCTCAAATAAACACCTCCCCCCCTTTCTCAAGGACACCTCTTTATTCTCACAATAGGTGAGAACGCTCAAGAACAGGACTAAGTGAAGACCAGTACAAACAAGTTGACACTACACCCAGAAGTCAGCTTATTCAGAACTCTATATACAAGAAATACATTTCTGCTTTGTGTAGCGAGAGACCTTTCGCATGCACTAAAATTATGATTCGTTAAAACACATTTCTTTTGACTTTTCGTAATTACTCTTAAATTGCGTGTGCAGTCTCCACTAAATGCATATGACACTTGGGTCACATATGCCTTGTGTTTTGGGATGATAGCCTAAAATGCTCACAAGGTTAGTACAGAACAAAATACAAGGACAATTCAAGGATTTCAAGGATGACAAAGCTTAAATTTCAATGATGGGGAAACAAAGATTATTTGTGCACATAGATTTGAAAGTAGTGAAATCTTCTTAGTTGCAAGAAAGCTATTGCTGAATAGGACACACACTTAAAGCTCTTCAAGTGGCTTTTCAAAGTTGACTTTCCCACTGTAATGATGTCAGTCAGCTTTAAGCATGATGGTTTGTAGTGTCTGCGTTTAGCCAAAGAAGTCATACATCTGAAACCTATTTTCCACCAGGCATTTCTATAGCCTAGGGCTTGAAAATGAAACCATGAAGGCAGCGGGATGAATCGACTAGCGAAACAACAAAAATAGTGGTACGGCTTGGTCGCTTGATGTGGCTTTGTCTAGCCCTGCAATACAACGATAATTTAAGACACGCCGATCATTCGTGGCTGTGGATACACCACATTGCATTGCTTAGCAACACTGGAAAGAAAATATCTGGGATTATTTTCCTATAGACAGTGTCCATGGCATAGCCGCGATGTGTAGTTTGTTACTTTGAATGTTCAGAAGTTGCCCCCAATGCCAGTCTTTAAAGAATTCAAGGAGCACAGTTAGCATTTTCAAGGAATTTTAAGGGCCTTGGAATCCCCCTTTCCAAATTCAAGTGTTGTGAAGTATTTCAAGGAGGTGCACAAAGCCTGTGCTCAGAACTCTGCATGCACACACAACTGCCGATGTAATGAAGCAGTATCCTCAGCCCCACTCCCTTGCATACCCTAATTTAAATCTCTAATAATTACTCTGTCACTTTTTAATACCAGAATCCATGATAAAGCTTCTTTTTTGCAGCAAAAGCTGAAGGAGAAAACACAGACGAGAAGGGGAGAAGTGGTGGAGCTTAAACCTTTGTGACAGTGCCCGAGTCAGGCACTATCCAACATTTCATCGTTTTTTTGGGTTTGCCAGCGATTTGTTCAACAACAACAGCATAGTTCACCAGTTATTTGGTTTCGTAGTATCAGCTTTTGAGAACATTAAAAATTAAAGTTAAATTATGGGGTTTTACATGCTGAAACCATGATCTGATTATGAGGCACATAGGCCATAGTGCAATAATTTTGACCACCTGGGGTTCTTTAATGTGCACCTAAAACTAAGTACATAGGTGTTTTGCACTTTGTTTGAGAACTTTTAAATAACAAGTGCACTTTGAAATGTTTCCAGATGAGGGATTTTTTTATCTTACATCATACTTTAATAGGTTTTCACACAATTTATGACGTGAAGCGCCGACAAGATGGCAGCATTTTCTGCACATGCATTTTATGGACGAAATTCACGTCAGTTCAGTGAATCGGGAGGTGATTGTAGTGCTGCGGATTTATATATTTCACCTTTAGGTGGTCAACAAACATCTTTATATGACAGCACTTGAGACGACAGTCACTAGGAGTAACCTACAAACCTACAGCACAAATCCTAGCCTCCAGCCGAACGACTGATTCAAGCGCTACCACACAGTATTAAAGTACTGTTGAGAGACTCGGGACATCTTCAGAAATAAATAACTCAACATGTGCTCATTTACCTGAGGGCTTTTTCTGCATGGCATCTAACTATGCAAAATGGTTCCTGGCTAGAATGGCCACAAATTGGGTAACTGCCCGTGATTACAAAGGGTTAACCTCATCAGAGAAGAAGCTACAAAATACCTTTAGGTAACACCAAAGATAACTTGAACCCTTACACTTGTCAAGCATAATGGTGCCCAGGGACTAAGCCTGGAAACTCTAGCTTTGTTTCCCACTCCCACACAAGCTGCGCTTTTGCTATGTAAGCTGTAGGGTGCATGTGGCCTATGATTTTACAGCCCTAGAAAATTGAAAGCTGCATTCTCTAAGCCAACAGGTGGAAGTGGTAGCATAGGCTGCATTGCTAGAGTGGTTCTTGGGATTGAGTGGGACTACTTTAAGGCCTTAAAGGGACACTAAAGGTTAATATTAAGTCAACGTGGACTGTTGAAATACCATCCCAGAAACCTCGAAATGCTTGTTTCATGCGAAAAAGAGACTTATTTTAAGAGAAAATGCGTTCTGAAGCGTTCTGACGCGTACCTCTAGCGCAGTTCAAATCACCCGCCCTCCGATCGAGGAGTATTGACGTCATAGTCTCATAGTGACATTGCGCCGTCGATGAGTAAAACGGCTTCCGCAGACGGCGCTATGGCTTTTCTGCACAAAACGCAAACACGTGGCCAGAAAGAGCCAAGACGGAGCCGACAGCAGTGCGAAAGCGGAACTATGGTGGCTAGCGGAAGGGAAAGCGCACGACGATAAGCTTGTTCTTTATTTTATGACGCCAACTTCGACGCTCGTTGCAATGGATGACCCTGACAACGACACATTAGCTCGCGATGCTGGGCTCGAGTTCAGTGATTTAAGCACTGATGAATGTGACCTGCTGTTGAGGGCTCGCACTGCCGGCGTCGTTGGCTACTACTACGACGACGGCCTGCTTTGAAACGTACTTCACGCGACTTCAGTAAGTCGGCGTTGAACTCGTAATCCTCTGGACGAAAGTGCAGCGGGCACACTACGTGATTTTTTGGCTCTTTGCAAGCGTGCTGTGGCAGAGGTACAGTACTTAACTACTTCGAACGGAGAGGTTCACTCGTTGGCGCACAGTGATAAGTAACATTGGATTCGCCGCTGCAACTGCCCTTGGCCAAGTTCCGCGGACCGTTCGCGCATCCCACGACATCACATGGACGTGGCATTCTCGCTGCTTGTTCCAAATGCAAGTTTTGCGAGCCAGCAGGACAACCGCAGCACGACGCGATAAAGAAACAACTGAAACTCCAAAGCGCGTGCGGCGCAAAGTCGAGAGCGCAGAGTCGAGCGAAAACAAAACCTTTTGATCACCCATAAGACTCAAGGATGAAGTTAAAATGTTATTTTTTCTTAGAATCGAATAGAAGTAGACAAGTAGCATTTTCTTCCGTCTTATAATCTAATGAAATGATCTTTTTAATACGAGTAGTTGAGTATAGTGACATAAATTATGATGAGGAGTGCTTTCGTCATCGGGGTAGTACCGGAATGTCGCTGGGGCATCTCTAATCGTGTCATGCATTTACCTCAATTTCTCGGTTACTAAAGCTCTGTTCGCGATTATATTGACGCCTTAGACGTTCTAGAGCATGGCTTTATCACTTTAACTTGACTTTCTGGTAACCTTTAGTGTCCCTTTAAAGAGAATCTGAGAGGGAACATAGAACCAGACTATATCAGTATAAAGAAAATGCAACTGGGGTGGTTGGCGCATGATGATAAATAGCTAGATTTTAGCGCGAAACAGACGACCACAAACGAACAGACACACCGACGAGACAGGCACTGACAAACATCTGTCTATTCAATATTGGGAGAACAAGCATATACTAAAAAACTGCACACAATGCCAGGAATATATCCTTGTTTACCTGACAAACCAATCGTTATCACTGTGCTAAAGGAATTATGCCTAAATAATGATAATGATTAGATTAGTTTCCTGGTGTGCATCTGTAAAATTCTACAAAATATTTGTTCTCTTGCTTCTGAATAAACAGCTGTTAGTGACTGCATTTCACGTTCATGTGTTCCTTCATTTGTGGTTGTCTCTCTCATGTTGAAACATAGCACTTATATCAGTAGTTACACTAATAATTAGGGGTCTGCGAATATTCAAAACTTTCAATTAACAAACCAAATATTGTTAGTTCAAATTGAATAGTCACTATTTGTAAATGCAAATATTTTTCTAATATGATTAAAATATTTCATAACATCAACTGCACCCAAATAAACATAAAATTGCAGAAAAGGTACAGTATATTTTCACCCATGTGAGAATAGTAGAGACATAAAACATGCACTTGCGTAGTGGAGCAGGCTACATTACTTAGGTATCCATATTTCACAGGCTGTACGGCAATCATTCACACTCTCTGCAGAGCCCTGTGCATGCAAAGAAACTACTTGTTTACTCCTAATGCTCAATTTATGCTTTTAATACACAACACTTCACTACGTACTATATAATGACAGAAACTTGCTAACTTCAAGAATACTGGCATGTGAACATTGTTTTATATGAAATGTGATAATGTCTCTTCATTATTCAAAAACTATTAAAAAAATATTCGATATTCGATTTGATGCTGGCACTATTCAATTCATATTCGATTCAGTCTCAAAAATCACTATTTGCGCAGCCCTACTGATAATGGCAAATAGGTGACCAGTACAAAGAGAGATACAGTAATTAAATAAATGTGATTGATTAATCAAGTGACTGATTAATCAATCATTATCAAACTGGTACTTTATAAGTGGATTATGCAGCACAAAGAGAAAGACGAAGCTTGATTTGCATTTTTTGTGTCCTCACTGATCAGATATTCTGTTGCAGTTGGCAAATGAAAACAAGCACACAAAACTGTAAAAAAAAAAAAACACTTGGTAGAAGTGGACTAGATCAAAACAAAACATACTCTAATAACTGATTTGCCCAAACATTCAGAACGTAGGAACAGAAATGGCAACGAAGCATTGCCGGCCTACCTGGAGTTCTTGTTTTCACTTCTGCTTGCACTCCCACATTCCTCGTCCTTTTACTCAGCATGGCCTGTGTTGATTTCACTGTTAGTGGCAATGAGCATTGAGTGACTGCACTGACTTTCCCCATTGGAAGAGTTGCAACAGCTACACTTGCCATTATAGTATAATTGCGAGTTGGTCCCAGTGGTGGATCTAAGAGAGAAAACAAAGGTGTAGCCACTGATGAACCAGTACTATTTAAGTTTGGACGACTCATAATGTGCAAGACCAACATAATGCGGTCTTTTCTCACTCCCGTTTACTCTGCCACAGAACTCCATGTATGTGCATACCACCTAACATGAAGCTGTGCGAGACGGAATACTGTTTATAATGTGGGTTTCACAGGAAAATCTTGCAGACAAGTGCAGTGAGAGAGAGTGATAGTGCAGAGGAAGAGGCACTACTTTCTGCAACCATTTAGGGTGCATAGCTTAGCACCTTGGGGAAGGGGAAGGGTACACAAACAGGCAAGAATAGAGAAAAGGTTGAGGCAGTCAACGAGCCCACGGCTGTCAGCGGTGGCCAGGTAGCACATTTACACTTTAGACAAGAGCCCCATGCTTTCAAAGAATGTCAGGAGGTGCCTGAAGCCAAAGCTTTGGTGCCAGCTGGGAGCAGCAGTTGTTATGCTGAGACCACGCGAAGGCCCACGTGTTGAGACAAGCATGGTAATGAGTATGCTTCTCAATGAGGTGCGCTGGCCAATGGGAGGTGAGAGCGAGAAGGGTGATTTGGAGGAGGAGGAGAAGAAGACATGGAGCACAGGAGGAGCAGGAAAAAATAATAATAATGCTGCACCAGCCCGTTGCGGTCGTGCAGGTTTGCCTAGGCAATGGAGAAATCTTTACTCAAGTCACTTGTTGGCAGCATGCGCTCCGTACCAAATGCATGCCCACTGTTGCTTTTTGGACCTTCAGTTCATGTGTGGAAAGTAAAAGCAATTTTACAGCATAGCTGACATATGCCTACCTCGCCATACATTTTTCAATGTCCTTGCCTCAAAACTCTCGTGCGCCCTCTATGAGAAGGCAAAGCAAACCTGTAAGGCATGTGCCGACACCTGGTGTAGAAAGAGGAAAGCTGAGAAACAACCCAATACATAGTTTCATACAATAATTACTAGAGGGAACTCTGGCGCTAGCATCTACGGGAGCTGCAATCGCGGTGGTACAGCCAGCGTGGGATTAACTGGAAGTACATGGATTTGCCTAAACCTTCTTCTTTTGGCTTTAGACGTCTCTTCGAGTTTGTACATTCGTCATTCTCAATAAAGTAGTGTGCAATAAATAATTAAATAAACATTATTAAAATCATCCACCAACAGGATTAGCGCACAGGACGTCTATAAGAGAAGCCCGACATTGAAACTATTACGCAATGCATGCATGCATGCATGTCGACAAGCGACATAGAATGTCCTTATGAATTTCTTGCAGGCAAGCCAGTGTCTCGAGATGCTTGGCACATTTCAATTTGGACACCTCGACAGGTTTAGCTGCTATTAGTAGCGATTGTATGTGTTCGCAGGGTATTTTACAGGAGCAGAAGGGAAAAGCCCCAAATGAAGTAAACTTTTACACTCAGTAGTGTGCTTTGTCTTTTTTACAGCTCCGCTAGTAGGCCACATTCACAGAGTGGAACGGCTGTGGTTTTTTAACAAATCCAACATTGCAGAAATATTGTTTCCAGAATTTCGGTCTATGCTGCACTTTATTGAAATAATACCTATTTGAAATTTCATTATAGTCAAGGCTATCCGTGGGTGCATTTCACATTCACCCGTCGCGCTGCCCATAGTTATAAAGTGTAGATATTGTGCGTGCAACCTTGACTCCACCATCAGTTTATGGTACGCTCCGCAAATTTAGTTCGAAGCTTTTAGGTTTTAGGACTACAAGTGACCTTTCACTGTTAGCCAGTACATACACATATAAGCTTGGCAGGTGTTCACAGTAGTTACCGCGGCTCCACATATCTAAACATTCAGTTCAATCGCGCTGCCCTTGGTTCAGCCTGTGAGGGCGAGCAAACTCCAAAAGTGCCCAGTATGCTTGGCATAGAGTGTGTTTAGAGGAGTCCCTACACATCATGAAAATTGGGAGAGTGGTGGTCACAGGATGTGATGTAGTGATGATGTGATGTAAGTTGACGTAGTGGTTGAAGCCACATTTTCATTGTCTTGCCAAAGATGACAGCATGGTAGGGGTGAGAGAAGGGAATTATGCATTTGAATGTGAGGTATTCTTTTTTAACTTCATGCAGGCACTTTGAGTGAGTGAGTGAGTGAGTGAGTGAGTGAGTGAGTGAGTGAGTGAGTGAGTGAGTGAGTGAGTGAGTGAGTGAGTGAGTGAGTGAGTGAGTGAGTGAGTGAGTGAGCGAGCGAGCGAGTGAGTCGGTCACTCACAGTCAACCAGTCACTCAGACACAGTCAGTCAATCACAGTCAGTCAATCAATCAGTCTGTCTGTTTATCCTTCTATGCCGGCAGAGCTGGCGGTGCTTACTAACTTGAACTGTTGGATATATGCTCATGTTAGCATTGCCAGTGTGGTCGAGGCATCGTCGTGATTCGAGCTCCACCATCCGACTCTCACCCTGAATTCTCATGTACTACAGTACCTGCATCGAGCCAGCTGGCGTGCCTAAGACGCGGGTATGCCAACTGTGGAACACCGGATGGTGGCTTGCTCTGCACAAACAGCACTCAAAAGCAAGTTTGCCGCCTTGTGAATGGCAAGTGGCTCTTGATGCTCACAAAGAAGCTCTCGGAAGACTGAAGCTTTGTTGAAAATGCGTCAACTCGGACATTGTGTTAGAGGTTTACTTGAGCAGCTCTAGGATTGACGTACTACTGGGGTACTATTTGTCACAGAGGAAGGAGAATGTCTTAGCAATGATCGAGCAGCTAGACAAGCCCATGTTGCTTCTGAACCTCAGCATGCCCGAACTCCTCAATGAGTGCCTGCTCAAAGTCAATGAGAGGGTCAAAGTGCTGGTCGAGGAGAGTCATCCCAGAGCCGATCCCATAGCCAGCTACCTGCAAAATGCTTCACATAGCTCCGATTTTCACACCACACGGGATCTGCATAATTTTTCTAGAAAAGCAAAGGCAGAGGACTAAAGGGATAGAGTTGGGGTCTGAAGGGAGGGTACCTGGTGGGTTTCTTGTGTGGAAACATGTGCAGAATGGAGTGCATTTCTGTCCCCTAGACCATTCATTCTCCATCAGCACACTTGCACTGTCATGTCCCTTGCCTCTTAATTCTTCCATGTGTCTGCTCTCTTCCTAGTAATCTTTCTCGGGTGGAGAACGTCTCTCCTTGGAGTATATGGGCTGGGGCAGCTTTTACACATTCTGTTACCTGGGCCTGCGGTTAAATACCTGGAGACTCACTGAACTGCCCGAAGTGTGCCCCTCCAGCATATACAGCAGACATTCGCCCTGTCATGGGTCTATCCATGAATGAGAGGTTACCAACAAAGCATAACGTCTGGCAAGTTACAAACAAATTGGAAAGACGGTTATAGGCATAGGCTCATGGGCTATACATTTGCTAAGCCACTACGCCAATTTTTGTGCATGAAGGGCTTCCACGCTTTAATTCAAATGAACATAAATGCTACAAGCAAGCTTCACAAAAAAAAAACAATATGCAAAAAACAACACTTACCTTGTGTCGAATGCCGAACAGCTAAGAGGAAAGAGTGACCGGTGCAGTGCATGTCCAGCTTTCATTAATACAGTCACTGCATACCTTGTGACCACTGCACTAGGCTGACTGATGCATGTGTCAGCAGTTTGCGATACCGCAAGACCACCACCCCCCAATTTTTTTTCTCTTGTGCCCTCAAGTTCTCACTGCGTCTTTCTTGTGCAGCTAGAGTCAAAAGCTTATGGAATGTGTGATCTGAGAAAAAAAAAATGAATATTTTCTACACAGCCTAGATTCTAAAAAATGATATGTAAACGAGTGCATGAGACCAGCACATTGTTGTACTGTTTTAATGGCTGCAAGGTGAAGCTGGACTGACATTCGACTTAATCCCAGAACTTGCATACCGTAAACTTTTTACCTTGCCTGTATCTTGGTGGGCACTGTTTTACTTTATCAGACCACCCCTCGTCAGTTTTATGCCCTACCATGAGCTGCCCAACTCCATTCATTCTAAGCGAACAGATTCCAGAATAAATAGCTTACTGCAAAGGGGGGAACGGCCAGGAAGGTCTTTAAAATAAGTTTTACTAACCTCGCAATGACTTTGAAAGATCAATGAGCACATGTATTCAATAGAAAATGCCACAAAACCAGACTGATAATGAGACAGTGAGACATCTATGCACCTAGTTACTACATTAAGAAATGGGCACTGACCTGTACTTGGTGCACCACACACGTGAATGCAACTTCCACTGCTCCAGGAGTCAGTTCGTATGATACCAACAGCAGTGGCAGTCTGCACGAGGTCATTTTGCACCAATGTATAACAGCCTACAGCACACATCTTTACTGCAATACATACAGAAATATGAAAAAGCATCGACTGCTGTACTTAATGACGAAATGGCAACTGGAATAGGCACGTCTACGCACATACTTTGGGAAGTACAAACGATAGTGACAGCCGCAGAGAAACGGCACCTCAGAATTATTAGAGTGAGTGTCACAGGTGATGTGTATGCTTTGCGTTTTCCTGAAGACTTGTATGATCGCACAGTACTTCTCACTGAATTCACCAAGATTGCACAAAGCGTGTGGAAGCACATCAATACAACTCAACATCCATGGACCACTGCAACCTTCTTTGACGAGTGTGCTGTGAACTCCTCAAACAACACATTTTTCAGAGGCACCATATTGAAGAAAGTGGCTGGAAGCGAGACACATCTTTTCAAGTTCCCTTTGGTGTTGCCTTGCTCCCCAAAGCAGCTTCAGCATTTGGAGTGTCTGTTACAGGTTATCTGAAGGCGGTTATTGGTCATTTCAGCATGTGGCATGTCAACCAGTAATCAACTCTATGGATGATGGGCCCCCATTTTGCCAGCGAGCACACCTCAGTTTTGCGTAATGTGTGTTCTGTGTCTCTCTTTTGTCCTGTGTTGGATGCGCTACGCGTCAGACCTTTAGTGTGGTGTGCCAACAAGCCTAACACGCAACCTGATCCCACCTTTTTTTTCACACATGAGAACACACTGGAATGAGTGCGATGCCCTTTAATGACTATCATCATCACCATCATCATCCTGGTTATGCGCACTGCAGGACAAAGGCCTCTCCCATACTTCTCCTATATATGTTCCTGTGGGTGGGCAGCGCAACCCGGACGAAGGATGAAAGGAAGTACTTCCTTTCGTCTTTCGTCCGGGTTGCGCTGCCCACCCACAGGAACATGTTCAATCACCAACTCGCCCAGCTTGCCGTCTTAATTCTCCTATATATATTGCCAAACAAATTTTTGGAAAGGACCTACTAATAGAGATGCAGAAGAGTGCAATGTTACCTTTCCTCATTGCTCCTCAAGTCAATGTTTTCTCTCATTGCCTCTTGGTGTCGCCAGTGTTGGCGGCACCAATAGAAATGTCCTGCGTACTGTTCCTTTCTTTCTTCTTTCCTTTGTACCTAACGGTAACTCTTAAGGTCTGACGAAGGTGTTCAAGAGCGACAAAGGAATGATGACAGGACGAGTGGGATGTGTTTGTTAACTGCTGCTTCCCTGTTTGCCAGAAGGTCGGAGGGGTGTGCACACGTGCACAAGCTTTCCCTCGGGAATAACACATGGTTATGAACAAACAATCAATGACTGTTTTACTGGCTTTGACATCACTGATGGGGACAAAAAAGAGGGTCCCTGAATACTGCAGAAGAGGGTAAGCAATCTATTATGCAAGATGGTGGGCAATCTTCCACATGCAGTGGAATATTCTTTGGCCTACATGCTCATGGCAGTATTGTTAAATGATTGCAAATGTTTTCTTACTGCATTAAAAAGAAGTGTTGCAGTGGCTGCTTAATAAACACTTCTGATTATCTATAAGATACAGCTGCCTATTAGGTAAATAGGCATCTGTAAAAGCTAGCTTCCCTTTCACATGAGTTCTCACACAATGTACAGTAACAGAAGGAAGTCTTGTCTTATTGTTCATTATGACTGACTACGACTAGAAGGGGTTTCGTGTTTGCTTTGTATGACACAGGAATGCACGTTAGTGGCTTTTTCGTAGAGAACTGGGAGCAACATATCTTCCCGCATTGAACTCTCTCTATGCTGATAGTTCAATAGGCCATTTAGAATGATAGCTTGCTACAAATTTTTAGCCACAAATTGAGATTTAAGCTTGGGCGTTACATGCTTAATTTTTTTATGCAATGCGGCCGCTCCATGGTGTCTATATCCTACAAAGGTAGCTACGCGCGTGTTGCATACACTCTGACATACGACTGCACTATCAAACATTTTTTTCTCCTGCTTTAGGATGATGAAATATTTCGCTTCACTTTCCTTCGAATTCTTCATTGCGCTCTTCGCAGTCTCTTTCCAAGCGTTTGCATGGACAAACGCATCAAAGGATAGTGCTGCAGACTGAGAAGCAAATATGAAACCGCTTGTGCATGGTATAATAGTATGTGTATGAGTACCAAGAAGGACACAAAGCGACCCTACGAAGACGAGCGCATGAAACTTACCGCAATATTACGCACATTCGTTCCTGGACACGTGGGCGGTGCAGTGATGAGTACTGCACCAGCAGGGTACAAAGTAGGCACTGAACCCTTTTTCAGGTAGTTTCGCCTCGTCGGTAGACCAAAGTCGGCGCAGTACTGCATGTTGTATAGGTAGCAGTCCGACGAGAAGTGCAGGGAGCATACCTGACTGCGTCTTCCCGGCGTCCAATTGGTACCTCGGACGGCCTGCACGAACGCGGTCCAGGCTTTCCTTTGATCGTCGTCGGAAGGAAAGTAATGAAACACAACGTTGTCGCCTTCTTTCTTGCCACAGCTCTTCACAACACAATACCTTGGCGCCATGGAGAGTTGCTTAATGGCTGTACTCAGGCCATGTCAACTTTGCCGCAGGCAGGTCAGCCCGCTTTAGTTCTCAAAACGATGACCAGCGGTGACAAGGCAAGATGCAGGTATGGACGCGGGGTATGGAATAATTCAAAGGTGGCAACGGCGGCAAGCCGATGGCATCCGCAATGCAGTATTGCGCAATGTTTACCTCACAGAATAACCGCCACCCTTGTTTACACGTCTCAACACGAGACTAGGTCAGTTTCGGTTTCGGTTGCGTCAGCGGGGATAACTGTAGCCACAACCAAAGTAACGTTGCACGTCACCTTCTGCAGCGTCCCTCCAGTTACGAGCAAAGTGTAAGGAAAGCGCCATTATATTAAGTGTAAGTTAGAGAGCACAGTGCGCATTGTATGCATTATATCTGTCTTGCCACCAAAGAGCACTGCAACTCATATAATTGCAGCGACGCTTAGTAACAAGCCAGGTAGCACCTTCGATACATATAGGGTCCTGAATATTTGGCTGCGCGTGTTCAAAAAAAAAAAAAAAGAAAACATTTTGCGCTCACCGCTGCACTGTTCTTGCTCAAATTTTACAGAAAAATTGCATTTTGGCGTCGACTTCGCTTAGTATGAGAAGCTAGGATATCTCTTGGATAACATTCGGCCAATTGCCGTTACATAGAATCTCGTCAAAATAACAGAAAAAGTAATCCATGTTCGACTCAATGAGTGCACTTCTTCCCAGGGTATTCTGTGCTCGAGACATATAGAACTTAGGCCTCTATGTTCCATATGGTCAGCTCTCGTTGATTTAGAAAGCCGCATTCGATTCGCAGGACTATCAGGAGATGTATCAGCTTTGGTAACTTTAAATATTGCAAAAGCACATGACAATGATTGAGCACAGAATTTTAATTTCTATATTAGCAAACTACGCTGTTCCAGGCTATATATGGCCTGGTTAGAAGAGTTCCTTTCCGATAGACAATTCTTTTGCTTCAAGGACGGGGTGCTCCAGTTGGAGAACCTGAGACCCATTTCACTCACGCCATGTGTGGCCAAACTCGTGGAGCACGTTGTCCTAACGAAACTGACCAACTATCTGGAGGACAAAGACGTTCTCCCGCCTACAATGTTGGGCTTCCGGAGAAATTTGTCTACACAGGATGCAATGCTCCAACTTAAGCATCAAATTGTAGATAACACAAGTCGGAACACCAAAGCTATCCTGTGATTGGGCCTAAAAAAAAAGCTTTTGACAGTGTTACCCATGAAACAACATTAAACAGAATAAATGAGCTAGGCCTAGGAAAGCGAGTATACAATTATATGCGAGACGTCTTTACCAACCAAAAAGCACACATTAAGTTAGGAGACTAACTCCGAAGAAGTACAGATCGGAAGCGCAAGTACGCCGCAAGGTTCAGTGGTATCACCGATGCTGTTTAATCTGCCTTTGATCGGATTACCAGCAAACAAAGAGGAAATCAATGGCTTCAATTATACCATCTACGCTGACGATATCACTCTCTCGGTGAGCGATGGCAACGATGGCCAGGTTCAAAACACATTACAACGTGCAATAGAAGCAGTTGAACAATGCCTTGCAGGAAGCGGACTGGCGTGTTCGGCAGACAAATCTGAGCTGCCCATTTAGACACCATCGTGACGTGGCCGAAAATCACGCAACTACGAAAAAACGAAACAATCTGGAAATTCACCTAACTACGGCGGTTGGTACGCCAATACCAAAGGGTGACAAGATCAGAGCATTGGGCCTCACCAGTGGAAGTAACGGCTACAATGAAGAGGCCATACGCAAATGAGACAATATAACACTTTAAATCATGCGACTACTTAAACGAGTAGCCAACAAACATAGTGGAATGAAAAAAAGGCAATCTGCTTAGACTAGTCCAAGCGTTCGTAATAAGCAGAATAGTATACGTGGCATCGCATCTACGATGACACTCGTCAGAAAGATACAAATTAGGATGCTTAATAAAAAAATCTACAAGCAAGCAATCGGACTCTCCATCACCACCAGCAACGATAGACTACTGCAGCTATAATCTACACAATTTATTGGATGAGCTAATCGAGGAACAATGCAAAGCACCAATACTAACGCCTGTCCAAAACTAAAGCAGGTAGGCAAATATTGGATCGCCTAGGTATAGGGTATAATACCCAACATGACGTCAACGTAGATATACCCAGACACGTCAGAGACAAGATAACCGTCTCTCTAATATGCAAGAAAGGGCATCCCACCCACCATATCAGGGTAGGCGGGAAAGCAGAGCACGCGATATGCAGGAGAAATTCGGTACCAGCAAGAACACCACACTTGTAGACGCAGCTAGATACAGACAAAAGCGCGCCTACACAGCAGTGGTGATAAATTGCGAGGGAAAATGCGCGACGAGCGCTACAGTCAATAGGCCACACGTAGAAACCACAGAGGAAATAGCTGTCGCGTTAGCCATAGTACAAACAGAAGCGGACGTAATCATCAGCGATTCCCAGACGGCGATACGGAACTTCGCCAATGGTCGAATCTCCCCAGAGTCACTAATACTCCTCAAATTAGCTAATAACCACGACAAAAGTGTCGATCTCATCTGAACACCCACTCACACACTACCAGACGGTAGCAATGAGGCGGTGCACCACATGGCTTGCGATCTTACGGACCGAGGCTCGGTTAGCCCCGCCTCACCGACTACCGACGAGTGGGAGTGGAAAGATCGAATTGCCAGATTTCACGAAATTACACAACACTATAGACTGCAGAGGCGCACATTCCCGCCGCCGCACCTAAAGTTAGGCAAAAACCAGCCTGTCAAATGGCGCCAGTTACAAACCAAATCCTATCCGAGTCCAGCTATCATACACCTAATACACCCAGATTTATACACCACTGACAAGTGCAGACATTGCCATTCTAGAGCCACCCTAGAGCATATCATATGGGAATGTGCGGGTACAATACACAATAACCGTAATGCAGCGTGAAACAGCGACAGCCTCCGCGCGCGCTGAGAGTCTGCGTTGCTAAGCTCGGACCTGTAGCATCAACTCTGGGCCGTCCAGAGAACTGAGGAAGCAGCCAAAGGCCAACAACCCTTGGTCAAAACCTAAGCGAGGTCCAGGCCCACCCCACCAAATCGCAAGGCACTCAATAAAGCTATTTGAATGAATGAAGAATGGGGTGACATCGTGTACATATAAGCAGACGAAAGGGGTACCACAGGGACCAGTTCTTTCTCCGCTTTTGTTTCATATTTTTTTAATGTTCTGTCCCAGTTCATCAGGATGTGCAACTCTCTCTCTAGGCTGATGACATTGCATTTTTCTCCTCATCACGGGATATCAATGCGTTACACTAAATTTTGCAATCATTTGTCTGTACTCGAGTCCTGGCTGGACGGACTGTCTTTTTCCCTTAACGTCAAGAAATGCTTGTTACTTGTGTTTACATTGTCAAATTCCGGTTTCATTTCTCCTCCTCATCGAAATGTGCCGGTACCGCAAGTTGCAGTTTTGAAGTGCTTGGGGATAACATATGATGGTACGCTAAACTGGCAGAAGCAAACTGAAACAAATGCTAGTAAAAGAGAACACGCAATGGAATTGCTGAGTCGTTTCAATAATAAAAAGACAGGTATGCATAGGGCTACGTTGCTCATGATTTCTATACTTTACATCAGTCCCATTCTCGAATTCAGCGGTGTTCTTTTTTTAGGATGTGCAGCATACAAGCTGGAACTTCAAATACTACAAGAAAGGCAAGCGCAGCGTCTTTGTCTTGGGCTGCCAAGTGTTGTGGCTAACGATGTGCTTCATCTGGAGGCTGGAACTTTTCCGCTTGAGCGCAAATTTAAGCAACTTACTCTCCTGACTTTTCTGAAGCTTTACGATGCATCCCTCTCCTGTCTGCGATCCTCTTTCATCAATTCTTCCGGTTCAGTTTTCAGAGCACGTTGGTGGCGTTATCGATGATGATGATGATGAGTGGTGTTTAATGGCGCAAGGGCCATGTTTGGCCAAAGAGCGCCATGACAGGTGGTAATGTTGACGATGTGTTGTGGGTGACGTGCGTAATGAACTCATCATGGTAGGTGAGATATGGCTGTTAAAGGGCCTAAAACTTCCGCGGTAAGTGGAGTAGAATACATAGGTGCTAAAATAATGATGATGACTAGGGTGTGATATGGGCTATGGCAATGGACTTTCGTTAAAACATGATGCAATAAAACTTAACACTGACAAGAGAGTTTCAAGAGAGCCCTTGAATGCAGGGCTGTTAGTCGTGTGCTTAAAAGTTACCTGGCCAGATGATTTTCAGTGTGTCCGTTTCGGCTAAAAACTCTAAGACTGTTTGCAGGTTAAAAAGAGGTTCATCGCTAAGAAAAAATGCAGGGTGAAGGGGTAAATTCTCGCGATATGCAGCAGGGAAATACTTTTTCCTCTCTGTTTCTATTGCAGGGCACTCAATAAGAGCATGGAGGACAGTGAGATTATAGCCGCACTTAGCACAAGTTGGAGGATCGCCCCCAGTCAAGAGATGAGAGTGGGTGCCGTATGTGTGGCCTATCCTTAATCGGCAGAGAAGTACTTCCTTGTACCTTGCTATTTTCCCATTTATCCAGTTCCCCAGTTTTGGCTTTATTATATGAAGCTTATTCATTTTTTGTGTATCCCATTCGCCCTGCCAGTGATTCCTCAATTTACTGCGTAGAAAGGGCTTTAGGTCTGTGGCAGGGATGGGGATATTTGAATCTGCATCGCTAAAAATTACTGACCTAGCACTTTCGTCAGCAGCTTCGTTGCCTTTTATACCTTTGTGACCAGGTACCCAGCATATTATAATCGATTGATTGCACATATATGCGGAACATAACAAGCTATACAGCTCATTAAAAACCGAGTTCTTATGCTTTCGTAAGCTAATTAGGGCTCTCACTACACTTAATGAGTCTGTAAATACAACAGCCTTAGCGATATTTTTTAGCCGTATGTGTTGAATAGCCTTAAGTATGGCGTATGCTTCCGCTGTAAAGATACTGGTGTGTGGGTTTAGTGGTCCAGATGTTGAAAGTGAGGGTCCCAGAGCTGCGTAAGCAACACCAGTTGGAGACTTCGAAGCATCTGTGTAAAATTCATCACATGAGTACTTTTCCTTGAGTTCTATAAAATGCGAATATATGTGTGCCTCCGGGGCTCGTTTTGATATTTCTAAGAACGAGATGTCGCATTGGATAGTCTGCCACTCCCAAGGCGGTGGAAGCCGTGTAGGAGCCATTAAGTCATTGTGTAAAAGAGGGACCCCTGTTTTTTCTGATAGTGTTTCCAACCGGAGGGACAGAGGAGGCCTAGTGGCTGGGCGGTTACGAAACAGCCTAGCAGTGGACAAGTCACATTTAGTGAAATGACAAGGATGTTCAACATCTGAGTTAACTTTTAGGGCGTAGGAGAAAGTTAAATATGTCCTTTGGTAGTGCAATGACCATTCGTTTGATTCGACGTAGAGGCTTTGCACAGGGCTAGTCCTAAAGGCGCCTGTAGCAAGGCGGATACCTAAGTGGTGAATAGGATCAAGCATTTTCAGAGCACTAGGTCTGGCAGAATTATAGACTATTGCTCCGTAGTCAAGGCGTGTTAATATTAGACTTTTGTAGAGCTTTAAAAGGCACCGCCTGTCGCTGCCCCAAGAAGTACGTGACAACAGCTTCAGCAGGTTCATAGA
Organism: Dermacentor albipictus; assembly: GCF_038994185.2. Lineage (NCBI taxonomy): Eukaryota > Metazoa > Arthropoda > Arachnida > Ixodida > Ixodidae > Dermacentor > Dermacentor albipictus. Next base: position 77,931,334 of record NC_091827.1, read on the forward strand.
CTTGAGGCACTTTGATTTCAGATACTTCAAGTGTGGTACAAAAGTCAGCTTACTATCTAAAAGGATTCCGAGAAATTTGTGTTCATGGCTCACAGATAGCCGTTCTCCATTTAAATCTATTGCGGGGTCCGCCATTATACCTCTCTTGTTAGAAAATAGGACGCATGTACTTTTTTGTGGGTTTAGTTTGAAACCGTTTTGGTCCGCCCACTTAGATAATTTATTTATGCAAAGCTGTACTTGTCGCTCGCAGATACTTAGGTTACATGATTTGAAGCCTATCTGGATGTCATCCACATATACGGAATAAAACATTGTATGTGGTATGGCAGTCTGGATCGAATTCATTTTGACAATAAAAAGAGTGCAGCTCAGCACACCACCTTGTGGAACACCGGCCTCTTGCGTAAATGGACGAGACAGAACGTTACCAACTCTAACACGGAACGTCCGATTGGAGAGGTAACTCTGAATCACGTTCAGCAAGTTGCCTCGAACTCCCATTTCAGACAGGTCACGGAGAATTCCAAAGCGCCAGGTTGTGTCGTATGCCTTTTCCATATCTAAAAATACTGACAGGAAGAACTGTTTGCGGACAAAGGCATCACGGATATTTGTCTCGATACGGACAAGGTGATCTGTTGTGGATCTGCGGTCCCTAAAACCGCACTGTAAGGGATCAAGTATTTTGTTGCTTTCAAGAAAATGAATGAGGCGGTGGTTAATCATCTTTTCAAATAATTTGCATAGACAACTAGTGAGAGCTATAGGTCTATAACTGTTGGGTGAGGAAGGGTCCTTGCCCTCTTTGAGAATAGGGATTACGATTGCTTCTTTCCAGACAGAAGGAATGTATCCGGCAGAGAACATGGAATTGAAGAGTGACAGAAGTGTTTTTTGGGTTTCAGGGTGTAAGTGTCTAATCATCTCATACATTATTCTGTCACTTCCTGGAGCGGACTTGTTGCAACAGTTCAGTGAGGCTTGGAACTCAGCCATTCCAAATGGACGATTGTATACTTCGTTGGAAGTGCCTTTCCCACCCAGTGTCATTTGTTCTGCTTGTCGACGTAATTTTAGGAATGTATCTGTGTAATGAGATGTACTGGAAATGTGTTCGAAATGTGTTCCTAGACAGTCAGCCTAGTCCTGAAGAGTATCTGTTTGCGTGTTTACTAATGGTAGGGGATGAGTATCGCGGCCTTTTATTTTGTTTACTCTGTTCCAAGCTTTTCTTTCGTCTGTATATGAATTAATACTAGAGATGTATTTCTGCCAGCTTTCCCTTTTGGCAAGGCGGCGCGTCCTTCTACCTTCTGATTTTATTTTCTTGAAGCTGATCAAGTTCTCGGTAGTTGGGCAGTCGCGAAGGCGACCCCAAGCCTTATTTTGAATTTTGCGGGCTTCCCTACACTGCTCATTCCACCAAGGAATGCGTCGTTTAGAGGGTGATCCATTCGTTTGAGGGATACATATTGATGCAGCCTCCATTATAAACGCCGTCAAATATGTCACTCTATCATCGATTGAGAGAGTACAGATGTTCTCCAAGGTCAAATGTGTCAGCTCTCTGTATCGTTCCCAGTCAGCACAGTCCACCTTCCAACAGGGCAAATGTGGAGAAAACTTATCGCTTTTTGTTAATTTTAAGACTATTCGGAAATGGTCACTCCCATACGGATTTTTGATCACTTTCCACTCCAGGTATGGCACTAGTGTACTTGATGTTATGCTTAAGTCAATAGATGAGAACGTTTTGTTTGCCACGCTGTAGAATGTAGGTTCTTTCTTGTTCAGTATGCATGCATTGGAAGATAAAAGGAAGTTTTCTAATAAGCGCCCTCTCGTATCACAACGAGAACTTCCCCAGAGGGTGTTGTGCGCATTTAAGTCGCCCACTACAATGTATGGTTCGGGGAGTTCTGTGATAAAGCTCTCGAATTCTGTTCTGGAAAGTTGATGGCTCGGAGGAATGTAAAGAGAGCAAACAGTAACTAGCTTATCAAATAGCACGGCTCTGATTGCCACTGCCTCAAGGGGCGTTTGCAGATGTAAATGCTTACAGGCGATACCCTTATCGACTATAATAGCAACACCGCCTGACGAGGCGTAGGCGTCACTTCGATCTTTCCGGTAAATGGCATACTGTTTGAGAAAGTTAGTATGTGAAAGATTTAAGTGTGTCTCTTGCACACACAGCACCCTTGGATTAAACTAGCGAAGGAGTTCCTTAATGTCATCAAGATTGTGTATTAGACCTCTGACATTCCAATGCATTACTTGTGTGGCCATATTGGAAGTGTTTTATGGTGCGTGTGAAGAGATATGGATTAGGTTGGTTCAAGGGACCTTTCCAGGCCCCTTGACCCGGGGTATTTCTTTTTTCTTGGCGCGCTCCAGGGAGCAACGCCGTTCCTTCGGCGTCTGAGACGCCGGAGAAGTTTTTGCTACATCCATCGCCTCATCAGAGGCGCTGGATGATGCCCGCTCAGCGGACACGCGCGGGGTTTTTTCGGGCCTGTCTGCACGAGCAGTGGCCCGGGGACCGGCAGGCTCGGAAGTCTGCTGGCCCTTCGTGGTAGGGGGCGGAAGAGCAGTGGCTGCTCCCGCCAGGGGGGCTGATGGCGTAACCGCCGTCACACTCCGTGTGACTTGCGCGGCCGCCAAAAGATGTGGCGCTGCCCCCCGGCGCGTCACATCACTGTAGGACGGATTCGATTGATTGTGGACACTAAAGCGCTTGCGCGCTTCTGGAAAAGTGATGTTTAGTTTTACCTTCAGTTCGATTATTTGTTTTTCTTTCTTCCATGACGGACACGATCGTGAATAAGCGGGGTGGTCTCCGTCACAGTTAGCGCAGTGGGTTGGAGAAGAACAGTTGTCTGAAGCGTGGTCTTTAGATGCACATTTTGCACAAGTGGCACGCCCTCGGCAGCTCTGAGACCCGTGCCCAAAACGCTGACACTTGAAGCATCGGCGCGGATTGGGAATGTACGGTCGTACGCGTAGTTTACAATATCCCGTCTCTAATGAATCAGGTAGTTCACTTGTTCCAAATGTTATTATTAGATGCTTTGTTGGAATTTCCTTGTCGTCACGCCTTAACTTGATTCGTTGCACCTTCACCACGTTTTGGTCTTGCCATCCGTCCAACAGCTCGCTCTCACTAAGATCAAGGAGGTCGTCATCAGAAATGACACCACGCACAGTGTTCATAGACCGGTGGGGGCCCACAGATACAGGGATGTCACCAAACGCAACAAGTTTCGTCAGTTTGCTGTATTGGAGCTTGTCACGTACTTCCAGAAGAAGGTCGCCGCTTCCCATCTTAGTTACTTTGTAACCAGAACCGATTGCTTCTGTCAGGCATTTTGCGACCACAAACGGGGATATTGTACGGACTGTCTTTGTTTCGTGTTGACTATGTATTACGTGGTACTTGGGAAATATTTCTTTTGGTTTGAAGAGAAAGTTGAATGTTTCATCGGTGCGCCCCCTCTTCAGGGAGCGATCAAGGAGTGGGGGGAAATTTGAAGCCATATATAATTACTGTATTCGGCAGGAATGCCCGCCGCCCACCTCGGAGCCCAACCTGGGGACGTCACAGGATTAGAAACATTCTATTCTGCGTACGCCAGCGGTACAATCCCACTATAACCTAATATATATACCCAAGACTGGATATATTACACAAGGTTAACCCTTGCCGCCAGGAAATAAGGAAGTAATAAGAAGTGAAGAGAAGACAGGATAGATAGAAAAGTGGGAGAGAAAGACGAAGAATGGAGAGGAGGACAGGAAAAGGCGACTGCCGATTTCCTCCAGGTGGGTCAGTCTGGAGGTGCCGTCTATGCGAAGCAGAGGCCAAAGAGGTGTGTTGCCTCCGCCGGGGGGCCTTAAAGGTCCAAACACCCAGCATCGGCTCAACCTCCAGGATCCCCCTTTCCCCAGACACGGCTAAGCCGCGCACGACTACACGCGGGAGGGTCCAACCCTCATGTGCTCGGGTCCGTGGTGTCGCAACACACCAAACGCCTGCTCACGCAGACGCCCCTGCGGGGTGGTGGCGTTATCGACAACCACAAGTTGTTTTTGTTCAGACGCTGTTATCAAAACTTCATGTTCGGCTACCGTGCCCGACTTCTCCAAAAACTAATTCGTTAAGGGTCAAACAGATTTTTGATGACGATTTTCCAAAACGCGCCAAACTGATTCCAGTGTGCATACTTGAAGGTTTCCTTCAAGATTATCTTAGTAAATTCCCGTCTCACTTGGTTATTCCTACGCATGCAACATAAATTTAGAGAATCAGCTTAACTGGCCTTTTCCTCTCCTTTTAGCTGATTATACCCCAATAATTGTTGCAGAATTTCTGGCAATTATTCAGGCCATCAGAAAATTGGGTCCACAGAAATCTCAAGTAATAACTGTTACCGATGCGTTTTCGGTTTGTACGCATTTAACTTCTAATAATCGGTCACACCTGTTGAGCATACTTTGAACTCTTGTCCCAGAATGTGACTGAAGTCCGCTTTGTCTGGGCCCCCGGACATAGAGGAATTTTTTTAATGAATAAGCTAACTCGCTGGCATAGCCATCGCTAAATGTTCCGGTCTTAAATGTACTGATTTCTCTTTTACAGCAGGAGTAGATTTAAACACCTTTTATTGTTGAATTGTAATGAATCATCCATACTTTCCGCAGATGAGTTTCGACACCTAAAATTTTGGTGGAACACGAGCAGATGCCTTTTACGACAATTACAGGTGACCTTATCAAGCTTCCGTTGTAGAGTTCCTCGCCTGAATTATTACCTTCACAGATCTGGTTTATCTATAACTAACCTCTGCTATTTTCGTAATGAACCAGAAACTATGAACCATTTCTTTATTTCTTGCCGCCGCTTCTCCTCCATCCGCAGACTGTTCCCCATATTTCGAACTACCAAGCTGGGGATAGCGCTTACCACACCAAACATTTTGTCCTTTGGTGCATATCAATTAACCACAAGCCATGGGTCGATGATTACTGCTACACCCTTAAAACGGTTGCACCCTTTGGGGTGTATATTTGTCCCACAACAATAATCGTCATCCGCCTCGCTTGCGTTTCCTTTCTTGAAAACTCGGCTCTCGTTACTTTCCTGTCGAGAAGCTGCGTCACACTGATAACGCATGCCGTTCTTGACTGGGAAGTACCGGGCTCGCAGCGTTAAAGAAAGGAAACGCGGGCAAGACCGATGACGATTATTGTTGTGGGACAAGATAAGCCCCAAAGGGTGTAATTTTTTTAAAGAGTGTATACGCAAATTCCCTGAAGCCTCAGGAAGTTTTCGCTGCTAGGGGCCGACTATGGGACACTTTATTTTCATTTCTTTTTCTAAATTAATGTATAGGCCTTTTCCAAATTTCTGTTATTATTTAGTTGCCTAATGCTTTGTTTTGAATGTTTTCCTTTAGCCCCTTTTGGTATTTTGTTAGATGCACTTTTCAATCAACCCAATGTGGCTAACCCCCCCCCCCCCTGTGGGTGCCAGCCATGTTTTCAGGCAACAACAACACTCGCACACAAATTTGGGAAGGCAAGCGGCAGTGAGTACCACGAAATAATCAGAGTGCAAAGACGAACTTCATGGCACAACAAATAAACAAAATGGTATTCATGCCATGACCCTTTGGCCGCCCCACATATATATGGATAACATTATGCCAAATTGATCACAATTTGAGAAAGTCCTTCCACTTTTTCTTTAAATTATTATTTTGAAGATTGTTTAACGAACCTAAGATTCTTCTAATCTATCAACTATACACACCCCGCCCTATGTGTATTGTGTGTTTTAATTTGGTTAGGCTATTGTACACTACAAATACATTTATAATCGCTGCCATTTTGTTGAATCCCTGTCGAGAGTAAGCGCCACTGCTTACGAACAAAAAAGAAGAAGGAGGATCGCAGGATTTTGATTGCGCAATATTATCATCGTCATCAATACGTTCACCGAAAGCGCCAGAGCTATCCGCAGTTCCAGCTATTAACCTCACTGGGAAGAGCTACCGAGGGCGTCATCGACACCTGCTCTGAAGAAAGTATCAAGTTCTAGACGCAGACCCTTGGACGCCTGCTATGGTACAATGCGCCTTAAAATGTATTTAGCAATCGCAGCCTGTTTCCAAGTGATCCGTTTGACCTGCCAGCGAGTGAGTCGCCTCGGACAGCATTGACCCACGAAAACGAGACTTTCAGCGACGCGCGCATCCTTACGTCGCAACTTAACCATGTCTTCTGCGCACGACACGCCACCTGCACACAGCGCCAGTGAGGTGAAGAACGACTCTACACGCTCCACTGAGCGATCGCTCCCAGCTCTGAACTTCACCTGCCTTCTTTCCGGTACGCTGGAATCCAGTGTCCGTGAACTCCCGGGGAGCAGCAGCAGCGTTCACTGTGACAACAGTTCTCGCACAGAATCAAGCTCTCAAGCTCGCGAATCGGAACACCAGCAGCCCTCGCGGCCGGCCGCGCAGCCAGTCAGCGTCGAGCCCTCAATATGGGAACCATGCGCACTTCGCAGCGCCGATGACAGCACGACGCCCTCGAAGAAGCCGCCGAACCTGTCGTGGATCTTCTTCGTCCTGGTGGCAGTCTGCGCCTTTCTGATGCTCACGACGTACATCCGTTACCTGCTCAATAGCTCTATCGTCCTCCCGAGGAACGCCAGTCGCGTGCATAAGCTTCCCTTTAACGCGTCGATGGGATCGGATGTTGTGAACTGACGTCCGTATGTTGCTTCAAGCCAGCGTGACCTCCTCAGTGCAAGTGTTGACTTCAGCAGTTCTACATTCTCGGAATGATCCCGTCGACAGTGATGCATGCTATCTATCGTAACGCCTTCCTCTATGCTGTTCTAGAACGCGACTTCTCACTACTCTGGCGGCAAATTCGAGCCCGACAATCTGTACGTAAATATTTCTGTTTGTTCGGCGTAAATATATGTATTGCGTTCTGAATCAAGGAAGGGACATTATAAAGAATCATCCTGTGCGTCGCCTGCCAAGGGACACAACACTACGTGCCTCGGTCACGCCCCGCGCGCTAATATAGTATAGACCATATGCTAGCGCTCGAATTCAGCACTCAGAGGCAACGCAGAATGCTGCATTGCTGCAACGTTTAAGCACGGCCCTCAGTAGACGCAATCAGAGTGTCACACCTAAAATAAATTTATCGTTCGGCTTTTTGTTCTAGTTCAACGAGAACTGTTCAGTTCCTGTTCAACTCCAGGGCAAAAATAATTAACACTTCAACTCGTTTGAACTGATTTGTGTGCGTTTTCATAACATATAATTGCAGGAAAACAGCATAGTAAATTTATTTAGCACAAAATCTCAACGGTTCTGCTGAGCTGCACGGTGCTACATTAGGTTCCTAAGTCCTTGAGGTAGCGTTGACCGCGTGGTTTGGAGGTTGAACGGAAAGAGCAGCGGAAGGAGCCCGGGCAGTGACGAAATGACGTTGGACGAAATGACGTTTAACTGCATCATTTCATAAAGAGTCGCATGCTCAACAAGTCGCTCGTAAAACGAACAGCGAGCACACTAAGAAAGGTTTGCACCCTTTGGGACTTATTTAGTAAGTTAGTAATAAGAATTGTAATTTATTTTACGTGCCTTTCCTTCCTTCAACATCTTTTACGCCTTTTAGGACCATCTTTTACGCCGAAATCGGTCACTGCATATGTGCGGTCGGGTAGGTACCACTGTTCGAAGAACCTCTTTGACGCAGACCCGGAGTAGTGGCTATGTGACCCGCGGTCTGTGCTTGTCTCCAACGAACGTCTTTGATGGCAACTTGGGTCACCTGGTATATGCCTAGAGGTATTCGCCGCTCTTCAATTAACGTCTTTGACGCCAACTTGAGTAACTAGGTATTTGCCACTGCGAATGTTCACCTCTGCAATGACGAAAAGTCTCTTAAATTTCTTGGACACCGAGTGCAATATAACCCACGCCACAATGGCTCCTAAGGCAGAGCAACCTGGCGCCTTAGCAGGCTCCGCCACAAATGCATTGTGTATGTGCCGCCCTTGAATGAACCTCTCGCCAACTTGCGTCACCGGGTTTGGGGCAAGCGGGGTAATCATTTTCGGCGTACGTAGGCACCGACGCGCCACGCTTCTGGTCTCGGATGCCATGCGCTAACTTCTCGGCAGTGCCACTAGATGGCACTGCCAGTGCCAGTAGCACGTCCAGAAAGAATGGCGAGAGAGGAGCCCAGTTACCGCGTGCCGCGTTTCTAAGCGTTCGCACGGCGCACCGCGCACTTCGGAGGCGGCGTCGATAGATAGCAAAACCACTGCAGCACGTTCCTCATACATAAGTAGTTTCGACGATGACAATATGTAGTGTTGCTATATTGATTCGATTCTGAAGCATTACCATCGATAGTCATCGTGAGGTGGGTTCTGCCACAGTTTTGACGTGTTAGCGTTCTTTGGGCACTTTACGCTCTTTCCCCGATCTATCTATCTATGTTTGTTGAAGCGCCGGTTAGCCCAGTGCATCTCCAGCGTATGAAATGTAACGAAGTGCCGGTCAGTCCGGCGCATCACCAGCGCTTTACTCACGGGGCTGGTTCGGACTGCTCGCAGGGTTTTGTCTGCCGCACCGAATTCGATCTCTCTCCTTGCATACCCTGTCAATAAACACCTTGACAGTTTGTATGTTTCTATATAACCGTTTTCCCGCCTACCTGAGTCACTGGGTAGTTCGGGGTCGAAAGGTTAGTGCATCACGCTGCTGTGCAGAGCTAAGAGGGTTCAAAACCAACTATCGGACCAACTTAGGTCACTGAGTATGTACCAATGTGCGCACATAGTGCCGCTCTTCAACGATTCTCTCTCAAACCGACATGAGACGCCATGGATGCGGGACTGGGTAGGCACAGCTGTTCGTAGAAACTCTTTGACGCCGACAGCACGGCCTTGGTCACCTTTGCGCCATAAAATCTGAACTAACCAATTATAGCCAATCTTAGACGCCGACTTGGAGCACTGGGTGTGTGCCCCTTGCTCGTGCCGCTGTTCAACGAACGTATTTGACGCCAACTTGGGTAAATAGGTGTGTGCCGTCGGGGAATGTGCCGCTCTGCAGTGACGAAAAATATTCCTTAGATTTAACCCGTCCTGAGTTGAATCGAACCCACGTGAAATGCGGTACCGCTTTTCGAAGAAACCCTTTGACGCCGACTTGGAGCACTGGGTGCGGGTGCCACCCGGTCTGCGCTGGTCTTCGATGAACCTCTCTGATGCCAACTTTGGCCACTGGATACGTGCCAGCACGTGTGTGCCGCTCTACAATGGGCGTTTTTTACGCCAGCTTGGGCAACTAGGTGCTTCTTGAGAGGTCGAAACTGTCAAAGAAGATCCCTTAAATTTCTCCGATGCTGAACAGGCCCGAGAGGCGGCGACGAGGCAAGGCTATGAAGTACCCTCATGGGAGACCTGAGCCCGGGTCGTTAAACTTTGCCGGATTTAAAATAAAGTTGTTTCCATCCATCCATGAGCGAAATTGAACCCACGTCACAAGAGTTCCACAAGCGCAGCATCCCGACGAATTTTTTTCTCATTTTCTTTCTTTCATGGTATTTATTACGAATATAATGCATACTTGCGTAAGGTATTTACATAGCGACCAAAACAGTCATAGCCGCATCTATAGGCAGAAAACACACATTGCACAGTGCACACACACAGTGCAATTATTACAGTTAGCACTTCTCTAAAAGGGAAGCAAAAGGATACACTGCATCAACAATAGATACCAGTCTGGTTGGAAATCTTTTTGATCATAAAAATCAAGATGTTAAATCATCTGAATGAAGTGTGACTGCGTAGATGCAATTGGTTCCGCATTCCGATCTAACATGCGAGTTTTCCATAGACTGTGCAATGCCATAAGCAGCAGCATGTCAAGAAGGCACATCTTCCCATTGAGGTGGCATAACATATCGTATTGTATGAGGACTTATTTCAAGATCATTCTTTAAGTGTTCTTTGGAGATCATCCCAAAAGAACATAGTGTCATTGCAGTCGACAAACTTGTTTGGCTGTTGATATTCAGTTATTTACCTCTTGCGAGTTTGTCTCTTAGTCAGCTGCGATTGAAATTGGATTGGTGAGGTCGTGCTGTATAAAATTAGATGAAAATACTTTACTGAAAAGTCTTTATAATCTCTATAACCTAGAATGTGAGGAACCTGGCTCTGATATGAACGAAATTGCCAATGTTAAATGTGCACTTCAGGAATATGACGCAATACGCTACAGAGAGGCCCGTGCTCGATCGCGTAATAATTGTACTTTGCATTCTGGGGAACCCAAACGTCGAACTTTACTTGACGAATATCTCAACGCAAAAGAAGGCCGGTATCAGATATTTATTCGAACGGGTCCTTAGTCTCTAATATACAGGAAATTATGTCCGAATTTGAGGTTTACTACACAGCATAGTTTAATGCCCCTTCTGATAAACTAAGTGATAAGCACGTTTTGTTTTCTTTGTGACCGCTTTAACTTAAGAAGAGTGTGCTGTGATATGAGTGGTCCTTTCACTCAAGAAGAAATATATTTAACTATTGACCAATTACCGATTTCAAGGGCGCCGGGTCCGGATGGCATTTCAGGCGAGTTTTATAAAATATTTAAATCCCTGCTTTCCCCCATGTTACTCAAGATTTTCAGACTAAGTTTTGATCTGGGTACACTTCCTCAATCATTCACTAGGGGCCACACAGCTTTAATTCCAAAATACACCGACAGAGAGAAACTGCGACTTGTTGAAGCCTACAGACCCACTACACTGTCTAATGCAGACTGAAATTTTTGAAACGGTATTATCAAACAGACTACAAATTGTCATGTCGATTCTTATTGGTTCTCACACGACTAGCGATCTGGAAGGCCGCTCCATGCAAACAAACATACACATCGCCCGTGCAGTACTGGAACACTGTTAAAGCTCTCATGACCGACTAACAATGCTCGAAGTAGGCTCAGCTAAGGCGTTTGATAGGGTCCGTCATTCTTTGGTTTTCCCTTCTAGAGCCTAATAACGTCGACTCCATTATATTTAAAGGAGTGAAACTGTGCTATAACGATTGTTCAACTCATCTTATTGTTAACGGTCACCTGTCGGAGCCTGTGTCCATTCGTTTCTCTGTAATGCAAGGTTGACCCTTTCCACCAATAATTCTTTCCCCTTCACTTAGAACAACTGCCCTTAAACGTAATTCACTCTTGTAATATCCATGGCTTCAGTGTTTACAGAACAGAGCTAAAAGTGCTGGCATATGCAGAAGACCTCGCTTTTTTTTGTGCGGACAAGTCCAGTATCAGAACCATGGTGTCCATGATAGAGAATGAATTATGTTAAAAGTTTAGGGATGTGGTTTGGCTCATGGAGCTTTAAGCCGACACAGTTAACTACGCCACAAATGCACTGGGTGTGTGCCGCTTTTCAATGAACCTCTTGGCAACCTGAGTAACTGAATATGTGCCACTGAGTGCGCGGTAAGTGAGGGAACAGTCCTCAGCGTTCACAGGCACTGGCATGCCACATTTCTCGTCTCGGAGTCCACGAGTGGACTTCTCGGCAGTGCCTTTAGATGGCGCAGCGTGCCCAGAAAGAAGCGCGAGAGAGGATTCCGGTTGCCGCACGACGCGTTTCTCAGCTTTCGCACGCACCAGCGTTAGGGTGGCTAGCCACCCTACCAGCGTGACATGTATTTTGGAGGCCACTCGCAGGTTTCGTGGCGGCGGCGCTACATGGCGCGCATAGTGTTCTTAGGGAAGTGCCATAAGGATTCCTTCACACACACACACACACACACACACACACACACACACACACACACACACACACACACACACACACACATATATATATATATATATATATATATATATATATACATAACACATATATATAACACATATATAACTTAACACTTAACACACACACACACACACACACATATATATATATATATATATATATATATATATATATATATATATATATATATATATATATATATATATATATATATATATATATATATATATATATATATATATACATACATAGATATATGTATATATATATATAAACGAGAAGAAAGGGGGTTAACCGAGGGACCCGATATTTATTAGTCATATAATGAGAAGCCAACAAACACTGCCACCAAGTACAACATAGGGGAAATTGCATGTGCTTAATAAATGAAAATAAAGTAATGATAAATTAATGGAAATTAAAGTGGATGAAAAAACAACTTGCCGCAGGTGGGAACCGAACCCACAACCATCGCATGTCGCGTGCGATGCTCTACCAATTGAGCTACCGCGGCGGCGTTTCCCCATCCACTTTCTTGGGTATTTATGTGTACTAGTAGAACCCTGGGAGTACTAGTACTACTAGTACACATAAATACCCAAGAAAGTGGATGGGGAAACGCCGCCGCGGTAGCTCAATTGGTAGAGCATCGCACGCGACATGCGAAGGTTGTGGGTTCGGTTCCCACCTGCGGCAAGTTGTTTTTTCATCCACTTTATTTTCCATTAATTTGTCATTACTTTGTTTCATTTATTAAGCACATGCAATTTTCCCTATGTTGTACTTGGTGTCAGTGTTTGTTGGCTTCTCATTATATGACTAATAATTATCGGGTCCCTCGGTTAACCCCCTTTCTTCTCGTTTATATATATATATATATATATATATATATATATATATATATATATATATATATATATATATAACGCATTTAGACGGTGGCTATATGTTGTGTCACAATATTAATTCAACTCTAACACATGACATAAAAACTGTTTACAGCGCAAACACATGCAACCACAAAGTATAAGGGACAGGACCTGTCCCTTATGTCCTGACCATGGTATCTCTGATGTGCATTATGAATAGTGAAGCACCTTTATTTGAAGTGTAATCTGTCGGATAGACTCCTTGTTATAGTTTCATTTGACAGAGACAGAAGCGAAGCAACTGTCCTCTACAGAGAACTAGAAGTAAAAGATGGGTCCTCGGCTCAGTAATACTTTTCCAAAGAAGAAAAGAAAGAGGGGCAGTATCTATATTGTAAATGCATACAGCCCCCCGAAACAGGGGAAGGCAAAATTCTACGAGCTTTTCCATGGCGCACGCAAACTAGCGAAAGACAGCACGCTAATCATCCTAGGAGACTTTAACGCCATGGACAAAAGCTGGGGATACCAAGCAGCAAACCCAAAAGGCAAAACGCTAGCGGAGGCAGCAGAGAACACCGACTGCAACCTCAGCACAGACCCAGACACTCCAACCAGAATGGGAAACAGCGTTAGTACCGACACCTGCCCCGACCTCACGTTCACACGAGGAGCGGAACAAGCAGTGTGGGAGAATCTGTTAGGGAACCTGGGTAGTGACCACTACATACTGAAGACGCAAGTAACTTCGAACAGGCTAAGGGCGTCAGCTGGGATCGGCAAAAATTATGGACTGGATCGAGCGCTTTTCGAGAGGCATGCGATAGGAATCTCGCCGAGAACGGGATCCAATCGATAGAAGAGTGGGGAAAGATGCTCAATGAAAAACAGCGCAAGTACACCAAGGAAGTCGCGCGAACGACACAGACCCCGAGGTTGACGCCAGACTGCTCAAGCTGTGGGAAGCTAGACGCGGGCTCACCAAGAGGTGTAAGAAACAAAAATACAATAGGAAGCTAAAGCTTAAGATCGTAGATGTCACAGCGAAAGCAGAGGAGTACGCGGCGCAATTGGCAAGGCAAAATTGGCAGCAATTCAGCGACTCCTCAAGGCTCTCATAGATCCGACCAAGACCAAGGCAGAAAACAACAAAACCATCTACCGGTTCATCTACCAGTTCGAGGGACCAGACTCGGGACTGATGGAGAAGGTACGCGTTAAGTGCTTCGGTGACACAAACCCAGCAGCTTACGCAGAGCGCTACAAGGGAAGAGAAAGCGTTAATCTGGACAGACCCTTCACGCGAGAAGAGGTCTACGCAGCGATTCGAAACACAACCAGAAACACGGCCGCGGGTGCAGACAAGATCAATAACGCACTCATCCGCAACCTCACTGAAGAGTTAGTCGCAGAATTAACCAACTTTCTCAACAAACACTGGGAAGCTGAGACCGTCTCCGAGGAGTGGAAGCATGCGGAGGTAGTCATGATTCCTAAACCGGGCAAGAAACTGCAAATTGAGAACCTCAGACCGATCTCGCTCACATCGTGCCTGGGAAAACTGTACAAACGAGTGGTGACGCTGAGACTGCAACAGTACATGGAGGACAACGAACTGTATCCCTACAACATGTTCGGCTTCAGAGCAAAATTATCGACCCAAGACGTACTAATTCAAATCAAAGATTGGATTGTAAAACTTTATTTGTCCAAAAGATGTAGGGAAGGCTTTAAGTCTTCCCACCTAGACGACGGCCAGGAGTCCTTGGACCCTAGCGGCGATTTCGGCCAGTTGGACGGTCTTCAGTTGAATCTCCGGATCGGAGCTGAGTAATAAGGTCTCCCATTGTTCCAAAGACGTTATTCTTCCCTCAGAGGGAGCCTGTGGGCATTCCCACAGAATATGACTAAGATTAGCCCTGGCTTTACATAGCTTACACTGGCTAGAGTACTGACCCGGGTAGTAGAGGCTGCACGACACTCAAAGAAAATCAAATCAAATCAAAGAAGAAGTACTCGGGAACGTGCTCAGTAGCGGGGAGAATATAATAATGACATTGGATATCAAGAGGGCTTTTGACAATGTAAGCCACGATGCTATCATCATGGGCATGAATGACCTGAACTGCGGGAGGAGAGTCTACGGCTACGTCAAAGCCTTCCTTTCAAACAGAACGGCAACGATTGGCCTGGGAGAGCTCCGATCAGAGAAGTTCCTTACTCCAAACAAAGGGACGCCTCAAGGGTCGGTCATCTCCCCCACGCTTTTCAACATAGCCATGATTGGCTTGGCAAAACAGTTAAAAGAAATCGACGGCATACACCATGCCATGTATGCCGACGACATCACCATCTGGTGTAACACAGGCTCGCTCAGACAGAAAGAAGAGAAGTTAGGGGCCACCTGTGTAGATGACTACGTCAGAGCAAGAGGGCTAGCGTGCTCCACTGAGAAGTCCGAGCTCCTGAGAGTTTGGAGAAGAAAGCAAAACTGCACATTCACCACCAGCAGCGACGAGTTAAAGCTCAACATCTACCTCGAGGGGAAGCCGATACCGGAAAAGACGCTCATCAGAATCCTGGGGATGTGGATACAGTCAAACCAACGCTGCACCCACACCCTCGCCCTACTCAAGGGATCCACCCTACAAGTGGCCCGCATGATCACGCGCATCTCACACAGGCGCCACGGCATGCGAGAGGAGGACACACTCAAGCTGGTCACAAGCTTGGTTGTCAGCCGAGTGGCATACAGCCTCCCATACTACAATCCCATCAAGAGTGAGGTACTATAGGCGGACGCGATTCTATGCAATGCCTACAAAACCGCACTCCACCTTCCCCACAACACTTCAACCGAAAAGTTCCTAGCCTTAGGACTACACAACACCTTCGAGGAATTGAAAAGAGACGCAACTAGTTTCCCAACAGCGCAGACTACAGCAGACCGCAACTGACAGGGAGCTCCTGAAGAAACTAGGCTGCGCCGATCAACTTCAAGAGATACAGAATACCGAAACAATTCCGGACGAGTATCGCAACACACTAAAAGTAGCACCCATATCCCGGAACATGGATTCCAACCTACACAAAGCACCCATAGAGGCGAGGGCTGAATACTTACAAATGACACTAGCACCCCAAAAAACGACGGTATATGTGGACGCAGCCACATAAGCCAGAGCAGCGGGGCAGAGCAATAGCAATGCGTTAGCAACGGTGATTGATTCGAACCTACGCGAGATCACCAGTGCATCACTACAAGGCTGTACGATAGTCGAGGCTGAAGAAGCGGCCGTCGCTCTAGCGGTAGCGGAGGGATATCGGTCTAAACGGTCTCTAACGATCCTTACAGACTCACAAACGGCGTGCCACAACTACCTAAGCTGCAGAATAGGGCGCGGAGCGCTCCGCATACTCCGCTCCCGAGACCACATAACACAACGACAACCAAAAAGAGCCGATTAGGCATATGGACGCCGGGACACACGGGAGTGGCAGGGAATCAAGACGCGGACAGGATAGCTCGAGGGTACACTTATTACCGAGCATCCAACGTAGGCGACCTCGAGGGGACCGAACCTGTACCCCAAGACTATTCGGCAATACTAAATTACTACAAGGGCTGCAGAAAGCGGTATCCACCACCGTACAACTCCCTTAGCAGAGAGGACTCTGTCATCTCTGCTAAGGGACTCAGCAAAATGTATCTCACACAATACAATGACAAATGCCCCTGAGGCCACGAAACATCCACGCTGTATCACATAACGTGGGCATGCCAGAAGATAGACTTGGTACCCGTTATACCAAACCCGAGTGTGGAGCAATGGGAGGGAGTGCTCTCCAGCGATCGCCGGGTCGACCAAGAAGGTCTGATTCGGCGAGCACAACTGGCAGCAGCATCCAGCGGAGCCCTGGACTAAGGGCAACCGACCGTTGTGCTAGAAGATGGACGAAGCCATCTGAAGACCGCAGAACACCAGCGAATCTAGAGCTAATAATGTTTTTCACTCACTCACTCACTCACTCACTCACTCACTCACTCACTCACTCACTCACTCACTCACTCACTCACTCACTCACTCACTCACTCACTCACTCACTCACTCACTCACTCACTCACTCACTCACTCACTCACTCACTCACTCACTCACTCACTCACTCACTCACTCACTCACTCTGAGCCCCAAGAGACCGGTGCCGCGATAACAGTAAACCAGTTGTTGCAGTGGCATGCCGTCATCTGCTGAATACGTGCACATGATCGCTTCAATGCTGTACTGCAACAAAAACCTTATCGCGATGTCCTAATACACCTGGTGGCACCGATGAAGCATCTGTTTGTAGACGACGTTCGCCTTCGTATTTCAGAATAAGTAAGCTGTTTGTTATTATTTGGGCAACCATGCTTTTCAGTAACAAACATATAATGTGTAGTTCTGGGTTTTGTGCGGAAGTTTCGTACGCCGCTGTTTGTTTCGTTTTTTCCATAATATTAACTGTGAAGTTTTAAATAACATGCTGCTACAACTGACAAAATATCTCGCTTATGACAGTGCATGAGAACTCCCCATAAATGTATAGTCGTAATGTCATATATTTTAGTATTATAACGTGATGAAAGGTAAGTTTGGAAGTGGAGTCAATACCATTCCGAACGCTCACTGTCGGTTGCTGCGTCGGTAGTCGTAGCCTGACAAATTTAGAACGTCCAGGTAAGTTTGCCTAGGGTTCGCCACAGAAAATGCGAAATTGCTTCACTTTCACGCTAACTTGACGGTGATGCCAACATGTATAAAAACAAGCAGAAAGTAATTTTATAATGATCAGGCCCGATTCACACTACAGCCGAGGGATGATTCAGCAAGATTCATGATAGCCGCACACTGATGGTGTGCGCCACGGAATATCTGCAGCGTATACCATAGATCACGGGAGGTTATAGGCTGCAGTGGGTTTGAGCCATTGTTTAAGGTATCATCATCATAATTATGACCGCTTCTGTTGTAAGAAGAGATCACTGGACCTTAAGTCGCGCGAGCCGAATCCGTCTCACGGACCCGCTGTCCTAGCATCAGGCATGGCCAATATCGCTGACGACGTTGTCAACGAGCCCGGGCCGACCTTGGCCAACAAACGAGCTGGACAGGCAAAGCCATCCGCTTCGAACGTTCAGCGTGGCCCAGTACCGGGGTCGACCAAGCCCCGCGCTGCTTCGCCAATGGCTGCTGATTTGAACGCGGGTGGTACCGGTAAACTTCCGCGCGCCGCTCGTCGAGAAAGGTAACAGTAGCACAATAACTGCACTAACAAGAGAAAAGTACACGAGAACACTTCAGTAGATCAATAGTGGTGAAGCAAGGGTCTTTCTGGAGACAAAATTTTTACAGGGGCACTTGTTCTCCCTCTGACAAAGACAAGTACCCTTGTCGAAACCTTGTCTTTAAAAGCAACCCTAGTAAAAATTCCGACTAATTTTGATAACTTGAAGTCTCCGTTTTTCTGTGAACGTCACTGAAGGCGCTGCGGCATAATACTCCATCAATGCGGACTGAATTTCTTCAGTCTCGTCGAATACTTAGAAAGCTCACTGTAATCCGAGTCATGGTGATAGATCTTCTACATTTCTTTCTCCTCAACTGCTTGTTAGTGGCTGCGAAAGCCCCTGAAGGCTTCAGTTGTTTTCGGACCTTCATTCCCTTCAGCAGATGTGTTAGGAACGTTATTAAAAATGAATCCATTTTACACGACTATTTAAGCACCACTAAGCAAAAAATTATAGCTCCTAACACTTGTCACTTTGCTTGAGCCTGTCTCATAAAACGTCCTATCAACGATTTCGTACCGGTATATATGTTATATCACACAACTATACAAAACAAGCTCTCACTTCTTGTGTCGCTGACCTATTCAGAGAGGATGCTTGTGATCAGAAAAAGCCGCAAGGATGGCAGGCCAACACACTAATCTGCCCATACCTCGAATATGACGGTTGCTGTGTTATACAATTTCGCTTTGTTTGATGTATCTGTTGGCAGATTCACATACATCTATGAAGGATTTTTAAAGCGAAGCTTTCTCGCCTAGTTCGAGGCACTTTGTCGTGCGTATCTGGCCTCTAACGCTGCACGATATTAATGGGATGGTGGCGCCATCTAGGAATGGTCTAGGAACGGCGTAGCGAAGGAATAGTTTGCGAACGGGATGAGGCTTTCTGAACGTTCTTTTTTTCCATATTCAGCGCTGTGCCCCGCAACAACGCTCCAGTAGCACCGGCGCCTGGACCCCATCAGGCCGAGCTCGGACAGTGCCCAGCAACTAACAAGGCGCAAGAACCCGGAGTTCCTCCGGGCCAAGACGTTGTGGAACCGCGAAAGCGCCCCGGGCCTTCCGAATCATCGAGCAGACGCGTGGACAAGAAGAAACGTGGACGCCGGCGGACGGTGCCACCGGCGCTGAAACAGCAGGACCGCGTCTGGTGCCTCTGCGTGATCCTCGTGATGCTCCTGGCCGTCATGTTCATGCTGATTTTGGTCAACGTTACGCTCCACCAGACGCGCCAAGCGCGCTCCACCGCACCGGCGACACGCGCGGAAGACGGGGAAGATTACGACCTCCCCATGTTCTACCGCAAGGTGGCGTTCCCGTTCGTGACGTCGACCGATGCCGACGAGTCCACGACGCTGCCAGTGACCACCGAACTCGGTCCCACCGAACCGTTTTTCAATTCCTCGTTTTCAATGTGACCATATGTCAGCTACGTCGTACATAGTGAGAATATTGAAGAAAATTTGGCTATACCCAGTATACCTGCTATACCGACGTATACCGACGTCCCCCATAGTATACCTATGGGGGACGTCGGTAATTCTTTACAAGTTCATTAAAATAACGAGACGAAGTTAGCACCATTGCGAGAGAAGTGTGCGCGTGTAAAGGCAAGGCTGCATGCTGGGTCATGCGGGTGCCAACGTTCTGTGAAGTGGATGCCCCGGCTATCGGAGTAGGAGCAATGCTACTCGCGAAATAGGCTCAAAGAATACGGCAAATATATTTCACAATTCCATCAACAGACTTGTGTGCTTTCCAGATATCTGTCATCTGGCAGTGTGCAAATGCAGACCACAACAGTCATTTTTACACTTTTACACGGAGGGCAGACATTTTTGATTAAATGAAAAAAATTCGATTCTAAGCTATTCTACTACTAAGCTATTCTAAGCTTCTACGGAAGGAGGGAGTGCTGCACTGCAATGAAGGCTGAGCTAGGATGGCAATCTCTTTCTGCCCGCCGCAATAAACTGAGGTTAAAACTTTTATATTCGATTTACTATAGTAAAACTGGAATTAATAGGGAAATTTACCTACGGAAACCTCATTACATTTCAAAACAAACTGATCATAGTTGCAAAACCCTCGAGTACACTGCCAAGACGAACTCGTATGTCAACTCGTTTTTGTTCGAACAATTAAACAGTGGAATAGGCTGACTGAAAAGCAGGTGCATTGTGTGAATGAAGATGTATTTTATTCCATGTCCTAACCCCCCTGCTTTAACGCCTTTGGGCGCTGCGGGTTAATTGATGAATAAAGAATGACGCATCCGATACCATGTATGGAAACAAAGAACTGCGTGAGCGGAGGTCTGTATTCGGTGGCTCGCCTGGGCGCGATTCACAGCATCACTTCTGTGCTTGTGTTCATGTGTTCGAATCCTGTCGTCAGACAATTTTAATTATGCTTACCATTCAAAAGCCGTTTATAAGCTATTTGAAGCCACGAGGACGAAGTCAGGCAAATCCACGTACTGCCCATCATTTACATGCTGCCTGACCTGAACTGCTTCCAGCCTCCCGTACACACTAGCGTCACATTACCCTCTAGTGATTGTATGAAACTGTATGGTATGTAACGCGTGACATGATGCGCTCCATAGATATACATGGAGTCCTATGGGGATATTATATGAAAATGCCTTACGACTACGTATGATTACTAAGGTTTATGATTATGACCATATGTAGTGTGTACTGAATGTGTATTAAGAGAACTTAAGGTGATTAAAACTGATAAAATTAAATTACGATTAATACAGTTAGGCAGGACCAAATAACCCAGAAGTTTAAAATTCAGGGCATGAAAGCCTAATGAAGAATATTTGATTAGTCTAGTCAGAATTAATTAGGGCTGATCAAGATTAATTACGGATACTTTTGATTGACTGACGTGGAATAACATAAGGCTAATCAGTAGTTATTATGTAATTATGATAGCCTAAGCCTAATTTCGATTCATTAAATTGATTATGACTATTCGTACTAAATTAAGGGTAACTAGGACAATGTAAGCCTAATAAACATTAATTACGGTTGTATTACTAAAGCCCAATAAAGATTATTAAGGCAATGCAAATAAATTATTATTACGCTACTTAACCCTAATTCAGGCCAATTGCGATTACATTAAATTCGCCCAAAAATATTATTCGGACTACTTAGGTTAACCAATTGGGTAATTTCAAAAGGTCATTGGGGGGGGGGGGCAATACTTGCAGCACATTGCGCCATCCTTCACACAGCGAACCGCGGTGTGCGGAACTCGGTCACTCATTTTCTGCCTGAGTGCAAGCGACGGGAAATAATGTTTACGCATTACCTGACAAGTCCTACTAAGGAGCTTCTCCAGTAGTTTTTTATAGTTGTCGACATACAGCTCATCCATGGGACTAACCCTACGTGCGTACTACGTACTAACCCTACTAACCCTACGGCGGCATCCGTAGGAGTAGCCAGCTTGTGGCCAATTTTCACGCGGCTCAACGCAACGAACATTATGCTGTGACGATGCACATAAGCATGGAGAAGTTGGCTCCTATGAAGTTGAGAGCAACAAAGGGAGGCAGCAGACACAGCGACGGTACCGCACAACATGTTATGTACTTACGCACGTAGTTAGTAAAGGGAAAATCAGACATCCACCCGTTCGTCACAATTGCCACAAAGAAAACCCATACGGGTTCCTCGAAAGAAAGGCCTCGCAGTTGAAGAAAAATTCGTCCTGTTTCGGGACTCGAACCCGGGACCACCACCTTTCCGGGGCAGCCGCTCTATCATCTGAGCTAACCAGGCGGCTAGCAGATGGCAGGGCGAAGTCGAATTTGTCCACAAGTCGAAGCAAAGGCAAGATTTTGACGTAATAGTTCTGGGGAAACCAACAAGGTGGAGAGAAGCAATCAGTAAAGGGAAAATCAGACGTCCACCCATTCATAGCAATTGCCACAAAGAAAACCCATACGGGTTCCTCGAAAGAAAGGCCTCGCAGTTGAAGAAAAATTGGTCCTGTTTCGGGACTCGAACCCGGGACCACCATTGTTCCGGAGCAGCCGCTCTGCCATCTGAGCTAACCAAGAGGCTAGCAGATGGCAGGACGAAGTCGAATTTGTCAACTCATTTACGTACGCTTTTGCTTTGTACATTCACATGACCATGACTAATAATAAAATTGAACAATGGTAACAATGGTATTTAATATTCCTAAGCTGCACAGCGGCTTATGGGGAACACTGCAAGGAAAGGCTGCGGATTCATTTTGACCTCCTGGTGTTTTTTAACATGCTCCTAAAGCACGGTAACAAGTATTTCCGTGCTGCTCGATGATATTCATTTAGGCGCCTTCACTGGGTACGGTGCCACTGAACCACCGTGATGATTATGGTCGATAGTTGAAGACGAAGTACATTATGTATATCATTTAACACTGCAATGTAAATGGGGCGCAACTTAGTGCGCTCACAACAGTGCAATGCTAAGTTTTGTCTGGAGACCAATCATTTGACCGAAGTGTCATTTCGGCACCGTAAAAATGTGCATCTTCTGTGAGGAAATGTTCGCTTTCGAAGAGTAATACATTTTTGTGGCTGTTTAAGGAAGAGGCTCATTCTTACGAAATCACTACTTAAAGGAATCATGCACTCGGCAACAATACGCTGTGTGCCGGTAAAACGGGGGCGATTATGCTTTATAAGCACAGTTCGCAGATGCTGTCACTTCAGAAAAAGGTAGGTGACCCTAACCTTTAACTTGGGTGTCTCTTTTCGACACTCGCACCTTGGCGTTGGTGTTC
This sequence comes from Dermacentor albipictus, assembly GCF_038994185.2. Classification (NCBI taxonomy): domain Eukaryota; kingdom Metazoa; phylum Arthropoda; class Arachnida; order Ixodida; family Ixodidae; genus Dermacentor; species Dermacentor albipictus. The sequence goes on from NC_091827.1 coordinate 77,954,224, forward strand.
TTTAGATTAACGTTACACTGCGAACGCAACACACGAACCAAACTCGGAGGTAGCTGTTTTCCATTAATTAGCCGGTGAAATATCGCGCCACCTTCTTGAGTATGACGTCACTAGTGACGTCATTGCTTCCACTTTTCACTTCCGAGTTTCCAGGAATTTCGCCAAAGTAGTGCTCAGATGGCGGATCTCAATTTTGTCCTTTGGTGTGCGGTAATCAGTGATTTCTCATGCTAAATATTCCAGGCACTTCAGTAACATAACCTCTAACAACACCTATGATCTGATATCATAATGAAAGCCATTAATTTTGTACTGTACTAGAACAGAATAATATGCGGATAATGAATACTTTCTTCCGCAAGCGGGATAGCCGAAAGTGGACGCGGAGGAGCCCGAATGGCGAGACTAGAAATCAGGCACGTACCCAGGATTTTTTTTCGGGGGGGGGGGGGGCCCACCGCCTCCATCATCATCATCATCACCCCACCACCACCACCACCATCATCATCATCATCAGCCTGTGTTATGTCCACTGCAGGACGAAGGCCTCTCCCTGCGATCTCCAATTACTTCTGTCCTGCGCCAACCGATTCCAACTAGCACCCGGGAATTTCCTAATTTCATCGCTCCACCTAGTGTTTTGTCGTCCTCGATTGCGTTTCCCTTCTCTTGGTACCCATTCTGTAACCCTAATAGTCCAACGGTTATCTAACCGGCGCATTACATGACCTGCCCAGCTACATTTTTTCCTCTTCATGTCAATTAGAATGTCGTCTATACCCGTTCGCTCTCTGATCCAAACCACTCTCTTTCCCTCTTACGTTATGCCTAGCAATCTTCGTTCAATCGCTCTCTGCGTGGTCCTTAACTTGCTCCCAAGTCTCTGCCCCATATGCACTGGCAAAATGCACTGGGAAATGCACTGGCAAATGCATTGGCATTGGACATATTGCAGTGACAAAATGCACTGATTGCACACCTTACTTTTCAATAATAATGGTAAGCTTCCAGTCAGGAGCTGGCAATGTCTGCCGTATGCGATCCAACCTATCTTTATTCTTCTGTGAATTTCCTTCTCATGATCAGGGTTCCCTGTGATTAATTGACCTAGGTAAACGTACTCCTTCCCAGTCTCTAGTGGCCGACTGGCGATCCTGATCTCTTGTTCCTTTGCTCGGCTAGTTATCATTATCTTCATCTTCTGCATAATAATATTCAACCCCACTCTTACACTCTCTCTGTTAAGGTCCCCAATCATTTGTTGTAACTCGTCTGCATTGTTGTTGAATAGAACAATGTCATCGGTAAACCGAAGGTTGCTGAGATATTTGCCGTCGATCTTTACTCCTAAGCCTTCCCAGTTTAATAGCTTGAATTATTCTAAGCATGCAGAAAATAGCTTTGAAGAAATTGTGTCTCCCTGTCTGACCCCTTTCTCTATAGGTATCTCCCTGCGTTTCTTGTGTAGAATTAAGGTAGCTGTAGAACCTTTGTAGATATTCTTACGCGAAGGATGAGTCAGTAAGACGAGAAACTATTTACAGATTACATTTACAACAACGGTTGCAGCGCTGACCGGTTATATTCAGAGCGTGAGCCCAGTTCGTTCTTCCTCCTATTTTCTGGAGTGATGGCGCCTACGCGCCTCGTTCAAACAAACAAATACCTCACGCATGTAGCAATTTTTTCCAAGCTTTTTACGTAAGCGTTCTGTACTCCTTGATTACGTAGTGCCTCTACGATTGCTGGTATCTCTACTGAATCAAATGCCTTTTCGTAATCTATATAAGCCACATATAGAGGCTTATTGTACTCTGCAGATTTTGCGATAACCTGATTGATGGCATGGATGTGATCCACTGTAAAGTATATCTTCCTCAAACCAGCCTGTTCCATTGGTTGACAAAATCCAGTGTTAACCTTATTCTGTTGGAGATTAATTTGGTAGATATTTTATATAATACTGGGAGCAAGCTAATGGTCCCATAATTGTTCAATTCTTTAACTTCTCCTTTTTTTGTGGATTAGTATAATGTCTGCATTCTTCCAGTTTTCTGGGACCCTTGCAGTGGATAGACACTTCGTATAAAGAGCCGCCAGTTTTCCAAGCATTATGTTCTCCTCCATCTTTGATTATATCGACTGTTATTCCACCTTATCCTCCCGCTCTTCATCGTTTCATGTCTTGCAGGGCCCTTCTGACCTCATCGCTAGTTATAGGAGAGTTTCTGTATTCTGTTCATTACTGTTTCTAAGTGAACTGTCGTGGCTCCTCGGGGTACTGTATACAGGTCAGCTTAGAATTTTTCCGCTGCTTTTACTATATCTTCGAGATTGCTGATGATATCCTTCTTATCTTTTAGTGCATACATCATGGTTTGTTCTATGCCAGGTTTCTTTTTTACTGATTTCAGGCTGCGTTCATTTTTTACGGCTTCTTCAGTCTTTCTCATGTTATAGTTTCGAATATCAGTTATTTTCGCCTGTTGATCAGTTTTGACAGTTCCGCGAAGTGCGGAACGCTATGCGGCCGCCAATCCCATACAACCGCGTAGAGCGCAGGACTCTGCGATTCTAGACGTACTGCGCTCGCTGCGAAAGGTTAGAAAAACACCCACATAAGCACAGCAGAGAAGTAGCTACGTGAGGCGGTTCGACCGATAACTGTACAAGCGTCATCCAAAACAAGTAATTGTTCTCCACTTCCGGTGGCGTTTTCTCTACTTCCTTTTTAAATAAAAAGATGTTGATCCATAAATATTCTCATAAACAACGGTTAACTTTTTTATTATTCGCTTTTGCTTGCAGTTTGGTTGTTGCCTTGGCTCTCTCCCTTAGTAGATCGCTTAATTTCTCAACTCCTTGCTATTTTTGTTTCCAGTTGCCAATTTTGCACGAAAAGTGCTATACAGTTAGGGAAAAACAGACGAGGTAACGGCCGACAGTCATTTTGCTTATGGGTTTAAGGGTTATTGCAGGGCTTCATGATGGAAGCTCTTTTACATCATTTTATTTCCCACCTTATCTAACCCATATCACGTGTATATGGTTCCGGGCATCTGCCAGCGTCACGGCGAGCCGTAACTCAAGGAAACAATGAAGCAAAGGGATAAGTTAAACGCAATTGGCGTTTTCTCCGGCCGCAACTCGTTCCATGACAGTACAGACCAGCTGAGTAACAGCTGCATCCCTCTCCTGGTCCCAGGATCAGCCTAAACAAAGAAGGTTGAACTAACAAAAGCAACAGCTATGCGCGTAACGGTTGAATAGATGGTGACAACTGAACGCATCTCGAGTTAATCGCGCGGGAGCGGAATCTATGAGAAAACTGTCCTTCACGCTACAAGAGATGCCGATAACTACCGCCATCTAAAAGGAGTGAAAAAGGCAGCCTAATGCTGACCGATGAACAGCTGCGTAGTCTCAACATTGATCTGGCGGCGCTTTAGAAATGTGTGAGGAGTGGTGGCGTGGGTGGGGAGGGGGGGGGGGGGTATGCCACTTGATTTCGGGGGGGGGCCCGGGCGCCCCGGGCCCCCCCCCCCCCCTGGGTACGTGCCTGCTAGAAATCAAATAGACTTCATACTCTGCGCTAACTCTGGCATCATAAAAGATCTGGACTTGCTCGGCAAGGTGCACTGCAGTGACCATAGGATGGTAAGAACTCGAATTAGCCTAAACTTGAGGAGAGAACGGAAGAAACTGGTACACAAGAAGCCAATCAATGAGTTAGCGGTAAGAGAGAAACTAGAGGAATTCCGGATCAAGCTACAGGACAAGTATTCGGCTTTAACTCAGTAAGAGGACCTGAGCATTCAAGCAATGAACGACAATCTTATGGGCATTATTAAGGAGTGTGCAATAGAAGTCGGTGGTAACTCCGTTAGACAGGATACCAGTAAGCTATCGCAGGAGACGAAAGATCTGATCAAGAAACGCCAATGTATGAAAGCCTCTAACTCGACAGCTAGAATGTAACTGGCAGAACTTTCGAAGATAATCAACAAGCGTAAGACAGCTGACATAAGGAACTATAATGTGGATAGAATTGAACATGCTCTCAGGAACGGAGGAAGGCTAAAAGCAGTGACGAAGAAGCTAGGATTAGGCAAGAATCAGATGTATGCGTTAAGAGACAAAGCCGGCAATATCATTACTAATATGGATGAGATAGTTGAAGTGCCTGAGGAGTTCTATAAAGATTTATGCAGTACCAGTGGCACCCACGAAGATACTGTGAGAGAGAATAGTCTAGAGGAATTTAAACTCCCGCAAGTAACGCCGGAAGAAGTAAAGAACGCCTTGGGAGCTATGCAAAGGGGGAAGGCAGCTGGGGAGGATAAGGTAACAGCAGATTTGTTGAAGGATGGTGGGCACATTGTTCTAGAAAAACAGGCCACCCTGTATACGCAATGCCTAATGACCTCGAGCGTACCGGAATCTTGGAAAAACGCTAACATAATCCTAATCCATAAGAAAGGGGACGCCAAAGACCTGAAAAATTATAGATGGATCAGCTTACTGTCCGTTGCCTACAAAGTATTTACTAAGGTAATCGCAAATAGAATCAGGAACACCTTAGACTTCTGTCAACCAAAGGACCAGGCAGGATTCCGTAAAGGCTACTCAACAATAGACCATACTCACACTATCAATCAGGTGATAGAGAAATGTGCGGAATATAGCCAACCTTTATATTGTTACGTAAGAAGACGCAAATGAAAAGCTATACACAAGTATATTTACAACGTGATACGCCGCACTTGGCCAAGAGGCAACAGCCCGCGCTAGCCCCTAATCGTTGTCGTCGTCTTCTTACTGCTCGCCTCTTCGTCATCGGTAATACTATTCCGTAGCACTACCCCCGGCGGCAAAAGCGCCGTCCCGGAGCGACTAAAGGCCGGACTTGGAAACAGTGTAGTAGGCCTTGAGCCTACTGACGTGCAAGACATCACTAGGTGCCACAGTAGATGACGAGGTTGAGCTCACAGGGGCGATTTCGTACGTCACAGGCGTCACCTGGCGCAGCACGCGGTAGGGCCCTGTGTATCGCGAAAGGAGCTTTTGTGAAAGTCCGACGTGACGAGAGGGTGACCACAAGAGCACGAGCGCACCAGGCGAAAACTGTACGTCACGGTGGCGGGCGTTGTACTGACGCTGCTGAGTGGTTTGCGAGTCCGTCAGTCGAGCACGGGCAAGCTGGCGTGCATGGTCGGCGAGAGCGATGGCGTCGCGCGCATACTCGCTTGTTGAGATCGAAGCAGGATAAAGTGCCGTGTCAAGGGGCAAGGTTGGTTCGCGACCGTAGAGCAGATAAAAGGGAGAAAATCCGGCGGTGTCGTGCCGGGAAGAATTATAAGCGAATGTGACGTAAGGAAGGGCAATGTCCCAGTCGCGGTGGTCCTTGGAAACGTACTTTGACAGCATATCGGTAAGAGTACGGTTTAACCGCTCTGTCAGGCCATTGGTTTGAGGATGGTATGAGGTAGTCAGCTTGTGTTGAGTGGAGCAGGAACGTACAATGTCGGCGATAACTTTCGAGAGGAAGTTACGACCACGGTCAGTGAGCAGCTGTCGCGGGGCGCCATGAAGTAAGATAATGTCACGCAAGAGAAAGTCCGCGACGTCAGTGGCGCAACTGGTAGGGAGAGCCCGCGTGATAGCGTATCGGGTGGCGTAATCAGTTGCGACGGCTACCCATTTGTTCCCAGAGGATGACGTGGGAAAGGGACCGAGGAGGTCTAATCCAACACGAAAGAACGGTTCCACAGGGACAGTGATCGGCTGGAGATGACCGGCAGGTAGCACCTGAGGTGTTTTCCGACGCTGGCAGGTATCACAGGCAGCAACATAGTGTCGGACGGAGCGAGCGAGACCAGGCCAATAGAAGCGGCGGCGGACGCGGTCGTACGTGCGGGTTACGCCAAGATGTCCTGCAGTAGGTGCGTCATGCATCTCAAAGAGCACAGTCTGTCGTAGATGTTTTGGCACGACAAGAAGAAGATCAGATCCGTCAGGGAGGAAGTTCCTTCGGTACAGAATGCCGCCCTGGAGGACATATCGGCGAACGGATGCGTCGGTAGGTGTAGAGCGCAGACGCTCGATGAGTACTCGCAGCGATAGGTCTCGGTACTGCTCATCGGCGATGTTAGCGAAGGCAGACACAGAGAAAATGCCGTCGGCGGTACTACTGTCGGCGTCGTCAGGCTCGTCTACCGGGTAGCGAGACAGGCAGTCAGCGTCCTTGTGTAGTCGGCCAGATTTGTAGGTGACAGAGAACGAATATTCTTGGAGGCTTAAGGCCCAGCGACCAAGTCTTCCTGAAGGGTCTTTCAATGAGCATAACCAACAAAGCGCGTGATGGTCTGTGATAACGGAAAAGGGTCGGCCATATAAGTATGGGCGGAACTTCGCAACCGCCCAAACTAGGGCCAGACACTCACGCTCAGTGATGGAATAGTTGCGCTCCGCGGGTGAGAGGAGCCTGCTGGCGTAAGCGATAACACGGTCGTTGCCGCGCTGGCGTTGTGCCAGTACTGCGCCAATTCCGTGACCGCTGGCATCAGTACGAACTTCGGTAGGCGCAGAAGGATCGAAATGGGCCAGAACGGGAGGCGTTGTGAGAACGTCGATTAGATGCGAGAATGCAGAGGCCTCGTTATCGCCCCACTGGAAAGGGGCGTCTTTTTTCAAAAGCTCGGTTAGAGGTCGTGCTATGGCCGCAAAATTTTTCACGAAACGGCGGAAGTAGGAACAAAGGCCGATGAAGCTGCGCACATCCTTGACACTCTTCGGAACAGGAAAGTGCGTAACAGCATGGATCTTGCCTGGGTCCGGTTGCACTCCGTTCGCGTCAACGAGATGTCCAAGGACGGTAATCTGGCGACGGCCGAATTGGCACTTCGATGCGTTGAGTTGCAGACCGGCGCGACGAAAAACGTCCAGGACTGCCGAGAGGCGCTCGAGGTGCGTAGCGAACGTTGGGGAGAATATTATGACGTCGTCCAAGTAGCACAGGCATGTGGACCATTTGAAACCGTGAAGAAGGGAGTCCATCATGCGTTCAAAAGTGGCAGGAGCGTTACATAGACCAAACGGCATCACTTTGAATTGATAAAGACCGTCCGGAGTTACAAAATCAGTCTCCTCGCGGTCGAGATCGTCCACAGCAATCTGCCAGTAGCCGGAGCGGAGGTCAATAGAAGAGAAGTAGCGAGCACCATGGAGGCAGTCAAGGGCGTCATCGATCCGAGGTAGGGGATACACGTCCTTTTTGGTAACCCTGTTAAGGTGCCGATAATCCACGCAAAAGCGCCATGAGCCATCCTTCTTTTTTACCAGTACAACCGGTGACGCCCATGGACTACATGACGGTTCTATGATGTTATTGGCAAGCATTTTGCGAACTTCAGCGTGAATAACTTGACGCTCAACCGGTGACACTCGATACGGGCGGCGATGAATAGGAGGGGCATCGCCGGTATTAATGCGATGTTTAACAGTTGTAGTTTGGGCCAAAGGACGATCGTTAAAGTCAAAAATATCGTTGTAGGAAAACAGAACGCGGTAGAGCTCACGAGCGTGCTCGGACGGCATGTCGGGCGCAATCATTTTCTGTAAGTCGGCGATGGTGCAAGTTGTCGACTTCGATGGTAGAGGAGGATCGGCTGAATTGCTGTCTACCTCAATAGATGCTATTGAGTGATCTTCGAATGAGCAAAGCTGGGCCAGAGACATCCCGCGTGGCAGCACTTGTGTCGTCAAGCCAAAATTGACCAGTGGCAGGCAGACGCAATTAGCCGTAATAGATAAAACGGTATGAGGTACCGTGATCCCGTGTGTAAGGAGGACGTCTTGTATAGGAGCCGCGATATAGTGACCGTCGGGCACTGGTGGGGATGACACTAGGTCAACGTAAGTCAGTGCCGTAGGTGGCAAGCGAACAAAGTCGACGGAACTGAGGCGACTGGGGTGTGGTTCAGCGGGATCCAGAACAGGCAGGTCAAGGCGGAGAGTACTGGCGGAACAATCAATGAGAGCAGAATGTGCGAAGAGGAAGTCTAAGCCGAGGATGATGTCGTGGGGACAGTGGGCGATGACTGTGAATAGCACGACTGTTGAGCGATCGGCGAAGGAGACGCGGGCGGCACACATACCAATTACGGGGGCTGTTCCGCCATCGGCGACACGGACAACAAGCGTCGTGGCGGGCGTGATTATTTTTTTCAGGCGGGTACGAAAGTCCGCGCTCATTACCGACAAATGCGCCCCAGTGTCTATAAGAGCAGATACAGGAACACCGTCGACTTGCACGTCAAGAAGGTTCAGATGAGTGGGCAACGTCAGTGGAGGATTTGGCGGCGTAGGGAGCAATGCAGCGTCACCTCGAAGCGCTGCATCATTCAGTTTTCCGGCTGGGAGCGGCGTCCGAAGGGAGTCGGCGAAAAGGAGCGACGGGGCTGGGGAGAGCGAGATTGTCGTCCTTGGGGCGCAGGAGAGTCAGTGGCGGCATTATCGGAGCGTGCGGCATAAGGACGAGAAGGGCCACCCGAGGGGCGAGAATAGGCAGTATAAGCAGACCGGGTCGGGGAAGTCCAGCGACTTCGACAGTGCCGAGAAATGTGCCCGATGCGACGGCAGTGAAAACAAATGGGCTTGTCGTCAGCAGTGCGCCATTCAGCTGGGTTGCGGAAACGTGGTGGGTAAGACGATGCGGGACGGGGCGGAATCGAAGAAGCCGGATGGGTATCAGGGTGATGGGCCGAGCAGATGGTGTGAAGGCCCATGTTTTCGAACTCCTGGCGGACAACTGCCTGGATCAGGGAAACCGTGACTGCCGGTGCGTTGGTGGGGCTGGAGTCGAAGGCAGCCGGATAGGCGGCCTCAATCTCACGCCGAACGATCTTGGTAATATCGCCGGTGTTGTGGGGACGAGGAGCGTCGGCACAGGAAGAAGTCGCGGGGGTGTTGGGCAAACGGGCAAACTGCTGATCGATACGTCTGCTTTTAGCGAGTTCCAGGCGGCGGCACTCTTTGATAACAGCATCCACCGTCGCGACGTTGTTGAATACGAGCAAGTTGAAGGCGTCATCGGCAATGCCTTTGAGGATGTGGGATACCTTGTCTGACTCAGGCATGTGTGCATCAACTTTGCGGCACAGAGCCAGGACGTCCTGAATGTACGTGACATAGGGCTCTGTTGACGTCTGCACACGGCCGGAAAGCGCCTTCTGTGCGGCAAGTTTGTGACCGTAGGGGTTGCCGAACAAGTCTCGGAGCTTTTGCTTGAACGAATCCCAACTGGTGAGCTCCTCTTCGTGCGTCCGAAACCAAACTCGAGGTGTGCCACCGAGGTAAAAGACTACGTTGGCGAGCATGATAGTAGGGTCCCACCGGTTATTGCGGCTGACGTGTTCGTACAGGCTGATCCAGTCGTCGACGTCGTCTCCATCTTTGCCCGAGAATACGCCAGGATCACGAGGAGCAGGGAGAGAGATGTAAGTCGTCGAAGTGGCAGGAGGGGTCGGAGGCGGCTGAGTCGAATTGTCATCGCCGGGAGCCATGAAGCTAGGCTCGACGTACCGTCCACTGCGAAGCTCCGTGACGAGGTACAGGGAACGTCCACCTCCACCAGATATGTTACGTAAGAAGACGCAAATGAAAAGCTATATACAAGTATATTTACAACGTAATACGCCGCACTTGGCCAAGAGGCAACAGCCCGCGCTAGCCTCTAATCGTTGTCGTCGTCTTCTTACTGCTCGCCTCTTCGTCATCGGTAATACTATTCCGTAGAAATATATAGCTTTCATTGATTACGAAAAAGCGTTTGATTCAATCGAAACCCCAGCAGTCATGGAGGCATTACGGAATCAGGGGGTAGACGAGCCATATGTAAAAATACTGAAATATATGTATAGCGTCTCCACAGCCACCGTAGTCCTCCATAAAGAAAGCAACAAAACCCCAATAAAGAAAGGCGTCAGGCAGGGAGATACGATCTCTCCAATGCTACTCATAGCGTGTTTACAGGAGGTATTCAGAGACCTGGAGTGGGAAGAATTGGGGATAAGAGTTAATGGAGAATACCTTAGTAACTTGCGATTCGCTGATGATATTGCCTTGCTTAGTAACTCAGGGGACCAATTCCCTCACCCAATCTGCTCCTTTTTTATCCCTTAACGTTACACCTATCATTCTTCTTTCCATAGCTCCTTGCGTCGTCCTCTATTTAAGTAGAACCCTTTTCGTAAGCCTCCAGGTTTCTGCCCCGTACGAGAGTACCTGTAAGACACAGCTGTTATACACTTTTCTCTTGAGGGATAATGGCAACCCGCTGTTCATGATCTGAGAATGCCTGCCAAACGCACCCCAGCCCATTTTTATTCTTCTGAGTATATCAGCCTCATGATCCGGATCTGCGGTCACTACCTGTCCTTATTAGATGTGTTCCCTTACCACTTCCAGTGCCTCGCTACCTATCGTAAACTGCTGTTCTCTTCTGACACTGTTAAACATTACTTTAATTTTTTGCCGATTAATTTTTAGACCCACCCTTCAGCTTTGCCTCTCCAGGTCAGTGGGCATGCATTGCAATTGGTCCCCTGAGTTACTAAGCAAGGCAATTTCATCAGCGAATCGCAAGTTACTAAGGTATTCTCCATTAACTTTTATCCCCATTTCTTCCCAATCCAGGCCTCTGAATACCTCCTGTAAACATGCTGTAAATAACATTGGAGAGATCGTATCTCCCTGTCTGACGCCTTTCTTTATTGTGATTTTGTTGCTTTCTTTATGGAGCACTATGGTGGCTGTGGAGCCGCTATAGGTATATTTCAGTATTTTGACATACGGCTCGTCTACACCCTGATTCCGTAATGCATCCGTGACTGCTGAGGTTTCGACTGAATCAAAAGCTTTCTCGCAATCAATGAAAGCTATATATAAGGGTTTGTTATATTCCGCACATTTCTCTATTACCTGATTGATAGTGTGGATACGGTCTATTGTTGAGTAGCCTTTACGGAATCCTGTCTGGTCCTTTGGTTGACAGAAGTCTACGGTGTTCCTGATTCTATTTGCGATTACCTTAGTAAATAGTTTGTAGGCAACTGACAGTAAGCTGATCGGTCTATAATTTTTCAAGTCTTTGGCGTCCCCTTTGTTATGGATTAGTATTATGTTAGCGTTCTTCCAAGATTCTGGTACGCTCGAAGTCATGAGGCATTGCGTATAGAGGGTGGACAGTCTTTCTAGATCAATGTGCCCACCATCTTTCAACAAATCTGCTGTTACCTGATCCTCTCCAGCTGCCTTCCCCCTTTGCATAGCTCCTAAGGCTTTCTTTAGCTCTTCCGGCGTTACTTGCGGGATTTCAAATTCCTCTAGACTATTCTCTCTCCCATTATCGTCGTGGGTGCTACTGGTACTGTAGAAATCTCTATAGAACTCTATAAATTTGTGCTGTGATATAACTATAATGAATCTCATGAATTTTACACTTTCTTCTAAGTTTTTTCTAATTTATTTTGAATCTCCTCGCCGATCATATCAGGAGGTGAACCGTAAGTGCTGCGCAAGAAACAAGGGTGTCACTCGATGCTCGTGCCACCCAAAAATACGCCAAAATGCAAGAATTAAGCTCGTGGCAGTTGATATACAAGAAGCGATGTTAGGCAGAGAAAACAGGTGGTATGAGTGTCTTTTGCCAACCAGCGCCCACTTCGAAGATGCGGCAGATGGGAAGGGCACTCGCAGTAACGTCACGCGTTTCGAAAACAGGGAAAGGTCGACCGGCGCGTCGGCCGTTCTTCGCTTCGTATTCCTCCTTGTGCTGCACGGCCGCGCATGTCTCGTCGGCTGGTCGCTTCGCCTCGTTTCTCGCCGCTTCGGTACGCATCGCGTACCCCTGCAGTCTTGTCTTGTCTTGTGTCCCAGACAGTGGCGCATACCCACTATGGGGGATTGGCCAAGAAGCAGGCGGTTTTTCGTGTGCTTAGTAGTAAAGCCAAACTTGATTTAAATTGTGGAGCGTGAGACTAGAACTGTAATTTAGATGTATGATGAAAATATTGTGAAGAATTTTGATAAAATAAGTTAACGCAAATAAATCAAATATTAGAAAATATTGATAATTTTACAAAGTCAGCAAGGTACTCTTTTTGTATCTCTAATAAAATTGTAAATTGCGAGAAATGCATCCCTGTGGTTTGATCCCAGTGAGGTGCCACCAAAAGAAAGAATGGTTGGTGAGGTTAGCGATAGCCCAAGTTTGGTGAATGAGTGTATGAATAATTTTCTTTGTCTTATAAAGCGGCTGCAGAAGAGAAAATAATGTTCGATAGTGTCAGGTGCACTGCAAAAAGAACATAGAGGGGACATAGCGAGACCAGACAGTCTGCGGAGCCTGCACTTCTTTGCACTTCACTTTCGAGGGCGCATTGTTGCATCTGCATGTAGCGGCCTACGCTCAACATAGCGGAGCTGGCGCTACCGAGTCATGTGTATCTGTGGCGCGCGTACCCGTACCGCCCAGTGTAACAAGGAGGAGGAGGCGCCAAGCGAGTAGCGGCGTGAGGGCTTGGGCGTGGGAGATCGCGCGCATGCGCGTGAAGCAAGAATGGGCCGAGCCAATAGCAGCCAGCGAGTGGGCGCATGTTGTCGCGCGCGTATCGGCGACAAACTCTGCGACCTTGGGCCTCGCGTTTGACTTTGGCTACAACTAGGCAAACAAATGTTCCGCACTTAATAATCGTATTTCCAATGCCGTAAGAAACAAGTATTGAGGCAATTGTCTCTTCATTCCTGGCGGGCAGAAACAGTTTAGTCATCCATTCATTTATTCAAGCAGAATGCACATTTGCAAATGCTCCAAATTATAACTTTCGTAGACAACAATGTAAAATACAAAGCAAGGGATTATCTACAAGGGAACACAAGGCAAAAGGCATCTCCGTCGCGACAGATCGTGCCTCGTAACCAAACAGAACTGATAGATTCAGCGCCATGTCTACATAGCTATAAAGCAAAAAAAAAGAAGGATACGTGAGGTCGCAAACTGTCTCCAATGAATACGAGCAAACTTCATTCAAATTGAGTTTCATAGAAATAGTGGCGAAATTAATGCCAGGCTGGGGGCCATCGGTACATTGAGATTAGAAGTGCGGTATTACCTTTGGCGTTGGTGTGGTGCAGAAGAACGGCGCCTCAATGAGGCGTCTCCTAAATCAATCAATCAATCAATCAATCAATCAATCAATCAATCAATCAATCAATCAATCAATCAATCAATCAATCAATCAATCAATCAATCAATCAATCAATCAATCAATCAATCAATCAATTTTCATTCTGTAAAAGATACAGAAAGATTTATTCGTAGTTTTTCTTACGGCGTCTCTGCTGCGCATACGTTGGCATCACAAAAATTATCTTGTCTTCCGCTATTGTTTCATGGAAATGGAGACTCGCGGAACCGACCACGCACCTCCGACATTATACTCAGCTTAACAGTTACGCTCAGCCACCCCTATGGCGTCTGCTTAAGGTATACTGGACTTCATTTATTAGACAGCTTTACCTTGGGGCCAACTCTGGGCCCGTATGCGCATCTTACGCTAAAATCGTTAAAATCGCTAAAAACAATGCAAGTCGAATTGAGAATATGCTCCTCCTGCTCCCTTCAGTATCGGTGAATATACGCAGTGGACGAAATCCTACGCCAGCGCGCCGGAGAAGTCCTTTCATTTAAGAACCTGTGGCTGATTCCACGAAGCCTTCGCTATTATACTGTGTTGGCTGCCACGCTTGGCCGCCCCCTGTTTCGAACAAACGTCTTTATCGTTCGAACTGTTTTGCTGGCTGCCCATAAAGATGTCTTTATGGGCAGCGGTAACTGTTTTCTTTTTTTTACTTCCTGTGCTTGACCTGTATCTTCTGGTGTGTTACATACTGCAGTCCGTACTTTCGGACACAAACCTCTCAACCCATTCACCCTTCTCGCAATTTTCTTTCCGCCACAAGACGATGTTACGATCTGCTTTACGAAAAGCACCGGGGGCAACTGGCCAGCTTCGAGGAATGGATTCGACCCTCATCGGAAGCGCGGACAGTCTCCTGCGAGCGCTGTGTGCCTTTGCTGCGGAATCGGGCATCTCCACATGGCGCAACCATGCGGAGAAGCATTCTTCGGTGGCACGCCCTGGCCTCATCTCCCGATTTCCCCAACTCCATTACCCTTAACAGGCCGATGAGCCATCCCTTTTTGAGAAAACTGTACCATACCATACCATATTTCCAAATGATGATGATGATGGTGAAGACGGTTATGATATCAGGAAAATACTTCAAATGGGATGGTGCGACATGCCACCAAACTTGCCGAAATTTCTCGAGGAAATCGAAAGAGTTCAGTGAACTTTATACGGATGTTTGGTAGCTTAGGAAAATGCGAAACATTCACGGACTCTACAGATGTCGTGTGCTGCTTAATGTTTTAAGTGCTGCACTCTAAGTGCTGCTTAGAGCGCAGCTCTTAATGGCCTGCTCCTGCGGCGAACGTCGGCGGCGGCGGCGCGGGCGGCGGCGTAACCAAGCGAACAGGCACAACAGCGAAGGATGAAAGAGAAAAACGTAGGGCCGCCTGGTGCCGCACTGCGGCGCACGACGTGTTCCACGAGATCGCGCCAGAGTATACCACGCGTTGTCTGTTCGCTTTATCTTTCTTCTGTCATTGCTTTCTATCGGCTACCAAATGCTAAACGTTATCCCTCGACGCACGGCGCGCCTGCATGTAAAAGAAGTTTCCCGAGTGTTATCGATAGTTATATCCGTTGGCAGTTGTCACCTAAGGTTTTTGTAATCTGATTGTAAGCGCGACGCGAATTGTGTTGTACAGTGAAAGCTCGTTAATTCGAACTTCAATAATTCGAATTTATGGATAATTCGAACTGTACGATTTGGTCCGGCCAAGCTCCACAGAAGTCTATGTATAAAAAGGTCCGTTAATTCGAACGCGAGAAGGTTCCCTCACGGATAATTCGAACTACGCTCGCCTGGCACACGGCCAGAGAAACGCGCCTACTGCCTACACACAACGCTGTATTGCCTCCGAAACGGAGAGAACGGCGAGAGAAGGCAAAATCGGAAAATAATCTAACCGACGAGGGGTCAGCCAGAAGGCAGCGGCCGTTGCCGCCTCTCCGTTCTACGTAACCTCCGAGACTTTTTATCATTGCGAATCTCGGAGGCTTTGCAAATCTTGTACACCTGCTAATGTTTTGCGGAGATGGCACAGCAAGCGCCAAAACACAGCGAATCAAGTACGTCACAGATGTGCTTGCAATCAAGAACCAACGAATTAGGACCTTCGCCACCTTCACATGTTCAGCGTCTTTGTCTCGGCAGTTTTGATCGGTTGTGCACCTTTGTTTTCAGCTTAGGAGGTATCGGCTGTCGCGATTCATTGTGATGGTGTTAAGCCTCGGCTAACGTTCATTTCGGTGGACATCGGTGGTGTGGCACAGTCGGACCCAGAGCTTCGACTTGAAGATGGCGTGTGCCCGCGGCACAGGCCATCACTTTCTGAAACGCCAAATTTCTGACATGCCCTACTGCTTCCAAATCGCAGTGTACTGTTGCTCTCCTTCACTTTCGTTAGTTCGAACTTTCGTTAATTCGAACTGAAGCGGCTTCCCCTTGCGGTTCGAATTAACGAGCTTTTACTGTACTTTGTGGAAGCCACGCGGGCACCACCGATTACTCTGTAACCTCCGACGAGTCATGTATAAAAGATGACGCGCTTGACCCACAGATCAGATTTTCGCCGATCGCCGACTCTGTGTGCCGCTATCGTTGTGCTCGAGCCTTACTTGTATTGCAACGGTTCGCGCCGTTTGCAACGTGCCGCGCGTGACACATTGTCCGCGCCAGCGAATAAATCGCGGAACGAGAACTCGTATAGAGATGCGCTGAAATTCCGCATCAGGGAGTATCGTAACCGCCGGTGAATTTAAACAATGGAGCTGTTCTAAGTCAAGCCTTCGCCGTCCGTTGTCCGGTGTCACACAGGGGGGCAGGGGGCAAAGCGCGCCTGGGAAGGAGAAGGAAAGAGGTATAGGAGCAGGTGTTTCGCCAGCCCGCGCCCTTTCGCCCCATGGATTCCGCTCGGCACAAGCGGCAGCGGGATCTCGCACGAGAGCGGCATTGCCGACGTCGCGCCAATCTCGACCTTCGAGAGCGAGAAGCGCACGCAAAGCACCAGCGGAGGAAAGCCGCTACCACCGAGCATTGAGAACGGGAAGCTCAAGCCAAGCGCCGTGGGAGGCAAGCAAGCCCTACCTTTAGGAGAAGACAACCCAAGCCAAGCGCCAGCAGAGCCAAGCTAACCCCCAACTTCGAGAGTAGGAAGCCGAGCAGAGACGTCCACGCAGAGAGATTCCTCCCACGGAGGGTGCCAATGAACGGTTCAAGAAAGAATTCCTCGACCGTGAGTGCGGCCACAGCTGCAAGGTGTGTGATAGACTGCGGTTTGATCACAACCTCACGCAACTGAAGAGTGTGCGCACTTTGGAACGGAAGCTCGCATCTAGAAAAACTACGACAACGATCGATACAAAAGACCTTCATGAAAATCGCGCTAAACACGAGTTAAAACTTGAGAAAGTGAACACCACAGCATGCACTGCGTGGAACTGGCCTTACTTTTTTTTTCTCATCGTGCTACCACCAGCTTCTTGGTAAATCCCCGGATGTGGGTTTATGCCAATGCCTGTAATCATCACGATCATCATCATCATTTTACTTTTAACACGTGTATCCCCGATATCGGGAAGAAGAAGAGCTGTCACCTCAGGTAACCTGTTCTTTTTTCAAATAGAAGCCACTAGAAAAGCTTAACGTTTCACGCATCTCGACCTAGTCAGCCGCTCAAGCCCGGTAAACTTTACAGACTGCAGAGACGAGGTTCCGTCGTTTAGGAGATGCAGAGCAAACGTATACGTACATGCGTACTCCGACTGTCGATCACGAAGCGCATCCAAGCCGTGTTAGGACCATACGCTTCTTGCGATATAGGGTTCTAGTGTAGCGTTAACGTTAAAGTTAATGTTAATGTTAAACAAAGTGACCTAATCCCACACGGTGTAGTGCGCACATGCATGCATGGTAACTTCAGGGTCAGGCTACCGACGTGCTGCGTGATGTACGTACAAGAAAGTTTCTGGTAGCCTATAGTTGGTATACGTACATGGTGTTTCAGCGAACACTTTCAATTTTTCTTTTAATTGCTTGTGGCAGATAGCACAATTCTATTCCCTGAGCTGGTCTGCTTGGAGAGGCGGACATTACTTGCACAAACAATTGAGATATAATTGACTAATATCAACAGTTCATTAATTATATGTATGTTTTAACTAATTGCATTATGGCACATATTGCAATTTACAAATTCTATCGCGGAAGTTCGCAAGGTGGTTCCACTTGGAGCGAATTCTTAGGATGCTTGCTTGCTTGCTTGCTTGCTTGCTTGTTTGCCTTGCCTTGCCTTGCCTTGCCTGGGCTGGCCTGGTCTGGCCTGACTGATTGATGTTGGCTAACACCAGTCGTTCTTCAGGAACTCTTCTCGCCGTTTCCTTTCAAAGAGTGCGAAAAGTGTCAGTGCGCTTGTAAAAACATCATCTCACCCCTGAAGAAGTAGTCGGTCGGGCTCCAAAGCATTGGGTTTTTAGAATAAATAAAATTTGCTTGAACATGTCCTTGCTCTTTAATTAAATTGTCCCATATCTGGTAGATATCTGCCGAATGTTACCTTTGATTCTATACACCGCGATTTTGGCCAAAAGACCGTGCACTTTGATAAGAGTGTTAGCAGGATCTTCGAAGGAATGTCTTTGTTCAAGTGCCACTTGGAATTTAACCGAAAGGGCAAAGAGAATGGTGTCCTCCCCCACAACCTGCGTCTGAAACGTCCGGTTGGAGATCATCTCCAAAAGCAGTCAACACTTGCTTACTGCTGGAATACATGAGTGGAAGAAAGGAAGAAAGAACTGGACCTTTTCTTTAATTTGCGCAATCTAGAACGTCGTATTCGCGGAATCATGCCATCATTGGAAGACACTGTAAAGAAAGCTGCCTCTGCAGACTCGAGCGAGCACAAGGCATCTCAAAGAAAAGAAACTCAGCAACCTGGTTTGTGACCGAAAGCCACCGGTAAATCCTCCAAGCACCTTTGTGACGAACCTATCATCCTGGCGTCTTTGGACTCCGGAGATATCCGTACTGGCCAAGGTACATGGTTTCAATGTTTTAATCACCCCGCCTCCCTCCTAATTATTGCAGTGGTCGAGGACAGTATGCAACATCCGGAAATTATCGTCCATCAAGAAACAAGGCTAAAAGTAATAAGAATACTGCCTAAGATACCCACCCGCCAAAACAAAAACCTACCATACGACGAGGTAAAGGCTCTATAAAACTTGAAGGACAAAAACATCGTTGTCCTTCCAACCGATAACGGGAACAACACTGTCATCAAGGAACGAGCTGACAACGAGAAGAAAGTGGAGGACCTTCTTAACGGAGATGCATACACCAGGATCAAGATAGATCCAATGTGGCAGGCCCAAATCCAGATGAACGAAATTCTCTACTAAGTTTTGAAGCAACATCCAGAATTCAAAACCCTTTACTTGAGGTTGATATGCAGAAACGGATCCGCCCCAAGCTCCTGTGGTCTCCCAAAGATTGAGAAAACAAGAATTCCTCTATGGCGCGTAGTAAATTTCACGTGTTCCCCCTGCGAGCCCTGTCAACTTACCTTCATAAGAAACTTCCTCGTCTCAATGGAAAAAATTGGAGGACGCTTAAGCTTCGCCTTCAAGAGTGGGACGCGACAGCGTTCCCGTCGACCCGCCAAGGGGTATAAGACAATGCGCTACGGCATAGCGATCACTTACGATGCGCCTCGCATCGGACTTAGCGCCTACCTATCACGCGGTGAGCGTCGAGCAATGCAGCGTTCGGCGCGGCAACGAAACGTGCGCCTGAGCGAACGGAACGAACCAAAGAACTCGGTGTCTCGGAGGGGAAACGATCTACGCCAGCCAAACGTCGTGATCGGCACGGGAAGAGAGATAGATAGTAATCTAAAGAAAGGAACGGCGCTTGATTCTGCAACCGGGAGCACGGCGAAGCGTCGTCAGGGGTGAGGGGGTCGGGACCGCGACGCGCCTGGCAGCGGTCCCAATGCGCGCGCGGCGCGCCTCCTGTCGGGGCAGCGCCGTACATTGAGAGGAGGGGGTCTTCTGTGTTTGCCGCAAGATGGCTCTGCGTGTGCGGAAAGCGCAAAAGAAATGCAGCAGAAACGCACTTCCCAACTCGTGTAATTGCGACTTTTGTACGTTACATGTTCATAATTACCGATATACACCGCAGTATAACTTTCCACGGCTCGTTTTGAAGGCAACACCGCATTCACTAGAGGCGCGTTTGTACCGCTTGGAAGCATCGAACTCGTGGTTGAGTGGTAGCGTCTCCGTCTCACACTCCGAAGACCCTGGTTCGATTCCCACCGGGCCAATCTTGGAAGTTGCTTTTTACTTATGAAGCACCTGCCATGATTTATCGCTCATGGTCAACGCCGCGGACGCCGACGCCGACACCGACGCCGACGACACCGGCTTTTCTGCGACACGAGCTCCTTAACGCTATCGCGTTAAAACGGAAACCTACAATCGCCCCTGGGGAGACTTCGTGGAAATGGCGTCCAATGCGAGTCTAGCTGACGACAACGACACATGGTGTTCTTTGATGTAGTTTCGCTGTTCACTAGTGTGCCTGTGCCCCTCGCACTTCCTGTGACATTTTGTGCACTCGAACATGACAACACACTCAAAGACTGCACTCCTACATTTAATAATCACTTATGTCGGCTATTGGAATTCTGCCTTTCAAGCACTTATTTCTCGTTCAAAAACCAGTTCTACTAACAGAGTAGTGGAACTCCCATGGGTGTCGCAATCTCCGTCACAGTCGTCGCACTCGCCCTGGAGGACGTTGAAAAGAAGGCGCGTTGCACTTTCACCCTCAAAACCGAAAGCGTTTGTGCGTTACGTGTACGATTGTTCTTGCGTAATGAAGGTATCCGAGGTGAACAATTTGCTCGCGCACTTGAACTCCGTAGAGCCGGCTATACAGCGTAGAATGGAACGCGAAAATTCCGTTTCTGTCCTGCTGAACAGAGAGCGACCGAACTTGTCTGTTTCCGCATTCAGAAAACCGACACATACAGGACGATATCATCACTCTAATTCTAATCACCCCACCTGCCGTAGTTGGAGACCTCTTCAAGAGAGCCGAAACAATGTGCTCGTCTCTCACCTTCAGAAGGAGGAAGAAACCACAGTAAGGCATGACTTTGTGATGAACAGTTATACAAAGGCATTCATTCACCGCGACCTCCGCTAACTGAACCTTCCCCAGCAACTGCACCGTGTCTCGATGCCATGCGTTCGAGGCGTCAACGAGAAATTGGCCGCGTGGTGCGAGGGGCGGGGATTGTCGTCGCTTGCAGGCCTCTCTCCATGGTCAGAATCCTCGAACGCTCGCCATGTAGGCCACTGTTCAGTAGCAAATGCACAAGTAATTGTGTGTAGCATGAACTGCACAGGATGCCCCGCGTCGATTTTGGCTATAGTAAAAACAACCCGGAAAAAGAAAAAAAAATTTGCAACAGAACAACTACATTCGCCACATAAACAGAGAAGTCAGTGCGGTGGCAAAAAACTGCGAGCTTCCTTGGTCCGGGACATTTCCCACACTGCAGTGTACTCTGAAAGACTGGGAAGAATGTCTGCGCCTGGTAAAGCGTTAAAAAGAAAGCATATAAGCACTTCTACGCCTCACGCCATCTCACCCCTGAAGTCGCCAGTGGGGCTCCGAAACGTCAGGTTTAAAATTAAAGCAAATTTTCGTTGGACTTTTCATTGCTAGTTCATTAAGTTGTCCCCAACCAGGCACGTATCTGCCGAATGTTGCATTTATAGAGCGGTTCTTTACCTGCCGTTTTAGCAGGAAAGGAGCTATTGTGACAGACGGAATGGTGCTATAACCATGCGCGTCTTCGAGGTGTCCTGGTTCTCTCCGAACGATGCGCATCTGAAGCCACCATATCCCAGCATTTCCATGCTCAAGGCAGCTCAACAGCACGAGATTTCCTTCTAGATAAAATAGTGAGAAACTCTTAGCGGAAAGACTGAAGCCCGAATTATGCTTTTTGAACTTGGCTACCAAACCATGCTACTCATGACCTCTATTTTACGTCACCATTTCGGCAGTGTTTTCATGTGTCTTGCGCAGACAAATTTATGTCTGCGAATGTTGCCGGGATCAGTCGTATCTCGCTTTCAAAAGCTTTGCTTTTCTGAAAAAAAAAGTCGCACTTTCGCCCGAAAGGCGAAGCAGTGATTGCGATAGCAAATTAGTGGACATTTATACGACGTAAAGATAGTAGTTTTATTGGCCGCATAAACTTGTAAACATAAACATATACTAACTAATTTAACAAGCATGGTGTCACGCGTGCACAAGCCAACAGGAACACATCTCACTCGATGGCCGCGGAAACTCGCTGTCAAAACGCTGCAGTGAGGAAACGCGGCAGCAACAGCGAGCGGATTCACCTTCGTGCGCCCGCTCGCATCAACGCACAGTACGCCGCGAAAACACATCGCTGCGCGTACTCTGTACCGGTCGCAGATGGCTTTCAACATACAGCGGCCCGACCGGGCACGTGCTGTGTGGCCCGGGCCGCCTGGCGTAGAACTCGCCTCCTCTTCCTACCTTCTTCCCGGTTCCCTGCGCGCTACGGACGACGGCACGCTTCCTCCTCGCTTTACGCCGTTGCGTGCGCAAGATTTAGCTGCAATGGCCGGCTCACCCTGGCACGCTTTCACTCGCACATACGGCGCGCGGCGACGCTTTTATCATCGCCCTCGGACTTTATACGGAACCTCACGACAGCGACGACGGCAGAAACGCGCCTGGAGCGTTCATGTAATCGCCATCGCAATAAAAATTTTAACTAGCCCTGACTGAACGATGCTAAAATCTGGCAGCACGGCACACATGGTGCCGGAATCGTAAGGCGGGGTCGCTACCTGTCTGCCATTCTCGTATCCTATTCTCGCGAAACCAATCCTCCGACCACGGTTAGCCTAATTTACAAGCTATCGGAGAAACCTAACATGTATTCATCAAAATAGACATATTTAAATGAGTTATTTAGTATAAAGTGCTCTTTCAGGATTTCTCCCCGCTGTTGCTCACGTCCAAGGTGTACGCTCGGATCAGTCCCGACTGAAGACATCCGCTGACAACTTCCGGTGGCGGCTTTTTGATGGATGTGGCGTTGGCACCGGCAGCTCCGGCCCCTGTGGCCCCCCCTGCGCAGGTGACGCAGTTCGACGTCGCCAACAACGAGGTGTTCTACGAGGCCGCGCTCCCACTCAGTGCCGGTGAGAACCTATACGTGGTCCAGTGGGTGTACGTGGTATCAGCCACGTCGCTACGGCCCATTCGCGTTCACAGAAAAATGTTCTCGAAGAGGGCTTCTGGAAGCAGGTAGGAACAACTAGAACTCAACGAAGGGGAGCAAGCGCAAAATTAAGCAAGCGAATGAAGGTACAGTTTGCATTGCTTCCTTCAATAATATATATATACAATAACCATTTAGTTTTATCAGAGCAAGACA